>NW_005054373.1:2127339-2130697 GCF_000277835.1 Geospiza fortis
ATATTATATATTAATATATATAACCAATATATATTATATATGTAGTATATATAATTAATATACATTCTATTAAAACGATACTAAAATAACTATAATTATATTAAAACTATACTGAATACTATATATAATTAATATATATTACATATTAATATATACAATTAATATTATATATAGTATATATAATTAATATGTATTATATGAAAACTATACTAAATAGTATATATAATTAATATATATTATATATTAATTAATATATAATTAATACATATTTTATATATAGTATATACAATTAATATATATTATATTAAAACCATACTAAAAGAATAGAAGAAAGGATTTCATCAGAAGGCTAGCAAGGAATAGAAAGGAATGGAATGATAATAAAATCTTGTGACTGACTAGAGAGTCCGAGACAGCTGGACTTTGGCCATTAATTGAAAACAACTACATGAGATCAATCAAAGATGCACTTGTTGCATTCCACAGCAGCAGATAATTATTGTTTACATTTCGCTTCTGAAGCTTCTCAGCTTCTCAAGAGAAAAAATCCTAACAAAAAGATTTTTCATAGAATATCTCTGTGACATTGGATGTGCTCTGAAGGAATGCTGGAAGTGCTGAAACTTTCAGAAAATAGTGGGAGTTGGTTCTGTCTGTCAGAGGCTTCTCCAGGAGGTCCAGGTTCTCTTTTGAAATTAAGGAGGATGTGAATTGGCAGAATTCAGTTTGATTATTGTCTATAATACTAATATTGAAGGAGATTTTTCCTTTTGAAAGCAGGATAATTAAGATATTTTCAATAATCTTAATGGCACGAAGCTGTGTCAAGTTACGTTTAGGGTGGATATTAGCAGAAGCTTCTTCACTCAGAGCACAGTTAGGCACTGGAACAGGTTCTCCCTGGAAGAGGTCACAGCACCAAATGTGACAGAGTTAAGAAGCATCTGGGCAGTGTTGTTGTGACTGATCCCGGTGTGTGTAACTGCTGAGGACAGTTGTAGTTAGTGAACCATGTGGCCACTAAGTGGAGCTAAAACATCAGTGACAATGAGTGCATAACCTGACCCTGAAAGCAGGAGTGTCCTTTGCTGTGGAGATGGTCAGCTCCTCCCTCTTCGCTTCAGGCTGGAGAGGTTTTGGGAGGATGAGGGACTACTGCAGGTTGGTTCCCTAGGAGCCCTGTGGTGGCACCCTTTGAGGCCCTGAGAAATGTCTGTCACAAGAACCAGGGCTGCTTTGGGAGTTTGTGGATAGCAGAAGTATCTGGAGATTTAAGTACAACTCGAAAAAGGAAAGGAATTGTCCTTGGCATGAATGTCTGCTCAGTGGAATTGCAGCATGAGTTCAGGTTTGCTTCCTCTGATCACCCGTTTGTGGAAATCCTGGTTGTGACCTGTATGAAAGAGAAAATGGAACCAGACAGACTGAAAGTGCAGCAATGTGATTCCTGTTTTGTTCCTCTGTCAATGATTTACGTATCCTGCCTTCCCAGCCTCCTCTGGCTGGGGCACATTTGTAAAGCACTGGATAAATATCCCAGTGGAATGGAAGCCCCGGTGTCACAACCTCATTTGGCTCAGAATCATGGAAAAGGATCACATTTTTTGCAGAGGGACATCTTGGTCTAGTGGAAGGTCTCTGCCCTTGGCAGAGGCGGTGAGATGAGATGAGCTTCAATGTCCTTCTCAACCCAACCCATTCTATGATTTGGGATCTTCAGGAAAACTGCTGAACAGTTTCTTGGGAAGAGTGGCAGACGGAGACTCCCAGAGTGTGGAGCAGCCTGGGGACACTCAGGCATGTGTGGGGCACAGAGAAGTGCAGGGAAGCTGTTTCCCAAGATTCACTGGAGCTTTTCCTGCTGCCTGGTGTCTGTGCTGTTCCTCTGCACTGGAGGAAGGTGTGAAACACAATGGGCATGAGGAAGAGTTGGATCAATGAAGAGCAGGGCTAGGAATGCCAGGAATGAGGCTCCACGTGGAATCAGGTGGTTTCAGGTGGGAGCAGGGCTTAGTCCTGAATCCAGCCTGGAATTTTTATCTGCATTGCTGAAAGAGTAGCTGGTTTTTGTCCCTCTTTCCCAAGAGGAAGTGACAGTTTCAGAACGGTCTGGAGGAGCAGTTATAGGGACACCATAATTACATGTTCCGTTTAATTATAATCTTCACTTAACAGCCACGATTTGTGCACCTTAATTACCACGTTGCCCCGGTGGTTTGTGCTCTCCTTGGCTTGGTGATGGGACAGATCTTGTCGAGACCCATGTGATGGAGATGATGTCAATGAAAGTGATGTCACCTGCTTGGCAGCTCAAGGTCACGAGTCAGTGACAGTCAGTGTGACCCAAGGATGAGCCTGCTGGCTGCTCCTTCCCCTGGCACTCCTGGAGTCCTGGGGCAGGGCTCTCTTGGGAGAGTTTGGGCTGCCAGTGCTGCCCAAAGGGTGCTGGGTAGGAGCAGTGGCTGTGCTCACCAATCTTGGATCCCTCTCATTCCATGAAACCACGTGAGAGCCCAGAGATGGGGTGGCCAGCATTCAGGGGATACACATTCCCTGCTTCCCTCTGGCACAAGGGAGCTGGGAATGCCTCTTGTGTCTCCAAAACAGGCTCCTTGAGATGAGTCTTGGTCATTCAGAAATAGTTTCTGATGCACCTCTTTGCTTTTTTTAATTCTGCTATGGAGAGGGACTTTTCAATGGGCATGGAGTGACAGGGCAAGAGGGAATGGCTTAAAGTTCAAGGGAGAGCAGGTTTAGATGGAATATTGGGAAGGAATTCTTCCCTGTGAGGGTGGTGAGGCCTTGGCACAAGTTGCCCACACTGGAAGGTACCCTAAAGCCCATCCCATCCCCTGCCATGGGATTTCAGTTCCCATGGTGGACATCCCTATCAACATGACCCCATCCCACAGCTCTGCAGGTGTCTGGTGGAGAAAACAAACCTGCAGAAAGAAGTTTTGAAGAAGCTTTTTAACAAGTGAAAGCATAATTCCAGCTTCTCCCTTGGAGGCCACGTCCCTCACCCGTCGCTTGGCGTTTGCCCAGCAGTCCCCGTCACGCTCGTGCTGTGACCTGGCTCTGGCCTGTGTCCCACGTCACTTTGTGACCAGCTCCCAACTTCCTCATGGCAGTGCAGTGGCTCCAGCCGTGTCACCTTTTCTCCAGATTGCTCCGTGCCAGCTCCAGAGGGGCAGCTCTGGCATCCTGGGGCCGAGCAGCTCCCGCTGAATGTGTCACACCTGGCATTGCTGCGCTCTTCCTGGCAAGCAGGATGCAGGGCAGTGCCACAGCACACACCTGGGGCTCTGCTGCCTCTATTTATAGACTCTGGGCTTTCCCTAATTGCTGGATCGCAGCT
>NW_005054373.1:2131514-2131820 GCF_000277835.1 Geospiza fortis
TGCCCTGGCTCTGGCCTGTGTCCCACGTCACTTTGTGCCCAGCTCCCAACTTCCTCATGGCAGTGCAGTGGCTCGAGCCGTGTCACCTTTTCTCCAGATTGCTCCGTGCCAGCTCCAGAGGGGCAGCTCTGGCATCCTGGGGCCGAGCAGCTCCCGCTGAATGTGTCACACCTGGCATTGCTGCGCGCTTCCTGGCAAGCAGGATGCAGGGCAGTGCCACAGCACACACCTGGGGCTCTGCTGCCTCTATTTATAGACTCTGGGCTTTCCCTAATTGCTGGATCCCAGCTTTTGGCAGCTCCTGCC
>NW_005054373.1:2131830-2136154 GCF_000277835.1 Geospiza fortis
GCCACGGCTGCCCGTTAACATTCCTGCCACTTGCACGGCCCACGCGGGCCTGGCGCTGATGAGCTGGGAGAGCTCCTCCTCAGGAATGGGAGAGCTCCTCCAGAGGGCTGGGATTGCTCCTCCAGAGGGCTGGCAGAGCTCCACAGAGATGGGAGAGCTCCTCCAGAGGGTTGGGAGGGCTTCAGAGAGATGGGAAAGCTCCTCCATGGGGCTGGGAGAGCTCCTCCACAGAACTTGGAGGATTCCTCCACAGGGTTTGGAGAGCTCCTCCACAGAACTTGGAGAATTCCTCCACAGGGTTTGGAGAGCTCCTCCACAGAGATTGGAGAGCTCCTCCACAGGGCTCAGAGAACTCCTCCACAGAGGTTGTGCAAGCAGCACTGAGCTTTGCCCAAGGCAGAGCTGAGGGTGTCTGTAATTCCAGGTCCATGTCAGTTGGTCTGTCGGTGTAGGGGCTCCCGCAGGAGCTGGAGGAAGGAACAAACCAGGACCTACAGAATCAAGGGATGAGAGAACCCAAACAGCCAGGAACACAGGAACAAGTTGCCTTTCCATTCTGCTGAAAGCAGGGAGGTTTAACCTGATCTCTAAACAACAGAGGAGTTTAAGGCTAAAAATGTGGAGAAGCCAGAGTTGTTCCCAGCATTGCTGCGTGATGGAGCTGAGGGGAAATAGAATTTAACAAAGATTTAAGCCCTGATGCATTCAGGGACAAGTGTTTCTCCTTGAAACTGTGGGAAGAAGAGGCTGCAGTGTTTGGGCTCCAATGGGATTGTCACATGTGGATTGGCCTTTTTTGAAGGAATTCACAAAATTGTCTTCCAGTACCTGTAGGAGCTGCTGAGAAAGAGAGAGGGACTTTGAACAAGAGCATGGAGAGACAGGACAAGGAGAGATGGATTCCAAGTGGCAGAGAGGAGGTTTAGATTGGATTGTGGGAGGAAATTCTTCCCTGTTAGGGTGGGGGAGCTCCTGGCACAGGTGCCCAGGGGAGCTGTGGCTGCCCCTGGATCTCTGGAACTGTGTGAGGCCAGGTTGGAGCACCCTGGGCTGGTGGAAGGTGTCCCTGCCATGGCAGGGGGTAGAATGAGATAAGCTTTAAAGATACTTTCCAAGCCAAACCATTCCATGATTCTGTGACTGTGCAGTTGCTGTTTTAAGCTTTGTGTTGGTTTTTTTTTTCCCCAAGCTTCAGATGAGCACTCCAAGAAGTTTAAAATCTGAGATTGCACTGCTGGTAAAACTGTTCCTCCCCCTCCTCCTCCCCCTCCCTCCTCAGGCATCGAACACTCAGACAAGCCAGGACACTTTATGATCAATTAGAGGGATAACTTGGCTGTCTGTCCTCCTGCTCCCATCTCCAGAACGAGTTCTGATGCCCCAGGCTGGGCCTGATTTTTGCTGAGTGCAAAATTCCTTCTTTTTCTCTCTGTTGTGCAAAGCCTTTCAGGGATAAAGAAGTGACATGAAATATGTCCTGTGAAGAAACTTAGAGCAGTGCAAGATGTTCTGACCCTTAGCTGGGGGCAGAGGCTCTACACACTGAAATAATTTGCTTTAATCCTTCCTGTTGTTGCCATAGGCTTTTATCCCACCAGCATCCGAGGGAATCTGTTCCAGGAGCTCATGGAGCAAGCCAGGGTTGTGGGGCCTGTTGGTGGTTGTATTCCCAAAGCACTGAGGGACATTCAGGAGATCATTCCCAAGGGGCAGCACTGGCACTGATGTCCCTGTGACAGGGACAGCACCCAGGAGTGGCTGGGGCTGTGCCAGGGCAGTTTTAGGTTGGATCAGGGAAAGGTTCTTCCCCCAGAGGGTGCTGGGCACTGCCCAGGTTCCCAGGGAATGGGCACAGCCCCGAGGCTGCCAGAGCTCCAGGAGAGTTTGGACAGTGCTCTCAGGGATGCACAGGGTGGGAGTGTTGGGGTGTCTGTGCAGGGCCAGGAGTTGGACCCACCAGAGAGAGATGGAACCTCAATTTTGCTGCCCCCTCAGCTGGGGTGCACTTGGTGTTGATCAAGCAAGGAGGAAGAAGGTCCATGAGATGGACATCCATGAGATGGAAATCGCACCTGGATTTGCTCTCCAAGGAATACTGGGATTCTGGTGGGGAGCAGCATGGCAAAATGAACCTTGGAGTGAGACATTGTCATCTCCAGTCTTGGACTTTGTCCTGATGTCTGACCTGAAAGCTCTTCCCACAAAGACCAGACAAGCTTCAGGCTGTGCCTGGGGAGGCTCAGGTTGGACATCAGGAGGAATTTCTTTATGGAAAAAATGACTGAGCTCTGGAATGGGCTGCCCTGGGAGATGGTGGAGTCCCCATCCCTGGAGGTGTCCAGGGAGGGACAGGGTGGGGATCAGTCACAGGCTGGACTTGATGACCTTGGAGCTCTTTTCCAACCTCAGTGACTCTGGGATTCTCATGGTGTGGAGCCCAGATTCCATGGAACACCAGTGCCAGGTAGGATGGGGAGAAGGAGGGGGCTCTTGTCCTCAGAGATGTTCCCAGGAGGTGACAGCAGCTCTGAAGGTGCCAGGAAGGAGCAGTGGCTGACACACCATCCTGTCATTATCACACATACCACACTTTTTTTGGAAGGAAGTTCCCTCCATCAGGACTAAAACCTATTAATGGAGAGCACTTAGGCATCCATTAAAAACCAAAATAACCCCCTGAGTGGGGATTCAGACAACTGACAGCAAAGTCAGGAAGGACAAATCCTAAATCCTCCTAAAACCTTTCCAACAAGGAACACTGAGCTTCTCCCAAGGTGTCACCTGGAGAGTGAGGTGCTGCAGATTCCAGGACAGAAGGTGACAAGGTGACGTGATCCCAGGCCCTGCTCACCCTTGTGTTGTTTTCTCAGGCTGGCTCAAGTTGACTTTGTTAATCTCTGAGCACGTTAATGAGCAGGATAACCCAGGCTCTGGAATCAGTGCAGGTTATCCAGGGCCTGCAAGTCAGAAAGTGTTGGAGTGAGCTTGATTAGATAAAGGAGTGGCAAAAAGAAGGGAATGCAAATGGAGTGATTCATGGTGGTGTGTGCACCACAAAGCAACTGAGCTCGTTTTTTTGGAAGAATCTCCAATTCTGAGTGTTCCTGGGTCGTCGTTGTCTTTCCTCAGAGCTTCTGGTAGTCTCCCAATGCTGCCAGCTGGACTTGTTCCCTATTTTTTGGGTGTAGAAGCTCCGAGTGAAAGTAGCTGTCAGTTTTGGGGGGCTTAGTGATGGCATCTCATCCTGCTGCCTAAAGGTGGGAGGATGGTGGATTTGGGATCCTTAGTTTTCCCTGTGGAAATCTGTTAATTCCTAAAAGAAATCCTTCATTGGTTGCCATTTTTCTGCCCCAGGAGGAGGAGCAGGCAGGGCAGACAGCTCTGTGCTCTGCCTGGTTTTGGAGTTGGGCATTGCTAAAAGCCTGGAATGCCCTGATTTAGTCTTGGATCCATGAAAATTGAGTGAAGGGGGAATCCAGCCTCCATCCAGGGGCAGGGATTTGTTGTGCAGGTGTCTGCACCTCCCTGGGCAGCTTCCAGCAGTGCAGGGGATTAAGGGAAGCAAATGACCCCAGGCTGTTGAGTTTCCCAGGTTTTACCTTCTCCAGCTGGAGCTGGACCTCTGCTCCTGCACACTCCAGGTGTTCCAGGACCGCTCAGAGAAGGAATTCCCTTCTTTCCACATTCAGAACACATCCTGTGCCACCCCAAGGTTCTTTGGAATCTCAGTCCAGTGCCCTGCATGGAAGCTGTGCTGTGATAAACACGATAACAACTTGTTTACATCCCCGTTTTTCACGGTGCAGCTGCCACCCCGAGCCATGGAACCTGCTTAGACAGCTCTGCTTTCATTTCTGCTCCCAGGACTTTGGAGAAGTTGTTGATAAGAGCCGCTCTGCTCTGGAGCCAGGCTGGGAGAGCTGGAGGTGTTCAGCTTGGAGAAGGAAAGGCTCCAGGGAGAGCTCAGAGCCCCTTCCAGAGCCTAAAGGGGCTCCAGGAGAGCTGCAGAGGGACTGGGGACAGGGCATGGAGGGACAGGACACAAGGAATGGCTTTAAACTGCCAGATTTGATGCGATATTGGAAAGGAATTCTTCCCTTTGAGGATGGAGGTTGCCCAGAGAAGCTGTGGCTGCCTCATCCCTGGAGGTCCCCAGGCCTGGTTGGATGGGACTTGGAGCACCCTGGGACAGTGGAAGGTGTCCCTGCACAGGGACTGGGTGAGTTTTAATGTCCCTTCCCACCCAAACCCATTTTGTGATTCCATCATGATAAAGTCTGTGGATCAAACCAAGCTTTCCAAGTTCTCCACAAAAAATTCCTGC
>NW_005054373.1:2136178-2140798 GCF_000277835.1 Geospiza fortis
TTTCTGTTGGTCCTTGAGCTGCTGCCTCCACTTCCCCAGCAGCAGCAGAAGAGTTTCATTACCCTAAATCGAGATGGAGAGCAGTGAGTGGCTCAGATATGGATCTCAAGGAATGTGATTTTGTTTGGCATTTCAGAGATGGAGTTACAGGGAGATGCCCCAGCCTGGATTTTAGTGGAACAAGGTAATTCCAGGGCAGGATCAGTGGCACATTCCAGGCAGGATCCTGCCTCCTGCTCATGGAGAGGAGGCTCTCCAGGCGTCAAATGCTCAGCCCTCAGGGGAGATGCCATCTCAGATAGCTTTATCTCCCTGCTGGGATGATTTCATCCTGGAGGTTCAGATTGTATCTCCACTCTTTAATTTCCAAGCCTCTCCCTGTCAGGCTTTGAAGAAATCCTTCCTTTTTTTTTTTCCTTTTTTTTTTTTTATTGAAGTGACTGATAACTCAGCTTCAGATGGAAACGGCTTGAGAAAAACATTTTCCCTGCTAATATTTCACCAAGACCAATGGGCAGCAGCAGCTCCAAGGCCCAGCATTCCCTGTCCTGGACACGCTGTAGGTGGCTTTCCAGAGCTGTTGTCCCTCTCCATTACTCCAAGACAGGAAGAGTTCCTGCGTGCTTGCACTCTGCTGGAATTTATTTTGCAGCACTTACAGGTCCCTCCACAGCTGCCTTGGCACATGGCTCCAGTCATTCCTCGAGTCCACTTCCTCTGGAAAATTCCACTGCAGGAAAAGCGGCGCCGGCGCTGCTGACGCAATCGCGGCTTTCCTGCAGGAGCACAGGGGCTGGGAAACCATCGCTGCACTTTCCTCCTGGAGAAAAGGGAGCTGGAAGAGCAGCCCCAAGCCAGGCTGACGTCACTGCTGCCCAGGGCTGATGAGGTTTGGTTCCCTGGGCCAGGATGGGAAGGACAGGAAGCCTTTCCTTTGCACGCTCATTTTCCCCTCCAAGATTAGAAATGCTGTGGCAGCATTTGCATAATACATGAGGACAATTTCAGCTGGGCAGCTCTTTTTTTCCCCCTCCGACGTTTTGTTGGGCTCAGTGACGTTCAGCTGGGTTTTTTTGGGAGGCAGGTTTGTTTGGGAGCTGGCTGAGCCAGGCTGGGGTGCTGCCAGCTGGAGCTGCCTCTGCTCCTCCCCTCCCTGCCAAAGCCACGTTCAGCTTCACTTCTCCTCCTGATTGCTGTCATTACATTCCAGCCAAATGGGCATCAGCGTGTTCCTTCTGGAAAAGAAAACTTTTAGTTGTTTTAAGGGTAAAATTGCCTTTGGAAGCTGCTGCCCAAGTGATTCCTGAGGATCTGGGTGGAAATTCAGGTGCTTTTAGTCACTCTTCTCTTGTCTCTTCTTCCCTCTAATTAATTTTTTTAAAACCTTGTGGAAGAGACTTCGGAGTTAATTGTGAAATATTTCAATTGTTTCCTAAAAATTGGAATTTGGTGAAAAAGATGGGGATGAACAGGAGAGTTCTTTGCCACTCTCTGCTGAAGTGGGTGAGGTTTGCCAGCAGCCTGGGCAGCTGTGTGAGGGTGAGGATGAGCTCCTGAGCTGATCCCAGGCTCACCAGCCCTGGAGTTCTTCCCTCCTTTCCTCCCTTTCACCATGGCAGGTTGATCTCACTGAGCCAGCAGCAAACCATTCTTATTTTTTCATTTCTTGAATTCAGGAGCTGGGAGCTCCACCAAGCACCAGATCCAGCACAACATCACCTGGCTGTAGGAGTGAAAGTGAGGAGAAATCCTCCCTTCCTCATCTCCCAGCCGTGGCAAATGGCCAGGCTGTCATTGGGATGTTCTCTAGGGAGCTTCTCCTGCTCACTTTCCATCCTGCCTCCTGAATTCCACTGGAGGAGATGAATCCAGCAGCAGCAGCTCCCAGTTTTAGGTTGAACAAGTTTCTTTGGTGATGGCACACGTTGGAAGCTCTGAGGAAAGGCTTTGAAATTGTCCTGACAGGAGCAGCACCTTCCTCATCTGTAGTGCTGAGTCAAAAAGCCAAGCACACCCCAAAAGGAGACTTTCTGTTGTGGTTTTCCTGGGGAAGAACCTTTCCTCCAGAAAGTGACTTCATCCAGAGGGAATTGCATCAAACCAGGTAATAGGTGCAGGTAAATGAGATTTGCTTTCAGAGTCATCCCTGCTCCCAGCTGGAACCCAAGCTCTGAAGTTGTTCCAGCTCCCAGCATGGGCTGTTGGATGTGAGTTTGAGGTGGTTTTAAGGGACAACAAATCCTGGAGGATGCTTTTCTTTCTGAAAACTGGTTCAGGAGGGAGTTGAGCCTGAAGAGGTGAGGGCATTCATTAGTTCATGGACTTGTGGGGTATCCTGAGCTGGAAAGGACACACAGGGATCTTCAGCCAGTGCTTGGCTCTGCCCAGGACACCAAAATCCAATCCTGGGCATTGTCCTGGAGCTCTGGCAGCCTCAGGGCTGTGCCCAGCACCCTCTGGGGGAAGAACCTTTTCCTGATATCCACCCTAAACCTCCCTGACAGAGCTGTTGGTTTCCAGATTTGTCATTCTGGAGAAACTTCTCCAGAGGTTTTATCCAGGATAAAGCTGCGTGTGGCAGCAGAATGTTGCCCCTGCACCTCCCAGAGCTCACAGACTGCAATCCCCTGGGAAGGGACACTGGATCAGGATATTGGGCATGTTCCATGAGCACCCTCACGTGGTTTTCTCTCCTGCTTTCCTTGCTCTTTATCCTGCTGCTTCATGCAAGGTGTGGAGGCTTCTCCCAGTCTTCTTTTCCTTCTTTCTCTGCACTTGGTTGGTTTGAGGATATTCCAGAGGTGAAATTGGCAATTCCAAATGGGTTTGTAAACATCTGCTGGAAGGAGCCCTTGAGCCCAGCTTGGACTATTGAATGTTAGCAGGTTATAGCATATTCCAAGTTTTGGTGTTCCTCCAAGGTGAAATACTCATGGAATTGTGGCTGTAACTGGGAAAACTTGACCAGAGCACTGCAGGTACCCTGTGCTGGGTTAAACAGGGTGTGTTGGAGCAGTGCTGGGAGAGGGGGAGGATGGAATGGGGCTGCTGGGGAGTAAAGCTGAGCCAGGACCCTGCCTGGGACTCCCTTCCTGGCACTCTGTGTGGGATGGAGGATCCAGTTCTCCTCTGCTGGGGCTGGAGTGAGATGGGTGGGAGGGATGAACATGAAAGGAGGGGTTTTCCTCTGAATATTCTGAGGGAGTTGTGGGACAAAGAGTAAAATTGCTTTTACATCAGCAGAGATAAGGAAAGAGTCAGATGCTGGATTTTTAGGTCAGCACATCCCAGTCCTGGGCTGGGGATGAGGAAACTCTGCCAAAAAGGAGGGGATGAGGCTTCTGGGAGGTGTGAAGTCTTCAAAGGGCAGGCTCCTAACCAAGAGCTTTCATTATCCTGGGGTTTGTTGAAGTGTGCCTGGAATTATTAGAAAACTTGGAGGTGGCTTTTTTATCTCAAAAAGGTCGAGGAAGCTGCGTGGGGAGTGGTTGCTTCAGTGGTGTGAGTAATGGGGTGGTGCTGGCTGAAGCCAGCAGGGAAGGGGCCTTTCCTCCCCCAAATTCCCCGGGAACTCACTGCTTTGAGGAAAGGAATAAATGCATCGTTGTCCTGCTAATTTGGTGAGTGCAAGAGGCTTCAGAAAGCTTTAATCCCTCACAAACTCTGCCTGAAACCCCAGGGAGAAGGGTAGAAGCAGGTAATTGAGGAGTTGAGTGCAGGTTAGAGCGAGGGCAAGGAAAAATTCCAGGTTAAATCACCCAGAGATAAGAGAGGTAATAAAGTCTCAGCCTCAAGAAACTCATCCTGGAGTACTTCAGGAAGTGTCTGGTGCAGGTGCTGAAAAGTTGGCCCTGAATTGTTTTCAGAGGGTTGGAGAGGAGAAAGGAAACATGGAGAACCAAAAAAGGGGAAATGAAAGTAGAGCCCTGAAAAGGGAAGGGAGGAGATGGAGAGTGAGGCCTGGCTGGGCACCACATTTGGTGGTGTTTGAGCACCCAGAGAATAATCCAGGGATAAACCAGCCCGGTTTATGGCCGGGGGGAGGGAACTGTTCCCTTTGGAAGGGGGAAAGGAGGTCGCTGGGTCCTGGCCTGTGATGGGAACATCAGAGTGACCCAGGCTTGGTGGTGGCTGCTCTCCCCTGCACCAGACTGGGCTTGCTCCAGCTCTGGGCTGCTCCAGGCAGGACCAGCTTTCCCATTCCCTTCCCTCTTGCTCGTGTCCAGCCTTTGGAGGCCAAGAGCAGGGCCTGGAATCAGCCAGGAGGTCACAGAGTGCTCAGTGGGACAAAGGAGTTCCCAAATGTGGCTTTACAGAGCAGCACTGCTTTGTCACCGGTTCACAAACTGAGAGTTCTTCCAACATTTCACCACCCCAAAATGCTGCTGGAATCCCACAGGGGAGATCAGGAGCTGTAAGCAATCAGTCTAAGGAATGAATTTGGGATTTTTCCACGGCCATGTATACCTTTTATTATAATTTATGAATATTAATTAATAATTAATCTATTATGTATGATATTATAATATTGCCAATTGATATATTGATACTATATTAATATGGTATTATAAAAATATTACGTTAATATATTAACATATCATTGTCATTAAATTATTCCAT
>NW_005054373.1:2142048-2150529 GCF_000277835.1 Geospiza fortis
CCCGTCAAAGCGTGCAGACGAGTGGAAGGACCCGTGGCGCCGGTCCAAGTCCCCCAAGAAGAAGCTGGGGGTGTCTGTGTCCCCCAGCCGCGCCCGCCGGCGCCGCCGAGCCTCGGCCTCCTCCGCCTCTGCCTCGGGCTCCTCCAGGTGAGCCAGGGCTGGGGCTGTGTGCTGGGCACCTGCTGGGCTGCTCTGCGCTCTGGGCTGTGTGCTGGGCACCTGCTGGGCTGCTCCGGGCTCTGGGCTGTGTGCTGGGCTGCTCTGCGCTCTGGGCTGTGTGCTGGGCACCTGCTGGGCTGCTCTGCACTCTGGGCTGCGTGCTACGGGCTGCTGAGCTCTCTGCACTGAGCACTGACAGTTCCCCGAGGACAAGGCTGGTGGGGTTTGGAGCAGAACATCTTTGGAAACAAAACTTTGGGGGCTTCTCAGGAAGCTCTGAATTGTAATATTTCTTCTCAGGAAGCTCTGAATTGTAATGTTTCTTCTCAGGAGCTCTGAATTGTAATGTTTCTCTCACAGGTCCTCTTCTCGTTCATCCACCTACTCGGGGTCCGGCTCCTCCCGCTCACGCTCCAGGTCCTCCTCCTACAGCTCCTACTCCAGTCGTTCCTCCAGGCACAGCTCTTTCTCAGGCAGCAGGTCCAGGTAGTGCTCCTGGGACTGGGAACCAGTGGTGGGATGGTTTCCAAATGCTTCCTGACAGTTCCTTTTTGCTGTGTTCAGATGAGCCATTCCAAGCCCTTGGCTGAGCGAGGGAGGCTGTGGTTGTTGGCTGAAGGAGATCTGTCAGCCACCCCCTCCTCTCCCCAGTGCTCCCACCCACAGGTGCAATGCTGTTGTGGCTGGGCTCTTTCCCATACCTGTGGTGGATTAACATTCCCATCATTTGCATTTTCTGATTGGAAGAAGTTCAGCAACATCTCTTTTCTCTGGCACTGGGATTTCTATTTCAAGAGGCAAATCCCGTTTCTTTATTAAAGCAGTTGTGTCTTGTGATAGTCCTGACACTTCAAAGTAGCAATCCAGTGTCCCATGCTGATTAAGATTTATTCCTCTGCTACTTCCTTGCCCCTGCAGACAGTTTCCCAAGTCTGGAATATCCATAGTAGGAGAACTGGCTCCTCAGATAGGAGCTGAAGCCACACAGGTACCCAGAGCAGATCCCACAGGTGATGGCACAACACACTCTGTCACTTCTGGGACTGCTTTCTCCTAGGAAAAGCTCAGCTGGGAGCTGATTCCAGCTGGGAAGCAGAATGAGCTTCCCCATCCATCCATGCTCCAGGCAGGACAGTGCCAGTGTGGATGACACCCTTGACTGCCTCTCCCTGAGGTGACAGGGTGAGGAACACCCTGTGCCCAGCTGTCACACAGGAGTCAGGCTGCTGAGGCACTGGGGTGCAACCAAGGCACTTCCAGTCTTGGCACTGGGGTGAATCACCCCAAGAGCAGCACGTGGTGTGTGCCCAGGGGCTCAGGAAACAGCTCCTGCCCTTGACTGTCATCTTTGGGATGCTCCACTTAATGCTTCTTCTTGGGTTCCAGAAATTACAGATTTGGTTTAGGTGTATTTTTTGTCTTTCTCCCAAGTTTCTTTTGGTTTTGTTGCTGTTTAAAGGAAGAATTGATCTAAGAGTTACAGGACAAAAAGTGATGAACATCAAACTCAAAACCCTGCTTATTTTCCTGTGTATTCTCCCTAAGGAGAGATTAGAGAGGATGGAGGCAGGTTCAGGTGTTCCTGTGAAATACCTGGACTGCCTCTCTTCTAGCTGATCCTATTTTTTCTTGCGTTTCCTACTTTTCCCACTGTCTGGTGACAGAAGTTAAGTTTTGTTGCACTTTTGTTGCACAAGAGTCCACATATAAAACCAGGAGCAGCTCAGGAAGGTTCCTGGGGAGGGGACAGTGGTGGCTGAATGCCCTGAGAGCCAGGAGAAGCTCCTGCAATCCCAGAGCCTGAGCTGAGTGATGTCTCCTTCCTTTCCAGGTCAAGGTCCTTCTCATCTTCTCCCTCTCCTTCTCCAACACCATCTCCTCACAAGCCACTGGCCAAGGCTAAAGGGGAATTATTGCCACCTCCTGGGAAAGGGTAAGGATCCAAATTCCTCTGGGTGAGAGTCCAGACAAACCCTGCTGACCTTCAGGGGCCTTAAGGAAGGAATGCAGGATGAGATGGAATATTGGGAAGGAATTGTTGCTGTCAGGGTGGGGAGGCTCTGGATCCCTGGAAGTGTCCAAGGCTGGATGGGGCTTGGAGCAGCCTGGGCTAGTGGAAGGTGTCCCATGGCAGGGAGTGACATCTTTGAGGTCCCTTCCCATCCAAACCATTCTGGGATTCTAAACCTCACTGAGTTTAAGAAAGAAATAAAAGATGTAAAATACACCCTTTATTGAAGAGTTTTTAGCTTGGCAGATTTAATTAAATAATGGCACTTTTAGTTATTAAATCAGAGTTAAACTGTGCAAGTATCTTTAAATATTACCTGTGTACAATTTAAACACATGATTTACTGCTGGAGCATTCTGTGTGTGCAGATATATTTGTATAATCTAAATATACATAATAGGAGCTATAAAAAAGTTTAAATTCCTTCCTCTGCTGTGGCTTTGGTTAATCCACAGCTCAGAATAAAGAAATCGTTCAACCTCATCAACTTTTCACACTGGAGACAGATGAAAACAGGACTGGAGCTCCCTGCAGCTGGGTTTGGCACATTCTGGCAGCCCTGCTGCTCTTTTAAATTCCTGAAATTGCTATTTCACAAACCTTGCAGTGGCAAATTATGGGGACGTTGGAGGGTGACACAACACTGTAGTGATGTCACCTCTTCTAAGCTGACCTGCAAATAAGTGACACCATGGGAATCCCCCTGAATTCTCCAGAATTTAGGACAATCCCCTTTGCCACAATTCTTGTCCTTTGTTATCCTGCCTTTTGGGGTTTTTCCCCCTCCACTTTGGGGCTCAGCCCTCCCAGGCCCTCTGCTCCCTCCCAGTGCTCCTGGCAGCGCTGGTTTGGGGACACCAGGGCAGCCTGCCCCAGCACAGGAGTTATTGTCACTGGCTAACAGAGTGCCATGGGCTTAATCCTGTGTTCTCAGGGGATAACTGCAGATACTGAGCACAGCAGGAGGAGGAATTGTCTGTGTGTGTGTGTGCAGACAGCACCTCCTCCCCAGGTAATGGGTGTGAAATCAGCACTGGGATGCTCCAGGGCCTGAGGGGGCTGGGGACAAGGGATGGAGGACAGGGCACAGGGAAAGGCTTCCCACTGCCAGAGAGCAGGGTTAGATGGGAAATCAGGGAGAAATCCTTCCCTGGGAGGGTGGGCAGGCCCTGGCACAGGTGCCCAGAGCAGCCCCTGGATCCCTGGCAGTGCCCAAGGCCAGGCTGGACAGGGCTGGGAGCACCCTGGGATAATGGAAGGTATCCCTGCCCATGGCAGGGGGTGGAATATGATCTTCAAGGTGTTTCCAACCCAAAGCATTCCAGGATCATACTTGGAGCAGTGTCCAGCTGCCAGAGCAGAGGTTGGGGTGCTCTGAGCCCTGAGGAGCCAGAGCCATTCCCATCTCCTGCAGGGGGTGGTGGGTTACACTTTGGTGCTCCCATCCAGTTTTCCCCAGGGAGCACAGGCCAAGGGACAGATCCAGGCACACACAGGCTGTTTTGCACCCTCCTGATCTGTGTGCTGGCGTTAAAAAGAGAATTTTTGCATTAACTGTGCACATTTCATTCTGAAGCCTGACTGGCAGATTTTAAGCAGGTGTAAGTGTCTGGGATAAAAATGATGGAATTAAATGGATGACAAATAACATTTCCACCCAGTCTGCTTCAGGAGTTCATTTACAAGTCAAATATCTCCAGAATTGGCTGTTGTGCAGTAATTTGTCTCTGAAAAGATGAATTGATTGAGCATATGGGGAACAAATCCCTTTAGGGAAATCTGTGGTGTTTGTGTTTTGGTGAAGCAGCCAAGTGTTTGAAGCTTGAGGAATCACATCAGGGCCAGGTTGGATGGGGTTTGGAGTAACCTGGGATAGTGGAAGGTCTCCCATGAAATAGAGTGGAGTGGGATGATTTTTAAGGTCCCTTCCAGCCCAAACCATTCCAAGTTTCCATAATCTCTAAAATATTAAACAACAAATCAGAGCACATTATTTCTGAGGACATCAGTGCTCTTTGCCCACCCTCTGGGATCACACACCTGAAAATTGTTGTTTTTCCAGGGAGAAATCTGTGAAGAAACTCACTGCCCTCCCAGTTCCTCAGCCACTCACAAAAATTACAGCAGCAGCCCCAGAGGCAGCCAAGGCAGGGGATAATCGGGAAGCCAGGAGGAAGGAACGTCAGACGAGGACTCCACCCAGGAGGTGAGAGACAGGGGGGTGGAGTGAGCCTTGATCTCATGGCAGATCCAGCAAATCGCAGCTTTCTGCCTCCTGGAATGCCAGAGTCCCAGTGTTCAGGGAGAAATCCATCTCCTGGGGAGGGAGGAAAGGGGAAGAGAGCTCGGCTGGGATGGTCCCGATTTGCCTTGAGTGGCTCCTGCCCCTGGAGCCTGGGGGGAGGATGGAGTGGGTGGAATACAGGAAATGTGGCAAAATCAGGGTGAGAGTGGGGAAAAGGCATTTTTGAGAGCTGCTGCTTGTGGAGGTGGCTGAGGGGTGAGGAAGGAATGTGGGATGCCCCAGAGATCTGATGTGGTGGAGGTCAGCAGCTGGCCCATGCTGACCACAAGGATATTCCCTCCCACAGAACATCATTCCCTGGGATATTCCCCACCACAGGACATCATTCCCAGGGATATTCCCCACCACAGAACATCATTCCCAGGGATATTCCCTCCCACAGAACATCATTCCCAGGGGTATTCCCTCCCACAGGAAATCATTCCCAGGAATATTCCCCACCACAGAACATCATTCCCAGGGATATTCCCCACCACAGAACATCATTCCCAGCACACAAACTGGGAGAAGTGGTGGAAGGGCCGATGGCCCCTCAGGGAGGGCTGGGTGTCAGTCACAGGGTGCTGAGCAAATCTCTGCTTTTCTCTTGGGGTTTTCCTCCCCTGTCTCTCTTTGCCACTACAACTCTCATTGTGGGAGGGGGGTTTGCTGCCTTGCAGGAGGACCATCAGTGGCAGCATCAGTGGCAGTGCCAGCAGCTACAGCGGCTCCAGCTCCCGATCGAGGTCCTTGTCCCGGTCTCTCTCCAGATCTCATTCCAGATCATCCTCTGCCTCAGTCTCCCACTCTCCCTCTGGCTCAAGGAAATCCAGGTACAGCCCTGAGCCTTGGTGAGCTTTATTTAACAGCAGAGATTGTGGCTGTAGGTCACAGGTTTGGTTTCTTGCAGTGGAAGCTCTCTGTAGCTCCAGCAGCAGCAGCTGCAGGTGCCTGGGGGTGGGACAAGGTTGGGTTTGTGTCACAGATCCCAAGTCCTGAATTGTGATGGGAATGCAGTGTTGGAGAGGGCATGGAGTGATAGGACAAGATATAGTGGCCTTAAACTGATAGAGGGGATATTTCAATGGGATATTTGGGAGAAATGCTTCCCTGGGAGGGTGGGCAGGCCCTGGCTCAGGTTGCCCAGAGAAGCTGTGGCTGCCCCATCCCTGCAAGTGTCCAAGGCCAATTTGGACAGGACTTGGAGCAACCTGCTCTTTTGGGAGGTGTTGGGGTTAGAACTGGGTGATCTTTAAGGTCCCTTGCAGCCCAAACCATTCCATGATTCCGTGATATTTCCCTTGTGGTTTGTTCAAGGAAATAATCCTGTCATGTGTGTCCAAGTACCCATTTAACCTAAATGGTGACCAGAACAACTCCTTCTGGCCAGGGTGATCCCACGTCCTAATTAAACTCCAAATGAACAGTTTCAGGCTATGGAGCTTGGCTCTCCTGAGCCTCTCCTACCTCTGGTTCCTGTCCTTAGGGGAGATGCTTGGCCTGTCAAGAGAGTTAGGTCAGAAAATCCCCAAAAGGCCCAGCTAATGATATTTTCCCTTTGCTGTCAAAGTTGCAGGTCCAGTTCCTTTGTGCTTAGCCCCAAGTGAACAGTTCCAAGTCTCTTGGTCTGTGGGATGTGTAAACAACAAACTCCTTCCAGCAAAGAAAAACAAACCACTCTCGGGTCATTCCTTCAGGTTTTTTCATCTCCTCACACAGAGGATTCCCTGAATCCTCACAGGCAGAGCCTTGAAACCCAGCACTTCCGTGGCACACGGGTGTAAGAGTAGTCCTGTGGTGTAAAACCAGTGGCTGGAGCAGGATTTGGCTCTGAGCACTGCAAATTCCCATCCGTGAACTCTGTGGAACTCCGAGGTTCAACGTCCGCGTTATTTTATGGAAATCCCGGCTTGTTTACTCCGTGCTTGTCACGTTCATCAGCTTAGCCTGGGGTGATGCAAGAGCTTCAGAGAGCACCAGGGCATGGATGGGAAATGGGAGCACACTGGGGCTGCCTGTGCTGCCCCTGTGGCAAGGGGGAGACGTGGCAAATGCACTGTGTGCCCACACCAGGCCAGCCTGGCAGCCTGGAGGAGTTCCTGGCTCATCCTGGCACCGTTGGAACAATCCATGAGAGCTCTCAGAACTCAGCTCCTGGTGCCAGGGGTAGAGGCTGCGGAGGGTTGGTCTATGCTGGAACTGCCACAGCCCCTTCAGTCATCCCAGTGCAGCTTCCAGGCAGGGAGCCCGGGCCTTGCTGGCAGAGCAGGGCGGTGTGGCCCGTGGAACAGGCTGGAGAGGCTGCCTGAATATTCATGGAGTGGGATGGTTTGGCTTGGAGAGGAGCTTAAAGCTCATCCAGTCCAACTCTCTGCCACCTTCCTTAGACTAGGTTGTTCCAACCCTGTCCAGCCTGGCTTGAACACTTCCTGGGATAGGCCCTGCTGGGAAATTTCCATCTTGGAGGTATCAATCGTGACAGTGAATGTGTGCCAGCAGCAGAAACCCTGCCAGGGAACCCTTGCCCTGAGCTGTAACACTGACCTGGATGTGCCAGTGCACTCCCTGCTTTCACTCCCTGTTTTCCTGGGCAAACACTGACCTGTTTACCCATTGCCTTAATCCTGGCTATAAATAATCATTACTTTCTAGGCCTGCACCCCACAGCTTTGAGATCTTTCACACCAGCAGCACCCCAGGACACACAACCTTTGTGCATCGTTCCCTGCCGAGCTTCCCAACATGCAGGGAGATGCAGAAAGGCCTCGCTGCCTTCCTGGGTGTGCTGAGCTGTGGCTCTTGGCAGGTCCCTGAGCGTGAGCAGCGTCTCCTCCGTGTCCAGTGCCTCGTCCAGCAGCAGCTCCGTGCGCAGCGCCGACTCCGAGGACATGTACGCAGACCTGGCCAGCCCCGTGTCCTCGGCCAGCTCCCGCTCCCCCACCCCGGCCCAGCAGAAGAAAGGTACAGGCTCCTGCTCTGCTGGGGGTGTATCCCTCTGGGGAG
Source organism: Geospiza fortis (assembly GCF_000277835.1). NCBI lineage: Eukaryota > Metazoa > Chordata > Aves > Passeriformes > Thraupidae > Geospiza > Geospiza fortis. The sequence continues at coordinate 2,149,506 of NW_005054373.1, forward strand.
CCTTTGGAGAGGAAGGGAGGAGCAGGGATCCTTCCCTGGGAATTCTGTGGGCTCTGGGAAAATCCTCGAGCAGAGGTTCTGTGGAGAAGGGAAGCTGTGGAGCAAATGTGCATCCACATCCTTCCATCCCTGTGCCTCTGGTTGTCTCTTTTCCTGCCTGGCAGTTCTGCCTCTCCCATTCTCCTTCACCCTTGAAGGTGACATAAATCTGGACAGCTCCAGTATCACTTTGCTCTTCCTCTGCTCGTTCCAGACCATGGCAGAGTCTGTGGCAAAAGCTTTTTGTTCTTTGCCTTTTCTGTTGCTCTCTGTGGAAATTCAGGGTTTCCTGAATCTCTTAACCTCATGTCCACCAGCTGACATAACTGCTGTGGGCTTTTTCCATCCCTGGAGCAGCATCCTCTTGCCCAAAGGGAGAGCAGGCAACAGGAATCATTCCCAAGTCACCACTTGTGCTCTCTGCTTTCAACAGGAAAGTCAAAAAAAGAAGACAGTGCTAAAGAGGAGAAGAGGAAACGAGATGTGCCTGCTCAGCTCCTGAAATCAGCCAAGCCCACCCCAGGAAGCAAATCCCAGCAGCTGCCCCAGGGCCAGCAGCCCTCGGCCCCCCAGGCACAGCAGGGCAGCTTCAGCGGGCACAAGGAGATCAAACTGACGCTCCTGAACAAGGTGGGAATGAATCCCTGGGGGCTGGGATTCCCTGCTGGCTTTTTACTGTTTAAGCCAGTTTGCAACCCAAGGCTTCCTCCTGTCTCCAACCTCTTTTCTCCCACTTGCTCCTGGAGCCGTGTGTTAGATGTGGCACTTCCTGGGGCCCTTCCTGCAGGAGGGGATGGATCCCGGCTGGAGGGAGGAGATGGATCCCAGCAGGAGGGAGGGGATGGATCCCAGCAGGAGGGAGGGGATGGATCCCAACTCCAGGCTCAGCATTGTTGGGATGAGCTCAGCCAGGAAGGTCTGGGGCTGGCTTGGAGGGCAGCACACAGAACCAGTCTGGCAGCACACACCCTGTGGTGGCTTCACT
>NW_005054373.1:2150559-2156507 GCF_000277835.1 Geospiza fortis
CTGCTGCAGCTTCCAGGCTCTTCCTCGCTTGCTCGAAGGTCCCGGGGCCTTTCCCCTGGGAGATGCTCTGGGAGCTCTTCCTGTGCCACACCAGAGCGGGCTGGGAGCGGAGGGACGAGGGGCAGCTGAGTTCCTGGGGTGCCCCCCTGGCTGTTCCCCTCCCCTCTGATGCCAGTGCCCTGCTCGGAGCCCTGGGCACAGATCCCAGCCCGCAGCCCGTGTGGGGGAGTTGTTCCTCGTGGGGTTTGCTGCTGGGGCAGGGTGTTGGCCCCGTCACGTGGGCAGGTTCCTGTTTTTGGTATTTTGCTCTGCCAGCCCAAATTCCCCGGCGCAGTCTGAGGCTGCACATTTCTCTACTTCCCTGTGCTCTGACGTGAGGAGGCTTTATCAGAGGCAGGAAGCTGCTCCAGAGGGAGGGAGGAGTGTGCAGTGACACATGACAGCCTGGAAAAGGCACGGCTCCACATGCCTCCTTCACATCTGCTATCCTTGGTGCTGCTGGGGGAAAACCATCCCAAAAAGCTGCTGTTTTCCTGTTCCTGCTCTGACATCAGTACAGCCTTACCCCCAGTGCAGGGGGTTGTTGCTGTTGGCTCCTGGTGGTTGGGAATCAGGTGGATTCAGGGATGGTTGGGACTGGTGTGTGCAGAGTTTATTGGGAAAGGTGTTTGCAGGAGCCAGGGAATGGCTGTGCCTGTTTCCCTGTGCCCAGGGAAGTGGCTGCTCAGCTCCATTGTTTTAATTCCATTGCAGGCAGCTGACAAAGGAAGCAGGAAGAGATACGAGCCAGCAGACAAAGAGAGGCCAAGCTCTCCTCCAGCCAAACGGGCCAACCTGTCACCTGACAGAGGTGAGGCATCCTCCAGCTCAGGCTCTGCTTTCCAGCAGCTGGAAAGATCCACTGCAGTCATCCCAAAACCTCAGAGTGAGATTGCCACCAGATAAAGGGGGGTAGTGACCATCCTGCTGCAAAAACAGCAGAGCTGAGGCCCTGGGCAAGGCAATGCCACCCTTGTCACACTGTCCCAGGGGCACATTGTGCCCAGTGTGACTCCACTGTAAATCCTGTCCAAAAAAACCAGCCCCTTGGCTTTGAAGGCCCTGAGTTCTCACCTCCACACCCATCCCACGGCCTCCTGCTCGCTGCTGCTGCCCTTGGATGTGGCTGTGGAAATCAGGTTTAGGTTGGAAATTAGGAAATATTTTTTCCCAGAAAGGAACAGACTGTCAGGAGGGAGTCCCCATCCCTGGAAGTGTTCCATAAATGTGTGGATGTGGCACTGGGGCCAGGGTTAGTGGTGACCTTGGTGCTGCTGGGCTGAAGGTTGGTTTGGATGATCCTGAAGATCACTTCCAAATCCCAGCCACTCCGGGATTGTGAGTCACAGGAGTTTCCTTTGGTGCATCCCGGAGTTTTCCAGGCGGAGCTGTCCCTGCCAGCCAGGCTGGTGCTTCGAAAGGCTGGGCTGGAGGGAGGGAGGGAAGGATGCAATCAACCCCTGCCTGCATCAGCCAGCCTGGGACAGGAGCTGATTGCCCCACCTCTGGGTGACACAACCCGCTCTGCCCTGGATGTTTAGAAAGACCTGGGCTTTCCAAGTGCTCTCCTGGGCCTCAATCCTCCCCAGCAGCAGGAACAGCTCGGGAAAGCGAGCTGGCAGGCACAGACAGGGACCCGAGTGCCACCCTGCAGCCTTTGCTGTGGCTGCCAAGAGGCACGGGGGGTGTGGGGGGGAGTTGGCAGCCAGAGGTGGCTGCTGGTGACGTCGGAGCTGCCACGTGATGTTGTTTTCCCTGGTGGCTCAGCTGTAGGTGGATCTTGTTGACTCTGGGTGCCAGCCAGCTGAAGGTCTGTGCTAATAACCTGCAACATTCACCTCCTGCAAGGGCAGCCTGCAAGGGACTGCCCCAGGTTGAAGTTCACTGGGGTCTGGTTCACACACGAGCGGCAGGGCCAGGCCAGCGCGTTTGCTGGAGACACATTGGTGCCATCCTCTGCTTTTTGTTAAATAGCCATTTTTTGAGCTGCAGCACAGATTAATTTGGGCCGGAAGGGACCAAAGATCAGGGACAATTTCCATTACCCTAGGTTGATCCAAGCCCCATCCAGCCTGGCCTTGGACACTGCAGGGATGAGGAGTCCCAGCCACGGAGCCCCAAATCCAATGGCAAAGGTGCCCTTGGCTGAGTTGGGACTGAGCCCTCAGCATCCCAGCACCAGACTGCTCAGTGGTGGTGGCTGAGTGTGTCACCTGCTCTGTGACCTGAGGCTGCCCCAGTGTCCATCCCCAGGAGCAGAGGGATGCCCTGGCACACACAGGGGCTGCTGCCACGGGGACTGGGCACCTTTGCTGCCTGAAGTCAGAGCAGGGCAGCAGCTCCACGAGCTGCCTTGCAGGAGGAATTCCCTCTCTGTTCCTGGGATAACCCAGCTGCTCCCCAGCATCCCTGAGTGCCCAGGGCAGCTCTCCTGGGGCAGGGCCTGGCAGCTGAGCCGTGCTGAACAAACACGGGGGTGCTGCTGCCTCGGGGGAGGCCCCGCTGGCTCCGAAAGCAGCAGAGCTGCCCTCACCTGTCGCTGCTGGAGCCACTACACCCTGTGACCCGCCAGGGCAGAGCCAGCAGCTCTGCAGGCACAAAGTGCCATGGAAGAGCCTTGCTGCAGCAGCTGGAGGGTGGGGAAGGGCTGGTGGAAGGTGGTGTGTACAGGTGACTGCGGGGCACAGCCCTGCCTGGCTTCTCTGCTCCCCCAGAGGTGCAGGGGGCACACAGTGAGGCTTTTCCAGCTGCTGCTGGACTTGGCATTGTTGTTGGCACGATGTGGTCAGTCAGTGCAGGCAGGGGGTGGCCTGTGCCTTGGTGCCAAGCAGGAAAATGAAGGAATGTCCTTGTGCTCTCCCCCAGGCTCTCGCGATAGGAAGGCGACCGGGAGACTCTCGTCCCCCAAACAGGAACGGCAGCGGGGCCAGAACCCAAAACCTTCCCCTGCACAGGCAGACAGGTGAGTGCTGCTGCTTCTGCTGGGCCCCACAGCCCTCCAGGGCCTCCAGCCCTGCTCCTCCAGGGGCCCCAGGCTGTCCCAGGCTGTCCCAGGCCTGCAGTTGCAGGTGCCATGGAGCGCAGTGCCAGGAGGGACGCAGAGCTGCCTGGGCAGCTGCCAGGGGTGCCAGGGCTTGTGCAGAGCCTCCAGCTGGGCCATTCCAGCTGGGAGAAGAGCAGGAGCACCAGGAGCCAAGTGGGTCAGGAGTGAGCTCAGCCAGTGCCTCTGCAGCTCATTAACACAGTGTTAAAGAGCACCAGAGTGCAACCCCTTCCCCCTGGCCAGCTCCTCCTGGCACCTGGTTCCAGTGCCTCATTCCCCTTTCCCCAGCCTGGCACACCCTCAGCTGCTCCCCTTGCTGCTGAGGCTGTGTCCCCTGCGTGTGACACAGCAGTGACAGCCCTGGCTTTGCACCTTCGTGCAGCTCAGCCAAATTCCTGGCAGGCTATGCCTGCTGCAGTGCTGGGACTGTCCCAGTGCAGCGTTGGATGTGTGGCTCTGGGGGCTCAAGGGTTGTGGATCCTCTCCAAGGATCTCTGGGGGCAGCATCACAGGGAAGGGGCTGAAGGATTTGGGATTGAGGGGATGCTCCAGGGCTGCTCTCCCCTCTGGGTCTCACAGGAAGCTGCTCACTGCAGCCACGAGTGGGCACTGACTTTAATCCTGGGAATTTGGGAATCCCCATGTAATATCTGGTTTTTTACTGTTTAAGCCAGTTTTCAACCCAAGGCCTCCTCCTGGATCCAACCTCTTTTCTCCCACCTGCTCCTGGAGCCATGTGTTAGATGTGCCACTTCCTGCTATTTTATTTCAGCTCAGAAATTAGGGAGAAATCCTTCCCTGTGAGGATGAGGAGGCCCTGGCACAGGATGCCCAGAGAATCTGGCTGCCCCATCCCTGGCAGTGCCCAAGGCCAGGCTGGAGCAACCTGGGGTAATGAAAGGTGTCCCTGCCTATAGAAAGAGATTAAATTTATGTGGGAAAGGACCTCAGAAACTAATGTGGCCAGTGGGGCTCGGTGCACTTTTCATCTTGGAAAGAGATGAAATTTATATGAGAAAGGACCTTAAAAACCGTGATTTTAGCACGGCCAGCAGGGCTCAGTGCACAATCCCCCCTTGGATTCCCTCAGGGCCTTTGGGACATTCCCAGCTCCTCTCACTGCCCCTCCTCTCTCCCTGCAGGAAACGCCAGCTGTCCCCTCAGTCCAAGAGCTCCAGCAAAGTCACCAGCGTGCCGGGCAAGGGCTCGGAGCCGGGCCCTGGGGCTGCCAAGGGCAGCAAATCCAGCACCCTGTCCCGCAGGGAGGAGCTCCTGAAGCAGCTCAAGGCCGTGGAGGACGCCATCGCCCGCAAACGGGCCAAGATCCCGGGCAAAGTATAGTGGGCTGTGCCCCCAGTGACTGCTGAGGTTTTTATAACGAGAGGCAGAAGCGGCCGCTTTGGGATTTTGCAGTTCCTCGTCTTCGTTTTGGCCGCGCGGTTCTTTTTAAAAAAATAAAACAAAAAAAACAAACATAAAACCCACACACATACACACACACACCACACACACACACACAAAACAAAGAAATTAAGGAAGTTTTTGCCCGACGAGCGGCTCCGGGAGGGCTCCGGGGCCCTGTAAATTCTGCACAGAGGACTCCAGCCCTGCGGGTGCTCCCAGCTCTCCTGTGTCCCCTCTCCTCTTTGCTAGCCTCCAGTTGTATTCTCCTAGTTAGCCCTGCTGTGTGTTGAGTGTCTTCAGCAATGCAGTTCTAGTCCCGTGTGCCGAGAGAGCCGAAAACTGCTGTGAACTGCTGGCAGCACCCCTCCTCCCCCAGGAAAACTATAAATATATCTATTCCTGCCTCAGCCCCTCGGGAGTGCCCTGTCGTTTCTTTGGAGCAGGGGATCGGTTCAGTTGATTTCCCAGGAGCCCTGCAGGTGTTGTGGGCGTCCGTCTGCCAGGAGGGTCCTTCTTCCTTTGATTTTTCCTTTTTTTTTTGTTTTGTTTTCTTTTTTTTTCTTTTTTTTTTTCCTTTTTTTTTGTTTTTTTTGGAGGGATCGCCCTGAAAGAAAATATTTTGATAACCAGTTTTACCGTTTCCTGCTTTTCTCTGCATCTCCCTTGCCTTTCGGGGGCTGTACCCCTCATTTTGGGGGTTTTTGGGGAATGAGCAGCTCCGTGGAGCTGGAAAAGTTGCTCTGTTACCTGGGGGAGCACCCACTGTGAAACCAGTGTATCACTGGTGTGTAACTGGGGGGTTCTGCAGCTTCTGCCCTGCCTGGCATCACTGGGGGGTCCCTCTGATAAATCCCCCTAATTTAGGGAGCAATTTGGGGACCCTGAGGATTTCCCAGGCTCCTTGTTCCCAGTATGGACCCAGTATCCTACTGGTGTGAAGTGTTATTGGGGGGCATCATCTGGGGTACCTCTGCCAGAGCCCTGTCATTCAGAGAACAACTTTCGGGGTCCTTGGAATTTCCCATCCCCGGAATTCCCCGTCCCTTGGGATTCTCCATCCCCTGGGATTTTCCATCCTCCAGCCCTGCTCCTTGCTCCCAGCACGAAACCAGCATCCCACTGGTGCTGCTGGAGGCCAGCGGGCCATCCTGGAGGGCCGGTGGCAGCCCTCGAGCCCTTCCCAGCGTTGCCCAATTTGGGATTTCTGCCCGGGAATGCCATGGTGATCTCACGGTGCCGGTGACGCAACAGGGCACGGCCTGGGGGATGCCCGTCCCGTCCCGGTGTCACCGGGACACCCCTGCCCGCCTCCCTGCCCAAATTCTGGAGCTCGGAGGCGCCCGTGCTCGCGGCTGGCACACGTGGAGTGCAGAAGGAAGTGCCGGCCCTGTGCGGGGAGGAGGAAGGAACCTGGAGCTGGAGTTTCCAGGTGTGTGCACATCACCTGCCCGGCCCTATAAAA
>NW_005054373.1:2156563-2157752 GCF_000277835.1 Geospiza fortis
GGCGTTGGGGGGTGAGGGGGGAAAGTGTGGGGCTGGCAGGGTGTGTGGGGCAGGTTACGTGTCATGTGTGGGGTTTCGTGTGTGTGCTACACACCTTGAACTCAGAGCGTGTGTGCTCATTGCGTGTGTTATGTGTCATGTGTGGGGTGTTATGTGTGTGTTACACACTGTGTGCACAGCTCTGAGTGTGTGTGCTCATTGCATGTGTTATATGTCATGTGTGGGGTTTCGTGTGTGTGCTACACACCTTGAACTCTGAGCGTGTGTGCTCATTGCGTGTGTTATGTGTCATGTGTGGGGTGTTATGTGTGTGTTACACACCTTGGGCACAGCTCTGAGTGTGTGTGCTCATTGCATGTGTGTGTTATGTGTCATGTGTGGGGTGTTATGTGTGTGTTACACACCTTGGGCACAGCTCTGAGTGTGTGTGCTCATTGCATGTGTTATATGTCATGCGTGGGGTTTTATATGTGTGCGTTACACACCTTGGGCACAGCTCTGAGTGTGTGTGAGTTCATTCTATGTGTTATATGTCATGCGTGGGGTTTTATATGTGTGCGTTACACACCTTGGGCACAGCTCTGAGTGTGTGTGTTACACACCACGTGCAGGGCTCTGTGTGAGTGTTTATTATGTGTGTGTGCTCATTCTATGTGCTACATGTCATGTGTGGGGTTTTATGTGTGTTTAATCTGTGTGTGTGCTCGTTACGTGTGTTACATGTCGTGTGTGGGGTTCTCTGTTTCATGTGTGTGTCACACACTGTGCGCACAGCTCCGAGTGTGTTTGTTATGTCTGTGTGTTTATTATATGTGTTATATGTCATGTGCACAGCTCTGTGTTTTTATTACATGCGTGTGTGTGTTACACACCATGTGCACAGCTCTGTGTGTGTATTTCCATTTTATTACGTGTGTGTGTGTGTTACACACCATGTGCATGTTCTCTGTGTGTGAGTTTTATGTGTGTGAGTTACACACCATGTGTGGGGCTCTCTCTATTTATTTTGTATTTGTGTGTGGTTTATGTCTGTGTTACACACCATGGGTGTATTTTATGTGTGAGTTACACACTGTGCAGGGCTCTGTGTATTTTATGTGTGAATTACACACCATGTGCACAGCTCTGTGTGTGTGTACATTTATATTTATATTTATATTTATATTTATATTTATATTTATATTTATAT
>NW_005054373.1:2158387-2158871 GCF_000277835.1 Geospiza fortis
ACGATTTTTAATTTATTTTTATTTATTTATATTATACATATTTATATTTTCTTCATTTCTTTCCAATATTTTTTTCCCATTATTTCTTTTCCTCCCAGGGGTTGTTTATCCTTGATTTAATATTTCATTCACACACACACAGGGGTGTTTTCTGTGTCTGTGTGGGTGTGAGTGCACAGGATTAGCTGCAGGTGTGTGCACAGATATTTCCTACTCCTGTAGGGGTAGGGTGTGCAGACTCTGCTAGATACATGTATAGCAATATAGACATATATTTTTACATAAATAAAATATATACATAAGTATAAACCTATATAAAAACACACACACGTATATAAATATATTTTACATAAATATAAAATAGATAAATAAATATAAGCCTATATATAACCATATATACATATATATAAAAATATAAAAATATTAATATATATCTATATTGAGCTATACGTACATATAAAAATATATAAATTAAAAATACATA
>NW_005054373.1:2159993-2161583 GCF_000277835.1 Geospiza fortis
AAATAGAAATAGAAATAGAAATAGAAATAGAAATAGAAATAGAAATAGAAATAGAAATAGAAATAGAAATAGAAATAGAAATAGAAATAGAAATAGAAATAGAAATAGAAATAGAAATAGAAATAGAAATAGAAATAGAAAGAGAAATAGAAATAGAAATAGAAATAGAAATAGAAATAAATAGAAAGAGAAATAATAGAAATAATAGAAATAGAAATATAGATCGAAATTGATTGATCGATAGAACTAGCTATAGATAGATATAGATACAAAAAATATAAATATATACATCGACGGTTATATTGGTATATAGATATATAGATATAGATATAAATAGATATTGATGTGCTGATATATAGCTAGATATAAATATATAGATCTATAGCTCTAGATATACTGATATAGCCAGAGATACAGATAGATAAAGAGATATAGAAATATAAATATCTAGATAGAGACACGCAGAGAAACAGAGACGCTCTAGAGATCTCTACGTACAGATAAAAATGTACGGATGCTCTGTAGACATAGAGATATGGAGACATCCATAGAGATTATACATCTAGAGAGACGTGTGGAAATAGCTAAATGGATGGAGAATGGATCGGCACTGGATAGATAACAGATCGATACACAGGCACGCACCTGCCCAGGCCTGGGGCCGTGCGGCTGCGCACTCACATTCTGGGGAGGGCTCCCTGCCTGTCCCCTTGGTGTCGTGGTGTCTGTCACTGTGCTGGGTGTGCCTGTGCCCTTGCTGTCACTGTTGTCTGTGTGCCTGTCCCCCTGGTGTCACTGTCCTGTGTGTGCCTGTCCCCTTGGTGTCACTGTCACTGTGCTGGGTGTGCCTGTGCCCTTGCTGTCACTGTCACTGTCCTGTGTGTGCCTGTCCCCTTGGTGTCACTGTCCTGTGTGTGCCTGTCCCCCTGGTGTCACTGTCACTGTGCTGGGTGTGCCTGTCCCCCTGGTGTCACTGTCCTGTGTGTGCCTGTCCCCTTGGTGTCACTGTGCTCTGTGTGCCTGTCCCCCTGGTGTCACTGTCACTGTGCTGGGTGTGCCTGTCCCCTTGGTGTCACTGTCACTGTGCTGGGTGTGCCTGTCCCTTTGGGTGTCAGTGATGCTCTGGCCGTGTGTCCCTGTCCCTTTGGGTGTCCCTGACGCTGTGCTGTCCCCGCAGGGCTGGCTGGCTCTCCTGGCCGTGTGTCCCTGTCCCTTTGGGTGTCCCTGACGCTGTGCTGTCCCCGCAGGGCTGGCTGGCTCTCCTGGCCGTGTGTCCCTGTCCCTTTGGGTGTCCCTGACGCTGTGCTGTCCCCGCAGGGCTGGCTGGCTCTCCTGGCCGTGTGTCCCTGTCCCTTTGGGTGTCCCTGACGCTGTGCTGTCCCCGCAGGGCTGGCTGGCTCTCCTGGCCGTGCTGGCGGCACTGGGGCAGAGCCGGGGGCTGCGGCGCGCCGGGGCCGGCTCCGCTCACTCCGCCGTGCGCTGCTTCAGCGGGGCCGAGCTGGGGGACGAGGCTCCTGCTCAGCTCCTGGGCCGCAGCCTGCGCTGGGACCGGCACATCTCGGTGCAGCTGGTGCCGCAGCTGGAGCGCCT
>NW_005054373.1:2162145-2163597 GCF_000277835.1 Geospiza fortis
ACGGCTGTGACTCCAGGGCCAGCATCGCCCCACGGCCAGACCCTGTGAGTGCTGCACTCACTGGTTATTTATTCCCCCAGAAAAGGTATTTATTGTCTCCTTCCCAGTGCTATTTAATGCTGCAAATAAAAGCCAACAACTCCTGGCACCGTCCTCACTCTGTTCCCAGCCAGGGCATTGGGATGTGGTGAATTGGGGCACAGGGGCAGAGGGACATCCATCATGGGCAGTGCCAGCTGTGGGACAGCCCTCAGCCCCAGCACGGTGGGCAGGATGAACTGGGAGGTGACAGGGAGGGCACAGGGGTGCCCCACACCCCCAGCCTGGGGGGGACCCAGCCCTGGCACCCCGACACCCACGCCTTTCCCACGGCTCTGCCCCCGGGCACCACATCCCACGGGCCTGGTGCCACCTGCCAGGGCCACCCCACCTCGGCTGGCAGCACCTGGGGGGGCCCTGGGCCCCCTGCAGCCCCCGAGGGGGCAGGGTCTGTGTGCGGAGGGGGCAGAGGGGGCCTGAGCAGCTGCTGACCCCATGGGATCAAGGATTTGGCACCCACGTCACACCTGGGAACTTGCAGCAGCCACCAATGGGATGGGAAGGGAAATGCTCCCCACATTCCCTCCCCAGTCCTGTGCCAGCCCCCCAGGAGCAGGGCAGGGCTGGGAGAATTCCCCCTGGAGCAGGAGGCAGGGGCAGCCAGGGCCTTTCCCACTTTTTATTGCAACAGCAACTGCAGAAATGACAAAAACCAGGGAGAGCAGGAGCAGAGCTGCCTGATCCCCCTGGGAGCTGGGGAATCCCTGAGAGTTGGAATCCCACAGGGATTTGGGGATCCCCCAGGGAACTGGGGATGCTTAGAGAATTGGGGGACCCTCAGGGAGCAGAGCATGCCCAGGGATTTGGGAATCTCCGGAAGTTGGGAAGCCCCTGAGAGCTGGAAACCCCACAGGGAGCATCAGATCACTGGGAATTTGGGAGCTGGGCATCTTAGGGGATTTGGGGATCCCCAGGAGATGGAGATCCTACAAGGAGCTGAGCATCTATAGGGATTTGGGAGCTGAGCATCCTGGGGGATTTGGGGATCCCCAGCAGATGGAGATTCTATAAGGAGCTGAGCATTGCTGGGGGGATTTAGGGATCCCCAGGAGAGCTGGGGACCCCAGAGCATCACTGGGGATTTGGGAACCCCTTGGGGAGCCCAGGGGAACTGATGATCCCAGGAGCTGGGGACCCCCAGCAAGGGGCTCAGAGCCCCGGGGTTTTGGGGACCCCCAGGAGCCCAATGGCTGCAGCGGATCCAGGAGCAGCTGGGAAGCAGGAGCAGGAGCAGGAGCAGGGCAGGGGGACCCCCCGTTATTCCACCTCCACAGGGATGGGGTTCACCTGCCCCCCCAGCTCCGGCTGCTTCCTGCGGGCGTCGGGGGGCGGCCGGGGCGGGGGGGTGCGGGG
>NW_005054373.1:2163652-2165693 GCF_000277835.1 Geospiza fortis
GTTCCTGCGGGCGTCGGGGGGCGGCCGGGGCGGGGGGTTGCTGGGGGGCGGCTTCATGGTGCCCCCCACTTTGGGCCTCTCCCGGGGCTTCTGCTCGATGGGTCTCCACTCCTCCCCTCGGACTGCAGCCTGCGGGGTCACAGTAGTGCCAAGGAACAAGGCCCACCCCAAATAGGGGCTGCTGGGGGCAGGGAAAGCACCGTGGGACCGGAGGGGAGGATGTGACACGACCCCTGTCCACCCTGACTGGGACAGGCTGTTCCTGCAGCCCCACCTGGGAATGCTTTTGGAATTCCCAGGGAAGCACTGGTGCATGGTTTTAGGGGTGGCCTCCCCCTCCCAGCCCCCCAAAACCCCCAAAGCCCCTCTGCACTCACCAGCAGGTAGATGCCGCTGGCAATGCCCAGGCAGACGGTGCCCAGGATGGTGGAGAGGAGGAACCCAGCAGGGACAGCCAGGCTGTGACAGAGATTCGGGGTTCAGAGGGAGCTGGGGGGGCTCATCCCCCAGCCCCGACCCTGCACCCCACTCACGCAGCGTGCAGGACGGCTCGGATGTAATAATTCCTGGTGAGGGGCCCCAGGAGCTTCACCACGGCTGTCAGGTACTTCTGGCCACTGCAGGGTGACAGCAGCGGGTCACTGGGGATGTCCCCACCCTCAGGGGACAGCCAGCCTCCAGGGACCCCCATCTCTGCACGGAACCCACCCGTGGGATCCAGCTCTGCTCCCACACCCCCGCGTTTGGGGGGCACCAGGACCCCGGGGCTGCAGGGGGGACCCAGCACTCACCACCTCTCCATGGTGGAGCCCTTCTTGCGTTTGCTCCGGGGATACTCGAGCAGGCACACCAGGACGCCTGCAGCGCTGCCGGGGCGTCAAGGAAAGGCGGGACGGGACCGGGAATAGCCCCAAGGAACATCCCAGAAAGGGGCAGGGAAGGCACAGCTGGGAGCACGGTGGGGAGATGAGGATGTGACCCCTCCCCGGTGATGCCTCCTAGCCCGATCGGGACGGGGCTTTCCCGCAGCCCAGCCCCGGGAATGCTGTGGGGAAGGATACATGGAATACGCCGCGAAGTACCAGCCCTTGAACTGCCCCGCCACGGCCACGATGCCGCCCGTCAGCAGGACTGCGGGGACAGCGGGGATGGAGCGGTCACAGCGGGCCGGGATACCCACCCCACACCGGGATACCCACCCCAAACCGGGATACAACCCCTAAACCCGGGATACCCACCCCACACCGGGATACCCACCCCAACCCCGGGATACCGATCCCCTAAACCGGGATACAAATCCACAACCCGGGATACCGACCCCAACCCGGGATACAAACCCCCAATCCTGGATACAACACTCAAACCAGGATACAAACCCCAAACCGGGATACAACCCCCCAAACGAGGACACAAACCCCCAGACCGGAGATGCAGCTCCCAAAACCCCAGATACAGCCCCGAGCTCAGGATATGCCCCCCCAAACTCCGGATCCAGCCCCCGCAAACCCCATCCCGGGGTTATGGCCCTGGGGACACACAGGACACCCAGCCCGGGTTATGGCCCTGGGGACACACGGGACACCCGGATCCAGGAGGGGCCCTGGGGGTCCCCGGCCCCGAGCGCTCCCGGAGCGGATGCGGGGGTGACGCTGCTGCGGGGCCCCGGGCTCGGGGGAGGTTTTTGGCCTCGCGGCCGGAGCGAGAGGAGAGCAGAGGAGGAGAGAACGGAACCGAAGAAGAGAGGGCAGAGGAGGAAGAGAAAAGGAGGAAGCGGAGGCTCCAGCCCCGCCGGGCCGGGACTTCCCGGCCGTCCCCCGCCCGCACCCGCAGCCCGGTGGGACCGGGACCCCCCCAATCCCATCGCACCCCATCGCATCCCATCCCCGGGGCTCGGCATGCCCAGCCCGCGGGGCGCTCACTCCGGCAGAGCCCGGGGACTTCCCGGAGCGCCCCAAACCCCCAGACCCCCTCACACTCACTGAGCCCGGCGGCCAGCGCCTGCTCGTTCGCCCACATGGCCCACTCGATCTGCCCCATGGCC
>NW_005054373.1:2166155-2168536 GCF_000277835.1 Geospiza fortis
GGCCGGTCCCGACCCGGAAGGCGGGCGCGGCGCTACCAGCACAGGCCACGCCTCCTCCGTATCGACCACACCCTTTAATGCCACGCCCATTCGTATTAACCACGCCCATTTCCCCATAAGCCACGCCCCCGCGGGGCCACGGCCCCGGCCCGGGGCCACACCGGGGACACGGCGGTGACAGGGATGGCGCGGAGGGACAGGGCCAGCCCCGGGGACAACGGGGGCCATGCCAGGGGACAGGAGCCGTCCCGGCAGTGGGGACAGCGGAGGGGGGGGGACAGGCTCGGCCCTGCAAGGGACAGGGGATGTGGCATGTGCAAGGGACAGGGCCATGTGGAAGGACAGGGTCAATAACAACTTGGGGCATATGGGACAGGAGATGTCCCACGAGGGACACGGGGGGACAGGGGATGTGGCATGTGCAGGGGACAGTGGCAGTGTGGAAGGACAGCGTCAGTGACAACTTGGGCGCATGTGGGACAGGAGATGTCCCACAAGGGACACAGGGTCATGTGGGGTGACAGGGCTGTGCGGAGGAACAGGACCAGCCCCAGGGACTGTCCCCATCTCCTGCTCCCCCCCAGCCCCACACACAGAACCCGACACCCCAGAACAGCACTGGAGCCAGGAACCCTCTATTTCCTTACAAAAGATTAAAAACCAGCCCCGGGGTGACATCCTGCCCCAGGGCTGGGGACAGCTTTGCAGCAGGCCTGGCTCAGGGTCCTGAGGCCCGCTGGTGGCACCGGCAGAGTCCCCCTGGCTGTCATAGAGTGTCACCGGGGTCAGGCACGGCTCCGGGGCAGCCCATCCGGGCCCAGCAGGTGCTGGCTGGGGTCATCCACGAGCTGGGGACCAGGGCCAGGCTGTGGGACAGGACACGGGTCAGGGACACTGGGGAGCCCCACTGCCTGTAGGGCTCCCCCCGCTGTGGGTGGGGGGCAGCTCTGGGCACCACAGACCCCAACAGGTCACCCCAGTGGGAATGTGTCCAGAAATGGGGTCCTGAATACCACCCTGGGGATGGGGACAGGGATGGGGTCAGGGACACCCCTGGGCACAGCAGTGGGGTCCCACCACCCCCTCGGGGGCAGGGATGGGGTCAGAGCTCCCCCCAGCCTCACCTTGGTGTGCAGGATGTACTGGACAGCCCCGGGCACAGGCTCGGTGAGCACGGCACCCTCCAGCTCCGGCGGCAGCACAGCTGAGCCCACGGGCAGCCCCCGGACAAACCTGTGACAAGGTGAGCACTCGGTCCCCGTGTCCCCAGCACCCCCACCCTCCCCAGTAAGCAGGGGGTTCCCTTACTGGTCCCCGTTGGTGGCGGGGGGGAAGCTGCGCCTCACCACCTCCACAAACTCGGCCACGGCGTCGGCCAGCGCGAAGATGACGGCGTTGGGGCCGGCGTCGAAGGAGTAGGCGACCTGTGGTGGCATCGTGGGGACATGGGGACGGATGTGGGGACCCAGGAGAGGGCCACGGTGCCGTGGCAGCCCCGGGGCCCCGCGGGTACCTTGGTGTGGCCGTGGTGGGCGTTGTAGCGGTGTGCCAGCGCGATGATGTGGCGCGACACGTCCGTCAGGTAGAAGATGGGCGGGAAGGTGTCCAGGCAAGTGGCGTGGAACTGGTTGCTGTCCCTCATGGCCAGCTGGCCAAAGCCCTCGAAGTCACGCTCACGGATGTGCTGCATCATCTGGGCCAGGCGCTCGGGGACCACCACCTCTGCCCGGTGCTGCCACAGCAGGGGGGTCACCATCAGCACAGTGACAGCCACAGCAGGCGGGTCATGGTCACCCCAAATCAGTGACACCCACAGCAGGGGGGTCACCATCAGCACAGTGACAGCCACAGCAGGCGGGTCATGGTCACCCCAAATCAGTGACCCCCACAGCAGGGGGGTCACCATCAGCACAGTGACAGCCACAGCAGGCGGGTCATGGTCACCCCAAATCAGTGACACCCACAGCAGGCAGGGTGTGGCCACCCCAGTTTAGTGACACCCATGGCAGGAGGGTCACAGTTACCCAAACTCAGTGACATTCACAACAGGTGGGTTGTGGTCACCCAAAATCTGGGGATACAGCAGGTTTGGTGACACCCACAGCACCATGACCCTCTGGGTGTCACTGCACACCCTCCAGCCCCATTGCAAGGGAAAGGGGACCCTGTCCCTGCCCGGGCAGGACGAGTCCCATGTCCCCCTACCTTCAGCAGGGGACTGGTCTCCACGCTGGTCTGCATGCCCGCCGTGCTGCCCACTGGCTTCTTCTCCCCACTGACCTGGGGGGACACAGACCCTGGGACACGGTCCCTGCTGAGCCCCCCGAGCCCAAACCCCACCCAAATGCCCTGCCAGCCCCTCACCACCAGGACGAGGACGC
>NW_005054373.1:2168834-2169895 GCF_000277835.1 Geospiza fortis
GGCGCCGCACTGCGGGGACAGCGGGGACGGGGGGACACAGGGGTCAGGGACAGCGGGGACAATGGGGACAGCGGGGATAGGGGACAGCAGGGACAGCGGGGACAGGGACAGCGGGGACAGGGACAGGGACAGTGGGGGCAGCAGGGACAGGGATAGTGGGGACAGTGGGGACATCGAGGTCAGGGACACTGGGGACAGCAGGGACAGGGACAGTGTGGACACCAGAGTCAGGGACAGCGGGGTCAGGGACAGCAGGGACAGCAGAGATAGCGGGGTCAGGCGACAGTGAGGACAGGGACAGCAGGGACAGCGAGGATAGTGACAGTGAGGACAGTGACAGTGAGGACAGCAGGGACAGCAGGGACAGCGAGGATAGTGACAGTGAGGACAGTGACAGTGAGGACAGCAGGGACAGCGAGGACAGTGAGGACAGTGACAGTGAGGACAGCAGGGACAGCGAGGACAGTGAGGACAGTGACAGTGAGGACAGCAGGGACAGCGAGGACAGTGAGGACAGTGACAGTGAGGACAGCAGGGACACCCCCAGCAGGGGACACTCACCCTCGCGCAGACAGGCCTGGACCCGCGGGTGCCCCACGTGCGCCCCGATCCTGGTCCTGATGCTGACCCACCTGGTCCTGGTGCAGTGTCACGCTCAGGGAGGAGTTGATGGGCAGGATGAGGTCGGTGTCTCGCTTGCCCCCTGCAAGAGAGCACGGCGTGGCACGGCTTGGAATGGCATGGAATGGGTAGGAATGGCATGAAAGTTTGATGGCACTGATGGAGCAGCAAAGCATGGCATGGCACAGCCAGGAATGGCATGGCATGGCTAGGAGTGCCACGGAACAGTTCCGAATGGCACCGACGGACACAAAGCAAAGCATGGCATAGCAGCGCTTGGCACGGCGTGGCCCGGCTTGGAATGGCACGGCACGGAACAGCACGGCCAGCAGGAACACAGCCCAGCCCAGCCCAGCCCGGCCCGGCACGGCACACCCAGCCCAGCCCGGATCCCGTGCCCCCGTGCCCGCCCCGGCCGTGTCCCCGGCACTCACAGTACT
>NW_005054373.1:2169976-2176169 GCF_000277835.1 Geospiza fortis
CCCAGCCAATGGCAGCGATCGGACCACGGGCGGCCCCGCCCCCTGGGCGCGCTGGGCGGGGCCTGCAGGGCGCCATTTTTGAATTGGGCAAGACCTGCGCGTGCGCAGATGCTCCCGGTCCCGCTCCCGGTTCTGTTCCCGGTCCCGCTCCCGGTTCTGTTCCCGGTACCGCTCCCAGCGCTCCCCGCATCGCTCCCAGCGCTCCCCGCACCGCTCCCAGTGCTCCCCGCACTGCTCAGGCCCCAGCAGCCCCTGCCCCAGTACCGCCCCAGTGCTCCCAGAACACCTCCAGTGCTCCCGCACTCCCTGTCACCTTCACACCCCAAATACCCCCGGTATAAACGCACCGGATCCCTGGAAGTGTCCAGTGATCCATGGATCCAAATGTCCCCAGTTCTGAGAGCCCCCAGAGCCACTGTATCCCAGTGCTCCCAGCATCCCTCCAGTGCTCCCTCCCCCCCCAGAGGCCACGCGTGGATGAAACTGCCTTTATTGAGAAAAATGGTTTGCTACAAATACGTCATCGAGTTAATTCCTCTTCAAAAAACAGGACGGCTCGTTAAAAGTTCTAATTATGCAAAAAAGTGGTGGGTGATGCACTGGTGGGCACAGCCAGTGGGATATCCAGGGATCCCTGGCACAGAGGGGACCCCTGGCACAGCCTGGTGCGGCCCCTCACACCCAGGGCCTTAAAGTGCTTTACAAAAGCAGCTCTTGCTGCCCCTGCTCTGTCTCTGTGGGGCAAAAAGGAGAAGGAGGAGAGAGGGAAGGAGCCCGAGGTTAACAGTGCTGCAGCAGCTGAGGGTCCCAGCTGAGCACAGCACAGGGAAATGCTCCTGGGTCCCTCCTGGAAGATTCCAGTGCTCTCCATGCCACAGGAACATCCCCCAGGTGCCAGCACTGCTGGGCAGGTCAGAGAAGGCCCCATCCCTTTCCCTGCCCTGCCTGGGGAGCTCAGGGCTCCCTGCAGGGCTGCAGGTCCCAAAATCAGCCAGCACTACGAAAACCAGAACAAAGCCCAAGGCAGTATTGCTAGAGCAGAGCTGGAGGCAGGTTTTGGATAAAGCTCAGGAACTCCCCGAGCAGAGGGGGCCTCTCCCAGCCCTTCCCTGCAAATCCTGCAGGAAGGCTCTCGGGAATCACCCCGTGGCTGGTGCCATCTCCCTGCCAGCCTCTCCCAGCCCTCCAGAGCCAACCCCAGCAGCAGCAGGCAGGGCTCAGAGGCAGGAGAAGGGGGCACCAGGATGCTGTGGAGCACCTTGGATCAACAGTGAACCATTCCCAGGGAGGGATTCCCACAGGAGATGCAGTCCCTGATTTCTGGGGGGATCAGGCTGGGATCCTGCATGGACAGCCATTCCACAGGCAGCCAGCACCTGGATCCAACCCAAGCATCCTGCCTGCTCCCTCACAGGCAGAGGAACTCTGCTGAGGGAAGGGAAAGGCCCAGAAATATCCAGGGATGTGCCAGAAAGATCCCTGCACTTCCCCCTACCCCAGAGTCCGACCTGCTCCAGGATCCAGCTCCTGCCCCGTTCCCAATCCACGTGTTCATTTGCTTGGGTTATCTGTGTAAAAAATAAACTTTCTTGATAATGTTCCATAAAAATACTCTTGTCCTGGGTGGCAGATATTGCAGAGTGAAGGGGAGCAGCTTCTGAGCCCGCTCTAGAAAACGTGGAAAAGGCTTCACTGCTTTGTGTAGAAAAAGGCAAGGATTCGGTGTCCCAAGAGCCGGTACAAAACGAGGAAGGGGAGGTTTCCCTGGGCGCTGGATGCCGTCCTCCAGGCCTCCTCTGAACCACTCTTCAGTCTCATCCTGGGGTTCAGGTGAAGGAGGCAGCTCCAGCCTCCAGCACGGGGGTCAGGACAGCCTGACATCTCTAGAAAAATCCTTGGAGAGTTTAAAAAAAGAAGCTCCGTGCTGCCTTCCTCCTTTTTCAAAGGATGTGGCCGATTCCAGTCCCAAAGGAGGGTGTTTGGCATCCATCAGTTTCAGGTACCTATTCTGCTGCACCAGAGAGCAGGGACGAGTGTGCCAAAAAGCATCTAGCAATAAATAGATCTGGACACAGGGCAAAGCTCCCAACACGGATATTAAACACCAATCCAAGGAGTGATCCCAGCCCTGCTCCACTGCTCTCTGCTCACTCACTGGGACAACTGGAGAGGCTCCACCTTCTTCAACAAGGTGGGAATTGCAGTGGGAACAGAGGCAGCAGAGGGGCTCCAGAGGGTTCCTGGAGTGTCCAGAAGGAGCCAGGGCAGGGAGAGGGATCAGCCTCAGTTCTCAGAGAGGGACAGAGCCAGGGCTGCCTGCAACGCCGCCTCCTCGTCGATGTTGTAATCCTGAAAAGCAAACAGGGCAGCTCAGGAGAGCTGGCACAGCCAGGGCACGCTGTACCCACGGAGCCCTGCCTGCTCCTGTGCCATGGAGCCTGAATTCCCCTGGCACACGGATCCCAGGAGTGCCACCCGTGCTCTCTGGGTGTCCTCTGTGCCCACACCCCTGTCCTGCCCGGGATCCCACACCTGCCAGGAGGGATGGAACCTGCCCACACAAGCTGAGGCCAAAGGGTGAAGCCTTCCAGCGAGGCCAGGGGTTTTTGTAGAGCTCTGGGTTGGGATATTCCTCGGAAAATGCCTGGAGATTGTTTTCCCTGACATCTCTCCAATGAAAGCAGGATGGGAACAGAGCCTCCCCTGAGGCTAAGGCTGAGCCACCACCACTGCCCCCCACACAGGAGGGGTCAGGGACCCCCCACGTGCAGCAACCACACCCCCCCAAACCCTGGGGCAGGGCTGCTCCCAGCCCCTGCTCCAAAACCTCCAAGAAAAGGGGTTTTGTGTTACAATTCCTCAGGGGAAGAGTTCCATGGAAAAACCCGTTTTGTGGAGTGCAGGAACAATCCCCTCTCCTCCTGGTGTGTGAGGACACCCTGGTGGGTGTGGGGGTCTCATGGGTGGACACATGGTTTCACCTCCTGGCACAGGACATGGGGAGGGGGTCCCCCTTTTTTGGCTCAGGGTCAGACTCACCACGAAGGTGTCGTAGGAGAACTTGTGCCTGTGGAGCAGGTGCTGCAGGAAGTTGGCACTCTTGTAGCTGGGATCCCCCCAGGGCATGGCCGAGCACACCGGGCACACCTGTGGGGACAGGGACACGGGATGGTGGCACCTGCACGTGGCCTTGGACACTGCCAGGGATCCAGGGACAGCCACAGCTTCTCTGGGCACCCCGTGCCAGGGCTTCCCCTCCCTCACGGGGAAGGATTTCTCCCCCAAACCAACTCTATGGCAGTTTGGATCCATTCCCCCTTGTCCTGTCACGCCAGGCCCTTGTCAACAGCCTCTCCACCTTTCCTGAAGGTCCTGGAAGGCCACAATTAGGTCTCCCTGAAGCTTCTCTTTCCCAGGCTGAACAATCCCAATTTTCTCAGCCTCTCCTCATGCCAGAGCTGCTCCACCCCTCTGATCACCTTGGTGATCTCCATCAGCTCCAGGTCCTTCCTGTGCTGGAGATCCCAAGTTCCCCACCTTGGTCAACCCAGAGGGAACAGGGAGAGGAAATCCAGCACCACCTGGTTTGCAGGAACAGGGGGATGGAGCCTCTAACAAAGCAGAGACAGATCCCCATCTCCCAGAGGGGTTTAAACCAGCTGGAACACATCGTGGGATGCTGCAGGGTGTGGCTGGATCCCCAGAGCTGTCCCACACAGAGCACTCACCACTTTGTTGGGGTCATTCCTGTGGTTCTCCATGCAGTGCTTCACCAGCTCCTGCTGGTCCAGGTTCCTTGCCCCGCAGTACGGACACACGAACGTGGAGCGGTTGGGAATGTTGCTGCAGAGAGCAAGGATGAGCTCAGATCCGAGGGGAGGCTGCTCTGCCTCCTTCCAAACTAACACACACACAGAGCTCTGGGACAGCAGGAGCCAGCCCAGCCCCTTCCCAGCCCACCTCCCCGCCTGGGTGGATCCTCCATCCTACCCTGTGCTCCAAAACCAGAGCAGCAGCGGCAGGAGGGAACAGGCGCTGCTCTTCCTCCCGGGGACAGGCACTACACACACCTGGGTTTTGGGGCACGCAGGGAGGGCCACGTTTCAGGCATACCTGGGAATAGGCTGGGATGTGGGGACCACTGGAACAAACTTGGGGCAGTTGGCCATCTGCTCCTGCACCTTGGCGCAGGACGAGACGTGCGAGCGCATTTTGGCCAGGGTCACCTGCAGGAGGGGGACAAGAAACACTCCTGGAGCTGCAGGAGCACCTGCCAGGAACCAGGACAGCAGCTGGGCTGGGAGTGACCTCTGCTCCATCACCCACAGCACTGGGAATGCTGCACCCATGGAGGGGCTGGACAGCTGGCCTGCAAGCCAAGCTGAGTTAACAGAAGAAATAACAATGGATGATTTTCGAGTGTATCCATAGCAAGGAAGAAGACAAAACTGTCAGCATGGAAACAGATTAGAAAAGATACATGAAAAATTTTGTAATCTAGACTAGGTGCATAAGTAGATGTGTATATGTGCCTTATTAAATTTCTGTAAAACTTTTGCCAATTATATTGACGTTAATTGCTTTGCACCAATAAGTTATTGTGATGTAGTCAGTGACTCAAGATCACGCTTTGTTAAGAGTGTATAAGCTGGAGAACACACAGAATAAAAAACTTTTTTCTTCTTGGCCCCTGATCACGTGTGTGTCATGTCCAGCCTAACACTGACATGCACCCACCCACCCTTCCCTGCAGCACGGAGATTTGGGGCTGCAGGGACCCCCAGAGGTTCTGTCCCCATTCCCTGGGGGCAGAGCCTGACCCCCCCTGGTTGTCCCCTCTGTGCAGAGCCACAAGGTGCCCTGAGCATCCCTTTCTCCAGGCTGAGCCTCCCCCAGCTCTGCTTCCTTCTCTGGACACATTCCAGAGGCGGATGGGGACCATGGGGACCATGGGGACAAGCAGCTTCACAGCTTTACCTTCTTGCTGCAGCCTCTGCAGGGAGCCTTGTAGGACGAGAGCTGTTTCTCCACGCTGGAAGCCTTCTCCACCTTCTTGGGGTCGAAGGGCACGCGGCAGAGCGGGCACAGCGGGGAGGGCACCTGCAGGCAGGGCTGCAGGCATTCCCCACAGAACCTGGGGGCACAGGGGGGCCCTGAGCACCCCGGGCACAGCAGCACCCCAGCAGGGCAGCCAGCTGCCCGGGGCACCCCAAACCCAGCCGATGGGTTCTAGCTTTTTAGCAGTTTTCTCTTTTATATTTTCAGACTCTCTACTACATTGGTATTTAACTCTGAACTTCATGTAAAGTGTCAGCAGTTCTCCTCACAGCTCAGGCACACAGAGGAATCCTTTTCCAGCCCCAGAACCAAGGACACCACTGCAGCTTCAGGCCCAAAAAGTGCAAACAACAAAAAGGCCCAAAAAGTACAAACAGCAGGGAATGGAGGAGAGCAAACTGGGAGGATGGGACTGCATCACCTGGAGCTGTGACTGGACAATTAACCCCAACATGGAAATGGACCAAAACTTATAAAAGTGTGAAAATTCGTGATCTGCTGTCCATCTTGGGTCCATCCTGGGTGTAGCCCTGGCTGGGCTCTTGTACTGCCCAAAATGTATCCTTTCAAGGCTTTTAAATAAATCCCTATTTTATTCCTTTAACTCTGGTCTGGGCAGCCTCTCAGGGCACCACAGGGATCAGCATCCGAACTGGGAGAACTGGGCGCAGGTGAGTCCCCAGGGAGCTCCTGCAGGCTCAGACAATTCCCCTGCTCCAAGGCTGGATCAGAAAGGAGCCCAAGCCCGTGTTGGGAATCCAGGCCAGGCAGGAGCCTGGATCAGCTCATTCCAAGGTCCTTACAGCCCCAGGAGAAAAGGAATCCCGTCCCCAAAATCCCATTATCCCGGCACTCCGGGTCGCTCCTGCTCACCAGGAACAGGGAATGAACCCCCCCAAAGGCTCTGCCAGTGCCAGGGCAGCGGGGATGGGCAGGGGGGGTCGTGCAGGGGGCAGGAATCGCCCCCAGCCCCAAACAAGCAGGGGTGAGGCGGTGCTGGAGCCCCAGCAAAGCCCCAGGCCCCGGGAACGTCCCCCAAAATCAGCTGGAAAAGGGATCGGGGGGTCCCCGAAATGCTGGGGGGACACGGGGGGGCCTGGGGACAGCAGCCAGGCCTGGGAGCGGAGGGAGGGGA
>NW_005054373.1:2176820-2177138 GCF_000277835.1 Geospiza fortis
GTGTGAGTCCGGTCCGGCCTCGGCAAGGATCCCCGGGGCCGCTCCCGGTACCCCCCGGGCATCCCTCCCGTGCTGCCTCCGGTACATCCCCAATGCGCCCGCCGGCACCCCCCCGGTACCGCCCCGGTGTCCCCCCGTCCTATCCCCGGTGTCTCACCGGAATCCCCCGGAGCTGCCTCTGGTGTTACCCCCGGTACCTCCCCGGTGCCGCTCCCGGTATCCCTGCAGTGCTCCCCAGTGCCATCCCCGATCCCCCTCTCCCGGTAATCCCCCCGATATGTCTCGGTGCTACCCCCGGTAACATCCGCGGTATCCCCG
>NW_005054373.1:2177159-2177906 GCF_000277835.1 Geospiza fortis
TCGGTACCGCTCCCGGGGGGGTCAGGTCCCGGTGTCCCGGTGACCGGCCGTGTCCCCGCAGCCAGCCCCGAACGGGCATGAAGTGCAGGCAGAGCACGGCCGCGCTTGTCATCCGCGTCGGGGACCCGTTCTGCCGGTGAGGGACCGGGGACAGCGGGGCTGGGGAGGGCGAGACTGGGGACATCAGAAATTGGGGACATTTGGGCTGGGGACATTAGAAACTGGGGACATCGGGGCTTGGGGACATCGGGGCTGGGGAACATCCAGATTTGGGGACATCAGAAACTGAGGATATCAGAAACTTGGGACATCAGAAATTGGGGATATTGGGGCTTGAGGACATCAGAAATTGGCGCACATCAGAAATTGGGGTCTTTGCGTCTCCAGAGGATGGAGGCTTGGGAACTTTGTGTCTTGGGGACATCAGGGATTGGGGACATTTGTTTTCAGGGATATTGTGTCTGGAGCATTGGGATGTTTGGGGCATTGGATCTCTGGGACTTCAAGGTTTGGGGACACTGGGTGTCTGGGACATCGGGGCCAAACAACATCGAGGTTTGGGGACGTTGAGTGTTGAGGAGGAGGGGGGACAGTAACGTTTGGGGACGTGGCTCATGGGGGTCATTGGATCTCTGGGACACTGTTCTGGGGGACATCAAGGGGACTTTGGGGTGTGGGGATGTGGGGTCTGGGGGTGTGGGCCCAGCCGTGGCTCAGGAGTCCCCGTGTCCCCCAGCGGCTGCTTCC
>NW_005054373.1:2178455-2180173 GCF_000277835.1 Geospiza fortis
TGAGTGTGGGGACTCAGGGGGCTCGGGGGACGCACAGCTCGTCCCCCCTCACCCCACTGCTCTGCAGGGGCTCAGCCGGGAGGCGGCCAAGAGGCTCCGCTCCATCCCCAGCCTTGTCTACGTTGAGGGTGAGGGAGCCCCTGTCCAGCTGCCCATTCCCAGCCCATTCCCTGTTCCTGCTGCCACTTCCCTGCCTCACTCCTCATTCCAGCCTTGTTCCCTGTTCCTGCCCTATTCCCAGCCCCACTGTCTGTTCCCTGCCCCATTCCCAGCTCCTGTGCCTGTTCCCTGCCCATCGTGGCCCCATACCCATTCCTGCCCCACTGCCCATTCCCTGCCCCATTCCCAGCCCTGCTGCCCATCCCTTGCCCATTCTGGCCCCACTCCCGACTCCCAGCACAGTGTCCCCTGCACTGTGCCAGGCTGTGGAGCTGCCACCCTGGCCCCAGAACGGGGCTGGCAGTGTGGCAGCAGCCCTGGCAGTGTCCCCACCTCGCAGAGGGAGCCGTGCGCAGGCAGAGCCCGGAGCAGCGGCAGCAGACCCTGGCCCAGATGGAGACCCTGCTGCGGGCCACCGGCTTCCCCTACCACCTGATCCACCTGGAGGAGGTATTGGGGTGACATGGGACACGTGCTGAGGTGAAGGGACACATCTGGACAACTTGCCCTGTATCTCTGTCTGTCCCACAGGCGCTGGAGCTGCCCCCATCCATCTTACAGCCGGGGCCGGAGCGCGCCAGCACGTCCGGCCCGTCCGGCCCTTCCTACAAGGAGGCTGTGGACAGCTTCATCCAGCAGCAGCGGCAGGATGGGGACAGTGGCACCTCTCTGCCTGGTCACAGCACCCCGGACACGCCAGCAGGAGCCACCCCCTGCCTGCCGGACGCTGCCCAAACCCAGGAGCTGCTCCGCTGCTTCGAGGCCGCGGCGACGGCGACGGCGCGGGAGGAGCTGCTGGAGATGCTGCAGGGAGGGACTGACCCTGCCTGGCACCGCTGCCAGCTGGGCACAGGGTGGCTCTGACCCGCTGTCCCCTCGTCCCCAGGACCCACCTGATCGTGCAGATGGCCCGGGACAAGGGCTACGCCAAGGTGATGATGGGCGAGAGCCTCACACGCGTGGCCATCAAGCTCCTCACCAACCTCTCCCTGGGGCGCGGCGCCTACCTGGCCGTGGACACGGTGAGCTGGGGACAGCCACCCGCACCCCGGGGGTGACACGATGCCATGGGGGAGCGTGGCTTGGTGGTGGCACAGTCCCCTGGCAGCCCTGCACCCACAGGGCTTCACGGACCAGCGCCACGGCGACGTGATGGTGGTGAGACCCATGCGGGACTACACGGCCAAGGAGATCGCCTTCTACAACCGCTTCTTCAGCGTCCCCACCGTCACTGTGCCACCCCTCTTCACCAAGGTAGGGGTGTCCCCTGGTGGGGAGCCCACGCTGGGTGTCCCCAGGGCAGGGACAGGAGCCCCAGTGCTGCCCTGCCCTCCCTGCTGTTCCCTCAGCGCCGGGAGAAGCTCAGCATCCACCAGCTGGTCGAGCGCTTCCTGGTGGGCCTGCAGGAGGAGTTCCCCTCCACCATCAGCACCGTGTACCGGTATGGGGAAGTCCAGAGGGGGGTACTGGGGGTGTGGGGGGATTGGGGTGCACCCACAGCTCCCATTTTGGCTGCAGGACTGGGGAGAAGCTGAGCCCGGAGCCGGCCAAGGCCAGCA
>NW_005054373.1:2181093-2186220 GCF_000277835.1 Geospiza fortis
GCTATTGCTGCAGTGCAACCTGGTTCTGGAGCAGGGCTGGGGCCGGCAGGGAGGGGGCACGGGCTGGCTCCTGACCCCCCCCATCCCCACCTGGCAGCCAGGGGTGCCCAGCGGGTGGGGTGGGGGGGCCTCCTCCTGTCCCCCCTCCCCGGGAAGGCACAACGTGGTCTGTGCACGTCGGACGGCTTCAAAGCAATGTAAGAAAAACATCCAGAAAAACATCCTCCCTCCAGGGAGTGCCCAGAACCCCAGATCCCAGTGCCTCCCGGGCCGGGATGCAGCCCCAGCCGGGGGGGCTGCTTAAGGCATTGGCGGGGATGTCCCTGCCAGGGGAGGGGGCTGCAGCCCCTTCCCCTTATTCCTTCTCCCGCGTCCACTTGATCATGGTCTCGGGCGAGCGGTAGAGGAAGATGAGCTTGGCATAGAGCTCCTCCTCCAGCTCCAGCTCGCCCGTCTCCCGCACCAGGAAGATGTCCTGGCACAGCTTCAGGATGCGATCCACGTAGGGCAGCTCCTCGAACATGATGGAGTGCGACACCTCGCTGAAGAAGCCCCGCACGAACTTGCCGATCACCAGCACCACGGACACGTAGAGCCCCATGATCCTGCGAGAGGGGGCACATCAGTGTCACACCAGCCGTCCCCTCCGTGTTGTGGTGTGATGTAATAGCCTGCCACAGTCATCCCGGGTCTTTCCCCAGGTGTGCCAATCACCTCTCCCTTCCCCTCCCTTGCCCCCTTGCTGAGAGCTGTCCGTCAATCTTGGCATTCCAGCAAGGGCGTGGTGTGATTGGCGAAGTTCCAAAGATGCCTCTCAGCCCTGGGGACATTGGGCCATCCAGGTGTCATTTGCCCCCTGAGACTTCCCCCCCCTTACCTGGTTGGTGGGATCCCTACCCCTTCCCTCCCCCTCTCCCTGGGGTTAAAGGACACAGCAACCACACAGTTCTGCTGTTCTGTTGGAGCTGTTGGTGGATTCAGAGGCCTGTGTGCCAGGAATAAAGCTCTGGATCGAAACCCTCCAGCAGAACCCAACTCCTTTTTCCTTCACATCGCCTTGAATCCTTTCTGCCAGAGGTAAAACCTGAGTTCCTGCATGCCTGGACTTGTCCCAGGCACCCAGCTGCAGCATCCAGCCAGCCAAAAGTGTCTCTGAGGTGAAACCACCACAGCTGCTGCCTCTGGTCAAGCAGCAAGGGCCAGACGAGCCCAGGCACGTCCCATCGGGCTATATTGGTATTTAATTCCAATACCTCCGGATCCCCCCACACCCTGGCACCCTCCACGTACCCGTAGCCAGCCAGGAAGCCCAGGATGGGGGGGCTGACTTTGTCGTTGAAGATGATAATGGGGAGGATGCTGCCCTCCTTGGGTGGGGCGTCCTTCAGCCTCAGCACCCACCACTCCACAAAGTGCTCACCAGGGCCAGAGCCCCTGCGCTCCTGTTTCAGCTGCAACTCCACGTCCAGGTAATTCTCCACGCCATCTGCAGAGGGTGACACCGTCAGGGCAGGGCACAGTGGCCGCTGTGCTCTCGAGGACAGTTTTTTGGGTGGGAGTGACACAGCGGGGCTCGCGTCCTCACTGTCAGCAGGGGCTGGCACCAGCAGGTGTGCTCCCAGTGCTGATGCTTTAGGGAGGGCCACAATGGGACTCGTGTCCTCCCTGTCTTCAGAGAGGTGGCACCCAGTGCTGCTTTTCTTGTGGGGGACATGTTGGGACCTACCTGGCAGCAGCTGCTCGATGGGTTCAGCTTCGATGCCAGTGGATGCCCGGATGTATTTGGGGAAGAGGTTTTGCAATGCCCTGCAAGAAAGCGGAGTGATGGGGGGGGTTACACCATCCCACTGAGCCCAGGGGTCCAGCCAGCCCCTCAGGAGACACTCACACGGGCTCAGTCCTGGTGCCATCCAGCAGCTGGGCCAGCTGCAGGCGCTCGGGCGTGCCGGGGTCCAGGTCTGCGCTGTGTTTGCCGTAGGTGTTCTCCACCGTGCCCCCCTTGCTCAGGTCCCTGCGGGCACGAGAGGCTCAGTGCGGGCAGGGGGGTGCAGGCAGGGCTGCCTCCTCCCTGGCCGTGCCCGAGGTACCTCTGGAAGATCCAGTTGAGGTGCAGGGTGATGTCAGAGGAGCCGTTCCGCAGCTCCAGCTGCATCTGCTCGCGGCTGGGGGGGCTGATGCCCCACAGCGAGCCCGAGCTGCCCTCGATGCGGGCGGTGACGATGTCCTCCACGTCGTAAAGGCTGATGAACTGCATGGCCATCTGCCACCGGGGGGTGGGGGGGGACAGAGCTCAGCCCCTGCCCTGGGGGCTCTGCCAGCCCCCGCCCCGGGCAGCCAGCAGGGATTTTTTGGGGTAGGGTGGGGGTTTACCAGCTTTTTTTCAAACTCTTTGGTGAGCTCCTCGTAGTCCTCGTAGGTGAAGGGCTGGATGTATTGCTGCTGGGAGCTCGTGCTGAACAGAGGCTGAGGAGGGGGACAGGGGGACATCAGCCAGGCAGGGCAGCCTGGTGTCCCATCTGGGCAGCCCAACACCCACCCCACATCCTCACCTCGTAGCCCCCCAGCTTGAGGGTGACGGTGACGTCGATGGGGTGGTTGATGATGCCCACCACGGAGCGCACCAGGGACATGAAGAGCAGAGGGAACCAGATGATGCCCACCAGGAAGAGGATGATGAGGCCACCCATGCCATACTTCACCACCTTCTTCTTCTTCTGCCCCTTGGGCTGGGGGAATTTCTGGGGTGGGGGGAGACAGCACACAGTGGAGGGTGGGTTCAGGGGGACCCCAACAAACTCCCAAGAGGGGTTTAGTGAGGGACCCTTCCTGGCACAGGGGCTGTACCTTCTCAGTCTCCCGGATGCACTTGATGATGAAGATGTTGGCGTAGATGTCCTCCACACACATCCAGTCGGAGAGGGACAGCGTGGTGTCCGTCCACACCCAGTCCATGATGGCCCGCAGCTCCACCAGGAAGGGCACGAGGCGGAACCTGGGGGGGACACGGGGACAGGGCGGTGGTACGGCACCCTCGGTGTGCCCGGGGCTCCCTGCAGCCCTGTGCCCTACCCCTGGAAGAGGAAGAGGTTGAGGTAGTTGTATTTCTTGGTGAAGAAGTTGCCCAGGATGCGGGTGGGGTAGCCACAGCGGATCTGGTAGGCCGACAGTCCAAAGTAGATGCACTTCACAAAGTACCACAGCTGGGCCACCGTGTTGTGGCGGAACAACCTGCGGGAGGGACGTGTCACCACCCTTCAGCCACCAGCCTGGGCCACCACGTGGGCTGGGGGACACCAAGGTGCCACATGAGGGCCACGCCGTGCTGTGGGGGGAATCCTTTGGGATGTACCTTTGGGTGACGTAGGGCAGGATGAAGAACATCCAGATGTGGATGCCGAAGACCAGGATGACCTGGAAGACGAGCTTGCCCAGCACGCTCTTGCAGAGGTAGAGCGCGCGGTCGATGACCATGGTGGTGAACTGGAAGAGCAGCATGAACAGGAAAGCCTCTGGCACTTGGTTTTCCAACAGCGAGGAGGTGATGTCGGCGGCCGCCGTGTATTTCTGGGGGGCAGGAGAGGTCAGGACCCAGCCCAGCCTCACCCCGTGGTGGAGGCAGGACAGGCAGGGCCCTGTGGGACTCCCTGCTCACCCCAAAGGCCCAGAAGCCGAAGACGATGATGATGAAGCCAACCACGTCAGCCAGGAACATGTAGGCGTAGACGTCGGCGGCCGCACGGCTCTGCGTGTCCATGATGTCCCGGCAGAACTCGCACACTGGCTGGTACATGTCGTGTGCCCTGCAGGGATAGGGGACACGGGGGACACAGGGGACAGGTGACAGGGACATCACCCCACAGCCCCCACCCCAACCAGCCTCCCCACAACTCACATGGTGAGGAAGAAGCCCTTGACCCGTAAGCCAACCAAGTTCAGCTTCCTGCGAGCGTTGCTCTCTTCTGACACCTCCTCCTCCTCTTCCTCCTCCTCGCCCCCTTGAAGTGAGGCACAGCGTGGGTGACAGCCAGGGTCCTGCAGGCCACATCCTGCCCAACCCCAGCACCCTGGGGGTGGCAGCTTTGCTCCTCAGCAGGACATGAGAGTTGGGAACTTGTGCTCACCTTCCACTAGAACCACCTCCGTTGTCTTCCTCCCCTGCTTCCTCCTGAAGCGGAGCTGTGTGGCCTCAGTCCCCTCTTCCTGCTCCACAGACTCGCCCTCCTGCTCCAGCTCCAGCCCTGTGGCTGCTCCCAGTGCTCCTGACTGGGCTGGAGCCTCCAGCCCTTCCTCAGCCACCGCTGATGGTGGGGACACAGCTTCCCCCGGCTTCTCCTCCCCTTCCACGCTCTGCTGCTTCTCGTCCATCATCTTCTCCTGGTCCCACAGCCCATAGGACTGCAGAGGGACACGGTCAGGGGTCCTGCTGCCCCCCAGCCCCACACACCTCACTCCCAGGATCATCCTGCAGCATCAACTCCCACCAGCACTGGTGGGAAACCACGGCAGAGCCACCCAGCACCTGCTGGGTTCTGCCTGGAGCCCCCAGGAGCAACTCCAGCTCCCCCCAAATGCCCACCCACGGCCCAGGGCTCACCAGCAGCAGGGAGCGATGGAAGAAGAGGGCCAGGAGCTGCAGGAGGTCATACTTGATGTAGTGGATGGACTTCTCCAAGCCAATGATGCGTGGTGGGAAGAAGGGCTTGCCCTCGTTGCGCAGCAGGGTGATGTAGCCATTCCAGGGGAAGAAGCCAAACTGGAAGAGGTATTTGACCACCACTGTCATCTGTGGGGACGCTGGGGTCAGTGGGTGGCAGCGGGGGCCGGGTGGCACCGTCCCTTCACTGGCCACCCCCTGCCCACCTCCGTGAAGACGATGGCGGTCATCCAGAAGCGCTTGGTGGGCCGGGGGCTGGAAAGCATGGCCCAGAGGAAGACGAGGATGGGCAGGAAGACGGAGATGACAGAGCCAGTGACCATGTTGTTGAGGACGATGGTGAAGTAACAGAGCAGCTCGGAGTGGCCGGTCCCGAAGCGGTACCCGGCCAGCAGCAGCTTCAGGAACCGGTTGTGGGATTGGTAGAACCGTTGTGACTCCTCCAGCTCCGGGACACACAAACCCCTCCAGGG
>NW_005054373.1:2186230-2191466 GCF_000277835.1 Geospiza fortis
GCAGCGCGGGGTGGCGGGTCCCGAAGCGGTACCCGGCCAGCAGCAGCTTCAGGAACCGGTTGTGGGATTGGTAGAACCGTTGTGACTCCTCCAGCTCGGAGACACACAACCTCCTGCAGGATGCAGGGCTGGGGTGAGCGCCCCTGCTGCCCCCATCCCCATCCTGCTGTCCCCATGTCCCCCCGTCCCTATGTGGACCTGCTACTGAGGAGCTCACTGGCAGTCCGCCTGCGCTGCTGGGGAACGGCCAGGAACTGCTGGGCATCGGGCACCGCCTCCAAGCTTATCCCCTGCTCCTGGCTGCTGGAAGAAGGGGCAGCTCTTAGGTACCTGCTGGGGATGACAGAGGGACAGCGATGAGCCCCCTGCCCTGGCTGTGGCACTGCCAGGGTCCCCTGGGGGGTATCTATGCACCTGCCTGGAAGCGCGGAGCAGGGACACTGCAGCCAAGGAGCCGTGCGCGCTCGGCTCCTGCAGGAGCTCCTCTGGTGGCAGCTCGTAGAGCTCATTGGGGAACTCCTCCTCGTTTATCTGCTCTCCCTGTGGCAGGCAGGACGTCAGTGCCACCCCCGTGGGCTGCCACCCCCCGTGCCCCGGCGTCCCCCCGGGCTCACCCTGGCCAGCCGCTCTGCCATGACAAACCTCTCGAGGCACAGCACCCGGGACATGTCCGTGTGCTCCCGGGTCTGCGTGTCCAGCCACTGCGTCAGCCCGTCCACCAGGGCCTGGCACAGCAGCCACAGGAACTTCAGCGTGCTCAGTGCCCGCTGCAGGACGTTGCTGCGCTCTGCCAGGGCAAGGAGAGGGCTGGAGGGTCACCCGTGCCCACCCAGACCCCCCCAGCATCCCCCTGGCACTGCAGCCCTGCTGCCCACCTACCAGATCTTTCCACGTTCTCTTCCTCCCGGCCTTCAGCCCCCTGCGCAGCCTCCACCCCTCTCCTTGCGCCGTCTTCTCAAGGGTCAGACCCCAAGGAAGGATGAACATCATTTCTGGGGCTCTCCCACCCACCACCCCATCCCCTGTCCCCCCACATCCACCTTAACAACCAGGGTGGGCAGCAAAGAAGCTGCACAGCCTGTGCCAAACCCCACAGCAGCCACCAGAGAGCCCCCACACACACTGGGAGCGCCCTGCCAGGGCACACAGTGGGCACCAGGCAGGGCTGTGTCCCCGCCCGCCCCCCAGCCCTATTTTGGGGTGTCACACCCACCTGCAGAGCTGTCAGTGCCAGGTGTCTGCTCGGTCTGCCCCTCCTGCCGCAGCACCGTCCTGGCGCTGGTCACCCAGGCCTGGTAGGCGAGCTGGAGGGGGACAGGGGCCATCAGCAGCCTGGGGACACTGCCAGCCCTCGGGCTGCTCTGCTGTTCCCCTGCCCTGCTCACCTGGAAGGCGCTCATCCTCCCCGGCCGTGGCTCCTCCTGCACCTCCTCCTCCTCCTCGCTGTCCGACTCGAAGAGGAAGTATTCCCCGGAATGCAGCACTGCCGGGGGGGCACAGGGTGTCACGGCACAGCCAGGGCCATGGCAGGGGTGTCACACCCCAGGCTGTCCCCGCTGCCACCTCCCGGGGCGCTGCCTGGCACCGAGGACACCCATGGGGACATCAAATCCAACGACTCAACTGCCACGTCCCCAGAGCGGCGTCCCTCCAGCGCCAGCGTTCGGAGGTGACCGACATCAGTGACCCCAAACCCAGCCTGGCACCCCCAGTCCAACACCCCGTTAGTGCTGGGGAGCAGAGAAGCTGTGGTTAGTGCTCTGGGGCTGAGCTTGGGGACAGGGGACATGCGGGGTGTCCCCCTGGCCGAGCAGTGTCCCTGCAGGTGTTAGTGCAGAGTCCCTGCAGGTGTCAGCGTCATGTCCCATCAGGTGTCACTGCAGTGTCCCTGCCGGTGTTAGTGGTCCGGCGGAGGGACCTCTCCGAGGGCTGAGCCCTGCTATGGCCCCGTGCTGGGGCTGTACCTGTAGCATGGTCTAACCATGGCCGCCACCACCGCTCCCTCTGCCGGGATGGGTCTGCTGGGCCGCCGGGAGCTGTGGGACGGCAAAGGGGGCTGAGAGGGGGGCTGAGCAGGGCACCCACCCTGCCCAGGGGGACTCGGGGCGGGAGGGGTCACCACAATGCTCCACGGGGCTCCACCAGGATGGGCGTCGGCGAAGGGTCACGGTGCCACCCGTGTGTCCAGAGAGGGGTTGGGGACACGGGAGGGACCCCCCGGCTCTCACCTGCTCTGGCCCCTTCCTGCTCCGTGCTGGTGGCGCGTTCCTGGTGGTACTTCTGCTGCTTGGCTCGGATCCGCTCCATCCTGGAGGCAGAGGGTGCTGCAGAGCCCGCTCCCCCAGGGGCACCCCATACTCAGGGGTGTCCCAAGGTGCAGGGAGAGGGGTCCCAGTGCCCCCCAAACCCACTCACTGCCGCTTCAGCTGGTCCAGAGACTTCTTCTCGGCTTGCCGGTGCGAGCGCAGGCTCTTCATGATGCTGGCCTTGAACAGCGCCACACCCCTGGGGACAGGGACAGCAGAGGGTCAGGGAGGTTCCCCAGCACCCATGGGGACTCCTCAGGACGCCAGTCCCACCTGGAAGCCTGCAGGGCAGAGGCTCGGAGGTCCCACATGACGTGCAGGTAGTAGGAGCTGAGGAAGATGCGGCGCTGGAGCAGGAGGAAGAAGAAGCAGATGCTGTCCCACATGATGCCGGCCTCCTCGATGGGCAGCGTGCAGTCGTGGTCCTTGTGCATCGCCTTGGCTGGCAGGCAGAGGAGCAGGCGGGTCAGGCAGCAACCCAAACCTGCAGCCCCAAGCCCCCCAGATCACCCCCAGAGCAGCAACTCACGGTCGTAGTAGCCCTTGACAGTGCAGGCGAGGCTGAAGAGCTGGATCACCCAGCAGAACCTGCTCTGCATTTGCTGCACGAACACACAGGACAGGAGCTGCGGGCAGAGAGGGCACACAGGGCTCTGTCACTACCCCAGGGGACAGCCAGGGTTGTTGCCACATTTCTCTTCACAGAGAAAAGCAAGGCACAATTCTTCCCGAGGATTTCTGAGATTCACATTCTCTGAACCTCAGAGAAAGGGGAAACACAATTCTCATCACTTGCTGTGCCTGTGTTGTGCCAAAGCAGAATGCAATATGGAGATTGTTTATCCAAAGTGATGGTGTTTTGTTTCCTTGGCCTGTCAGAGCCAGGTGTGTGTGTCTGTCAAGACTGTGGGCTGACAGTCACAAGATTCTGTGTGGTGTGAGCAGGGTGAGTGCTTGGCAGATTCAGTTTAGATGAAACGTACATGGCATAGTATAATAAAGCAATTAATTAGCCTTCTGATACCAGTGGAGTCAGATGCACCATTCTCTCCCCTTTGATTCACAGCACAGGGTGACCCGAGGAGAAGCCCGTGGCTGGCTCAGCACGCACCGAGAGCATGTTTTTGGAGATGATGACGGCGATGTTGTAGAGGATGAGGCAGTCCCAGAGCGCCAGGCGGGCGCGGACCGGCTTGCGCAGCATGGCGGTGCCCGAGAGCAGCAGGTAGAAGCAGGCCAGCACGTAGCCCAGCCCAAAGAGGCTGATGCGGGTTGTCCCAGTGATGAAAACCACCACCAGGACCACCCAGAAGAGGTAGTGGAACACCACCACCTTCACCATGTCCAGGTAGGACCTGTGGAGGGGGTGGTCAGAGCAGGGCCTTGTCTCTTCCCAGCACAATCCCAGTCCCCCCAACCAACCCTATCATGGGGGACAAAGGGTTTTGTCCCAGTTAATGGCACAAAGCCTGTGAGGGTCCATCACCAGGGGTGTCCTGGACCACCTCATCCCCTTCCAGAAGAGCCTCAGGGTGTCCCTGCTCCAGCCATCAGGGCGGTCATGTCCAAAGGGACCCTGGCCCAAAAGGGTTCCAATCCCATTCTAGGGGATCCCAGCCCAGCAGGTCCCACTGCCTGAAGGTCCCATCCCACCCACAACCAGGGGATTTGCTGTCCAAAGGTGGGATCTCATCTTGTCCCTACCCCAAAGGGTTCCATCCTAGGGGGGAAGCCCATCCATACCCCAAAGTTTGGCATCCCAAGGTTGGAATTCCACAGGAGGGATTCCATTGTGTCCACACCCCAAGGGGTCCCATCCCATCCCTCCCATCCCCAGGGCTGCCATCCCAGAGGAGCCCCCCATTCGCTGCCCACAGTGGGGATCCCATTCCCGCGGCCCAGCCCCGGTGAGGGTGCAGTGCTGGGGGCACCCACTTGCAGTAGATGAAGTTTGGGGTGGGGTTGTGGTGGTCCTGCTCGCGGTCCAGCCGGTCCGAGTTGCCCCCGGCCGCCCGCAGCCACGGCTCGGAGCCCTCGGCCTCGAAGACGCGCCACTGCTGGGCCGCGCACAGCAGCAGCAGGAAATCATCTGGGGAAGCACGGCTCAGCCCGGGCCACAGCCCCCCCATAAATGCTGATACCCCCCAAACCCTTCCCCCAGGCGTGGGGCACCTGCCCAGGATGGGGAGCTCAGTCGTTCCCTCCAGGCAGGTGCGGCTTTCCCGGCCCCACCTCCTCTTTAACCAAGTGTGGAGCTCTCCAGGCCCCTCCTTTTCCCAAAAAGGGCTGGGAAAACAACTAAGAACCCCAAAAAGGGATGGGAAAACAATTAAGGTCCCCCAAAAAGTGTTGGGGTTTGCCATGGCTCCTTCTCCAACGGGGTGTGTGCGATTCAAGCTCTACTTCGAAGGAATTGGGGCTCTCAAAGCACCTCCACACCTCCTGTTTGTCCTTCCCCCCTCCTGGACCCAAAGGATGGCTGGGGAGGTCCCAGACGTTGGGACAGGGGGTGGAATAGGGTGACAGGGCACCCCATGGGCACAGAGGTGCCAGGGGCTGGAGTAGGGGAGCCAGGGACTGCCATGGGTTGTGTCACCCCATGAGCAGGGGACTGCCAGGGGCTGGAGTAGGGGACACCCCATGGGCAGGGGGCTACTCACTGATGAGGTTGGTGGATTTGGGAGCCTGGAAGAAGTCGGGCAGGTAGAGCCACTTGACGAGGGCCGAGTTGAGGGGAATGGAGTGGCTCCAGCGCCATGGATAGTCTGGGGGGGCAGGGGTCACCATCAGCGCCAGGCCTCTCCTGCAGCAGGGCAGGCCAGTGGTGCCCCACAGAAAGGCAGGGTGCCCCTTACCTATGCAGAGGGCGGGCGGCATGCCCAGGCACAGCAGGTACTGGTAGAGGAAGAAGATGACGAGGAAGAGGAAGG
>NW_005054373.1:2191476-2197314 GCF_000277835.1 Geospiza fortis
GGCCGCGCGCCGCCGCCGCGTCAGCATCACCACGAGCCAGCAGCCGTGCAGGATCACCAGGAAGTTCA
The DNA here is from genome assembly GCF_000277835.1 of Geospiza fortis. Lineage (NCBI taxonomy): Eukaryota > Metazoa > Chordata > Aves > Passeriformes > Thraupidae > Geospiza > Geospiza fortis. The sequence continues at coordinate 2,191,545 of NW_005054373.1, forward strand.
TCCGCTGCCCGATCACGTTCACCATCATCAGGAAGCAGATCTGGGGGTGCAGGGGGTGCACAGCTCAGCAATGGGATGCTGTGAGTGCTGGGACCCCCCCCTCCACACAAGGGGTGCTCGCACCTCCAAGCCAAACTTGTAGTAGAAGTAGTTGATGAAGTATTTGGCGCAGCTGACGAGGCCGAGGTCGAGGTGCTCGCGGGAGATGTCCTCAAACACGGTCTCGGTGACAGGGGCCACCAGCTGGTGCTTCTTGCGGTGGTACTGCTGGCGCCGGTACACCACGGCCTCGAACACCAGCAGCAGCAGCACCTGCAGGTGGTTCTGGGGGAACAGGGCACGCTCAGGACCACGGGGTGACACCAACAATCCCCCCACAGGGTGGTCCTCAAACAGCACTTTCCCAGGTTCTCAGAAGAGACCTCCGGACCACGGTGTGACGCCAAGAATCCCCTCCAGGGGGTAGTCCCCATAAAGAGCATCTCCCCAGGTTCTCAGAAGAGATGCCCAGGACCATGGTGTGAAGCCAAGAACCCCCTCCAGGTGGTCCCCAGAGTGTCCCCGTGCCCACCTTGACGTATCCCCAGTTGGGGAAGCCCTTGCGGATGCCGAACCAGTTGGCCGGGTCCACGGGGCCACGGTACAGCGTGGAGTTGCCCAGCTCCTCTGGGGTCAGGTTGGTGCCGTTGGGGAGGGGCTGCAGAGGGGAGCACCAGGGGGTGGGCAGTGCCCCTCAGCCCCCCCAGCAGCCAGGGAGCCCCCCAAGACCCGGCCCTGCTGGGCACACCTGGGTGCAGTTGCTGAAGTACTCGTGGGGGTCCACGACCTCGAGCTGGTAGAGCATCTTGCAGACGATGATGATGCAGGTCCAGACGGTGGAGAGGCACGAGGCCATGTGGCGGAAGCGGCAGTAGGGCATGGCCAAGGTCCACAGCAGCACCAGCAAGAAGTTCATCACCGAGACCTGGGGCAGGGGCCGTGTCAGCACCTTGGGGAGCGCCGGCTGAGCCCCCCAACCCTGCACCCCCAGGGGTACCTCCTCCAGGGCCACCCAGACAGTGTAGACAGCCACCAACTTGAGGACGTGGAGCTCCAGCAGGCGCCTCACGAAGACCTCACTCCGTGTCAGCTTGTCCGAGAAGGTGCGGCCCAGCACCACCAGGCGCTCCAGCACCAGCCCCCATTTGTTGGATGCTGTGGGACATGGACCCTCATGGACACCCCCATTGGCTCTGAGGCCACCCCAACCCATCCCCTGTGTCCTCCCCAATCCATTCCCACAGCCCCCCACCCCTGGAGAACAACCCAACCCATCCCTGCAACCTCCAGACTCTTCCTGGCTCAGAGGGCATCCCCATCCATCCCTGCATCCCCCCAGGCTTGGAGGAGACCCCAATAAATCCCTACACTACGCTGGTCCCATCCTGGCTTTCAGAACACCCCAGTCAACCCCCATGCCCTCCCAGCCCATTCCTGGCTCAGAGGACATCCCAGTCCTCCCAGATTAGAAGAACACCCCAATCCATACCCTGAAAGTCTCTTCCAGGCTTGGAGGATGCCCCAGTCCATCTCCATACCCTCCCACACTTGGATATCAACCCAAATCCATCTCACCACCCAGGTATCAACCCAAATCCACCTCCCTACCCAGGTATCAACCCAAATCCATCCCCCTGCCCTCCCAGGTCCCTCCTGGCTAGCAGGACACCTCTCCCAGCCCATGCCCCATATCCCTGCCCCATACCCAGGGACGTGGTGTCCGAGTCTCGGGACTGGGCAGTCTCAGAAGCGGCCGCATCCCGCAGCAGGCGGCTCCCATGCAGCTCCTCAGACCTGTGGGGAGGGGGTCAGAGCAGGGACAGGGGGCTGGGGGTGCAGGGGGGTCACCCAGCAGCGGGTCCTACCTGGGGATGTGGTCGGAGGTCAGAGATGGGGGCCGGATGTGCTGCAGGTCAGTGATGCGCATGAAGGGCTCATGGAAGTAGTGGAGCTGGAGGATGCAGGCCAGCAGGAAGAAACCCATCATGAGGATGCTGGAGAAGAGCTCGGAGACGCTGAACTGCTGCAGGCCCATGTCGCTCAGCCTGGGTGGGGACAGGAGGGTCAGCACAGGGTCCCATCCATCCCACCCCAACCAGGCACTGAGCCCCCACACCAGGGATCAACCCCAACCGGCTCCATGCGCCTTGGTTTCCCCAGCCCTTGGCCATGCCCTGGTGCCAGCAGGGACCCCACAGCGGGTAGGGGACACTCACTGGTCATCATTGAGGCTCGTCATGTTCCTCCAGTACATGGGGAAGTCCTCAAACTGGTAGGTGTAGGTGGCGATGAGCACCAGCATGGTGTAGGCCACCACCAGCCACCAAAAGCCCTTGAGCACCTTGCGCCACAGGCTGTAGTACACCTGCGGGGACAGGGACATCAGCAGGGCCACCCCGGGGATGGCACAGGTCCCCAGGGGTGCCCAGCCCCTCCACCTGGAACAGCATGAGGCAGAGGAGCAGGAGGAGCATGTAGACGATCTTGTAGAGGACGAGGCGGCCGGCGAAGGTCACCACGATGAACTTGGTGGCGCAGACACAGATCCAGAACTTGGCGAAGAAATCCCTCAGCACCTCGCCCAGCCTCTGCAGCACGTCCCGCGTCTGGCTGATTTCTGTGGGGCACGGAGGGGCTGCAGGAGCTGGGCAGGGGCACAGGTCCCCCCCACAGGCACAGTGACACCTGGAGCCCTCACCTGTATCCGTGACAGACACCTCCAGGAGCGGCATGGCCGGCGCCCTCCTCGTTAGCACCTTCTCGCTAACGAAGCCGCGCAGCAGCATCCAGAAGGTGAGGGTGAGCAGGAGCTGTGGGGACAGGGGGTGAGCGGGGTGCTGGCAGCACAGGGGTGGCACAGTGCCACGGTGCCACACTCACCTTGGCCCCCAGGGCCATGCAGGGGTACGGCGGGTGCACCAGCCCCAGCTGCTGCAGCTGCACGAAGCTGATGCGGGTGGGCAGCTCGGGGGCCACGTCCATGGCCCAGACGTACTGCAGGCTGCACAGGGCGATGGCGTAGAGCACCAGGAAGGGCGAGCACAGCATGGCAAAGTGCCGGCGGCTCCGCACCGTCCAGATCAGGCACGCCCACAGCAGCAGCACGAAGGTCAGCCAGCTGTGGTACGTGATGCTCCACACCTGCGGGCAGGGAGGGTGAGGGCTGGGCCCACCAGGTGCCCCTGGATGGTTGTGTCCCCTGCCCATGGTTGTGTCCCCTCCCCAGGGCCATGTCCCCTGCCCATGGTTGTGTCCCCTGCCAGCTCTTTACCATCATGGCAATGAGGGCAGCCAAGGAGCTCTGCTTCATGAGGAGGTGGCCCACGGTGTGCAGGGGCAGCCACGCCGTCGGATGCCTCCTGCCTGGCATGGGGAGAGGGAGTGTGAGGGACCCCAGGGATCCAGGCAGGGTTTGGGGAGGGGGAGCATGAGGGACCCCCGGGAATCCAAGCAGGGTTTGGGGAGGAGGGGCACAAGGCACCCCGGGAATCCAGGCAGGGTTTGGGGAAGGAGAGTACAAAGCACCCCCAGGATCCAGGCAGGGTTTGGTGAAGGGGAGCATCAGGGACCCCAGGGATCCAGGCAGGGTTTGGGGAGGGGGAGCACAAGGCAGCCCCAGAGATCCAGGCAGGGTTTGGGGAGGGGCTGGGGTCAGGCTTACGTGCGTTCAAGACGTGGACAGTGCAGTTCTCGGTGCTGGCACTCGGTTTCCCGGTGTTGGGACACAGCATGGGCTGAGAGCAGAGAGGGCTCAGAGCCCACCCTGGCACCCCCATCCCACACCCATTCCCTGCACAGCCCCTCCAAACCCACCTTGGCGTCCTCGGCCACGTGGGCAGTGTCCTGGGGCCAGCTCTGCAGCTCCACCAGGTCCCTCGGCCACGGCCGTGCCCGTGCCGTGGTTCTCTGCAAGGGGCAGGAGCCAGCTCAGGGCACCGCTGCCACCACTGGGGAGCAGGACATGCCCCAGCCCCCTGCCCAGGCACCCCACTGCCCCCCACCTCCCCTCGCAGCAGGGCCGGGGCAGTCACAGCCAGGCACATTGCCACCATTGTCACCGCTGTCACCGCCGGGGTGTGCCTCAGTCCTGCAGCCCCTCACCTTGACCTCCCGCCGGCGCAGCTTCACCAGGGTGGCCAAGGTGTAGTAGAGCAGGAGCAGGATGCCAGGGTTGGCAAAGACAGGCCAGGGGTGGCTGTCGTTGAGGTCCAGGGTGTTGGGCTGCGAGCAGTTGTAGTACAGGATGATGTCCTTGAAGCCAAACACCCTGCAGGGACAGAGGAGCTGCCAGCAACCCCCAGCCAGGACCACCAGGACCAGGAGCCAGGCTGCCATCCCTGGGCTGGCACCAGGAGCCAGGCAGCCATCCCTGGGCTGGCACCAGGAGCCAGGCTGCCATCCCTGGGCTGGCACCAGGAGCCAGGCTGCCATCCCTGGGCTGGCACCAGGAGCCAGGCTGCCATCCCTGGGCTGGCACCAGGAGCCAGGCAGCCATCCCTGGGCTGGCACCAGGAGCCAGGCTGCCATCCCTGGGCTGGCACCAGAGGGATGCTCTGGCTGCCCTCCCCAGGGCGGCTCACCCTGGGGCACAGCTCCCTCCTGGGACTCACCGTGCCCAGATGGAGGGCGGTGGGAACACCCCCTGGACGAAGGGGGTCTGGTAGGCATAGAGGCACAGCAGGTGGCAGGCGCTGTAGATGCCAACGAGGACGCAGAGGACGTTGAAGGCCTGGTGGCTGGAGGGGAGGTGACAGGCCCACCACGTGCACAGCCCCATGAAGAGCAGGAAGTAGACGCTGGAGGAGGCGGAGGGCAGGGTGATCCCTGGGGAGCAGCGCCCCACGGGCGGTCAGTGCACAGCCCGGCAGCCCCCTGGGCTGAGCAGCATCCCACTGAGAGCACCCCTCTGAGAGCACCCCACTGGAGCCCCCATCCCACTGAGAGCACCCCACTGGACCCAGCATTCCTCCTCAGAGCAAGCATCCCTTCCCCTTGGACAGTTTTCCACCTTGAACCAAGCATCTCCTTCCTCTTGGTCCAAGCTTTTCCCCTTTGGACTCTAAATCTCGCATCACTCCTGCTTGGAATGAGCATCCCCTCCCTCCCCAGACCAGGCATCTCTCCCTCCACAGGTCAAGCATTTGACCCTCAGAGTGAGCAGCTCTCCCCTGGACTGAGATTTCTCCCTGGGATTGAACATTCTCTGCCCTTACACCAAGCATCCCTTCTCCTTGCACTGTTTTCCCCTCTGGAGCAAGCATCTGAGCTTGGATGGAAAAGCCTCCCCTGATGCACCAAGCATGCTTTCCCTTGGACTGAGCATCACAACCACCCTGGACTGAGCGTCCTCACTTGGCAGCAAGCACCCTCCCCAGCAGCTCAGCCACCCCCATGTGCCCCCCAGGCCGTGCCCACCTGGGGATGCCACGGCACAGAGAGAGAAACAGCAAGAGTTTCTCACAGAGGCTTGTGAGAATTTTTAAGGAGTTGTAAAGATGTGATAACTTGTTAACTACAAACAACCTGCAAGGAGTGTTTTTCTACTTCGTTTTTCTGTTCTTCTCAAGAACAGTGTGTGAGAGGGATGTTTTTGTTAATTAACCCATCAAACAGAACCCATCGTGTCGCTCCATAAAAACCGCGCGGTTCTCTGGAATAAAGCCTTCTTCACAGCGCTGCCTCCTGCCTGTTCCCGTGTCACTCCCAGCACCGGAGTGACCCACACGCACCT
>NW_005054373.1:2197850-2198170 GCF_000277835.1 Geospiza fortis
TCCCTGTGGCAATGCCAGAGCAAACACAGACACTCCTCCACGGCTGAGTCACCCTAAAGCTGTGTGACAATGACCAAGCCCTCCAACCCGGCCAAAACCGCCCCAAACTGGGTCCCCAACCACCGGGGATGTCCCCGTGCCAAGCCCCAGGCTGTGCCCAGGGAAGGGACAGGGACCAGCCAAAGATGGGGACCTGGTGGCATGTGGATGGTGGCATGTCCCCACGGCACTGGGGGTGGCTCTCACCCACTCAGAGGAGTCCAGGGACTCGGGATTCCCTCTGCAGGCGGCAGGGGCAGGGGCGGGGGGGTGGGGGCAGG
>NW_005054373.1:2198794-2199671 GCF_000277835.1 Geospiza fortis
CCAGCCCCTGCCAGCCCCCAGCCCCACAGGGGAGGGAGCCCTTACCTGGTGACCCCAATGTGCCGAGCAAAGACCTCCCAGGAGCTGCCTGTGGGGAGGAGGGGGGCACTGAGAGGGGCAGACCCTGCACGGGCAGGGCACTGAGCACCCCCAGCACGGGGAGAGCACCCCCATCCAGGATGGCAGTGCAGGACGGGCTCTGTGCCCAGTGCAGCGGCACCCAGCATGGCACGGGGTGTCCCCAGAGGTGGCACGTGCCTGGCACCCTGCAGAGCCTCAGCAGCCCCCACGATGGGTCCCACATGGCACCAGCTGGAGGGTGCAGCCCCAGGGCAGCCCAGGGAGCAGGGCTGGGGGTGGCTGAGGGTGGGCAGGGGCACCCCCTACTCACAGCTGGGCCCCAGCAGCTGGTCCAGGGCGGGCAGCGTGTGCAGGCATATCTGGAAAACCAGGTGGGCGAGGAGGAAGAGGATGCTGATCCCCAGCAGAGCTTTGAGGATGCGGCTGCTGTGACCTGTGACACGGGCAAAGCTGTCACCCCCCAGCCAAGGACACCAGGAACCCCAGCAGGGACCCTCAGGAAGAGCTGGGAAGGGAGCCCTGTGCCCAGAGAGGCCAGGGCTCTGCCCCAGGGTCAGGATCCCAGCAGGGCTCTGCCCTCACCAGCACAGCCCGAGGGCCAAAGCCCAGGACCACCCCCCATAGCCCTGCTGGCCTGGGACCACCCCAGGGTGCAGCCAGCATCCCCATCCCTGTGGAACACCCCATGGGAGGGCTCCAGGGTCCCCATCCCTGCTGGAACACCCCATGGGAGGGCTCCAGGGTCCCCATCCCTGTGGAACACCCCATGGGAGAGCTCCAGGGTCCCCATCCCTGC
>NW_005054373.1:2200466-2201530 GCF_000277835.1 Geospiza fortis
GGCGCCACGCTGCCCAGCCGGGGTGAAACCACAGCCAAGGTGGCCGTGGCAGGGGGGGGCAGCTCCCCTGTGCCCATCCCCCTGTCCCCTGTGCCCCCTTACCTGTGCTGAAGCATGACGAGGGCCCCGGGAACCAGGGCAGGAGCAGCAGGAAGAGCAGGTACACCAGGGACAGCACATTGTAGCGGAAAAGGCAGGCTGGGGACAGAGGGACAGCGTTAGTGACAGGGATGGGGCACAGGGAGGGCTCACAGCTGCACACCCCCCCACACCGTGGGGATCCCCAAAAGAGAGGCACCCCCAAATGCCAGGTGGTGCTGGGGTCCAGGTAAGACAAGGAGGGGAAGCCCCAAAATTGCCATCAGAAAGAGGGACACAGGCAGGACCTCAGGCTGTGCCACTCTGGGTGACAAGAAGAGGGGACACCCAGACACATGGGGTGACAGGGGAAGAAGAGCCATGACAAAAATCTGCAGCGTTTCCACATCGTTCCCAGCGAACCAGGCTGAGCGGGGCAGGGACCCCCATGGCCAGGCTGGGACCTCAGCCGTGACCCCTGCAGGGCTGGCACAGCACCTGTCCCCTGCCCTGCTCTGGGTGTGCCGCCAGCCCAGCACCTTCCCCCTCACTTATTTTTAGCCCTAAATTACAGCTTGTTTGCAGGCACAAACTACCGGAGCAGCCGGGCCGAGCCAGCGCCCTGCAGGGACAGGGACAGAGATGGGGACAGAGATGGGGACAGGGACGTGGGAAGGCACCTGCCACCCCAGCTGGGGACTCAGCGTTGCTGTCATCACAGTGACAGACACCAGCACATGCACGGGCAGGGGCTGAGAGCACCCAGGGCAGCCCCGAGGCTGCGGGGATGGGCAGCACCAGTGGGACACCCTGGGATCAGTGCCTGGGGACGGACCTGGCACACTCCTGGGACACCCCGGGATCAGTGCCTGGGGACAGGGCACCGGCCTGGGACACCCCTGGGACACCCTGGGATCAGTGCCTGGGGACAGGGCACCGGCCTGGGACACCCCGGGATCAATGCCCAGCCAGGGCCTGGGCAGTGA
>NW_005054373.1:2201767-2201913 GCF_000277835.1 Geospiza fortis
CGGTCGAGGGGGACACGTCCCACCAGCATGGGAGGGGTCCCTCTGGGACAGCCCAGGGAGGGGACAGCCCCAGGGGACTGCTGTTGGTGACCTTGGCTGTGACAGCCAGGGCAGGAGCTGCTCCCTTTGGCACCTCACCCAGGAAA
>NW_005054373.1:2202815-2204458 GCF_000277835.1 Geospiza fortis
GGGGAGAGCAAGGCGGAGCAAAGCCGCCCTCCAGCAGCCGGCTGGGCATGGGGTGGGTACAGCACTAGGGCACCCACAGCCCCCTCCCCATGCCAGCCCTGCCCTCACCACCACACCCCGGCTGTGTGGGAGCACTCACCTTGTCCTCTAAGCCAGGCGCCCCGGACTGGCACCCCAATTCCTGCCTGCCCAGCCCCGTGACCCCGGAGCAGCTCCCACGGAGCTCCCCGGCACCGGCAGCACGTGAAATATTAACGACATTAATGAGGCGGGGGGAGGACAAATTACAGCGCTGGGGAGCGGGGCGGGATGTGCCGGGGCTCCCCCACGCCAGCCTGAATTGAATCTCCCCGTGGGAGGGGATTGGGGTCACTGGGCACCCCTGGCAAAGGGGGGCGGCCAGGAGGAGTGGGCACCAGCGCCTTTCCCTGGCACTGGGCTGGGAAGGGATTTGGGGTCTGGCAGAGCCCCCTCCCTTCACACCAGGCACCATCCCACACCCAGGCAGTTTCCAGCATGGATCCATTCCCAGCTGAATGGGGAAAGGGAGCTCCCAGACCCCAAGAGCTGGGGGAGCCCCACAGAGCAGCCCTGCAGCATCACTCTGCAGCCACACCGCGCTCGGCACCCGCGGCCACTCAGGGTTAATTAACAGAGCTCTTTAATTCCTGCCCTGCTCCCTCACACGACCGTCACCTGCTGCTGGGGCCAGGCAGCTCTGCAAAGCTGCATCCCAGGCCACCAGCCCCAGCTGGGGACCCCAGGGACCCTGACAGTGTCCCCAAGGTGTCACTTTGCTGCCAGGACTCAACTCTGCACCTGCTGACTGCAAACCAGAGGCCTCATCCCAAAATCCCATCAGTGCCATTCTCCCCATCCCCAAATCTCATCACTGTGGCTCTCCCCATCCCAAAATCCCAGCACTGTGACTCTCCCCATCCCAAAATCCCAGCAGCCCCAAAGGGACAAGCCCTTGGGCAATGGGAGCTGGCCAGCAGCACATTCCCAGCCCCTCTTTCCAGGAAAGAGCAGCCCCACCGGCTCACCCTCCATATCCTGTTTTTGTGGAAAGTTCATCCCGCCAGCTCCCGACCCTGCTCCCGGGAATGCCGCAGGAGATGCCCCAGGAGGGCTCCGGGCCGGGTGCCAGCGGTGCCCGGGCTGCCAGCCTGGCAAACCCCAGCTGGGAGCCAGGGGACAGGGAGCTCAGGGGACAAGTGTCACACACTGGCACACGCCAGGAGGGCACAGCCCGTGCCACAGGGCTCCCGGAGCTGCAGGCTCAGCACTGGACATATGAGGACACACATTCCCAAGGCCACCAACATTCCCAGGGCCACCAGCATTCCCAGCAGAGCCATGACCGTGGCTGCCACATGGCAGTGCCAGCGGTGCCCAAACCCTGCTGTCCTCGCCCAAAGGGGACCTGCTGCACCCCTGGGGAGCCCCTCACGGTGTCCCCCACCTCACTGGAGCTGTGGGGGCTCAGTCCTGGTCACCTGGGCCCTGCATCTCCATCCCATCCTATCCTCTCATCCCCTCCCCCTGCCCGGGAGGAAGCAGCACTTATTGCTCTTGGAGACAGCGGTGGCTCTGCTTTTTTTTTTTTTATTTTTTTTTAAATAGTTTTTTTTCCCCTCCTC
>NW_005054373.1:2206615-2208318 GCF_000277835.1 Geospiza fortis
CAGCCCCCCGGGTTCCGCTTTTTGCGGTCGGGGGGGGAAAAAAAATCGACTAAAAAAAAAGGAAAAAAAAGGAAAGAAAATAAGCAGATGTGCTTCGTGTTTGTTTTGTCCGAAAATGAAATGAAGAAGTCAGAACTTGTTTTTGTTGAATGTTTGTTGTTGATACGGGGGCTGAGAGCTGCTGCGTGGAGTGGGGAGCTCGGGAGGGGTTGATGTGCAGTCCTGGAGCTGGGTGCTGTGTTCCTGGCACTGGGGAATGATCCCGTGTTCCTGGAGCTGGATCCACAGTCCCACATTCCCAGAGCTCAGTGCTCACAGCAGAGCCAGATGCAGACCCACACCCCCATGGAACTGGGAGCCCAGGCCACATCTGGAGCTGGGCTCAGTCCCGAATCCCAACCCAAATCCAGGCACAGCTGGTGGCACGGGCAGTGTGGCCAGTGACACCTGGCAGTGCTGGTAACCACCAGCCTGCAACAGGAACCATCGGCCCATGAAATTCTCCACATTCCTTGGCTCCCCTGTGCTTGTTTTCCCAACAGGGTTCATAAACTGGCATCCAGCTGGCACACTGCCAGACTGCTCCCCACTCTCTCCTGGCTCCCTCCAGAATTCCAGGGCCTCTTATCCCCACCCTAAATGTGCCCAAGCCCCATCCAGGCACCCCTGCCCGCCCAGAACCCCCAAAGCAGGATGGGCCTGATGGCTCCCCAGTGTGTGGATCCGTGGGTTCAGTGGGCACAGGATGGGTCTGATGGCTCCCCAGTGTGTGGATCCATGGGTTCAGTGGGCACAGGATGGGTCTGATGGCTCCCCAGTGTGTGGATCCATGGGATCAGTGGGCACAGGATGGGTCTGATGGCTCCCAGTGTGTGGATCCATGGGTTCAGTGGGCACAGCCCCTCGTGGCAGCATCCTCATCACAGGCACTCAGCTGCACCCACCCTCAGCGCTGGGATCTGGAGGGAGCTGCTCGTGTAAATGAAACACTGCTCATCACAAAGACATGAAGTTCAGCACTAACACCGTGTCTGGAGATGGGAATTACCCCTGCCCACAGCCCGCTGCACCCCCGACCAGCAGGGATCCAGGAAAGGGTGGTGCAGCACCCGCAGCAGCCCCGAGCACGCACAGCCAGGCGGGGAATGGAGGCTGTGGAAGCAAATGGGCACCGGGAATGGCACCCCAGAGCCCTGCCCTGCCCGCCTGGATCCGGCCCTGCTGCACTCTGCCAGCCTCGCTCAGGTTTTACGAGGGATTGGGGAGACCCGTGAGGCTCCATAAAGTGCTGTGGGCACGGCCTGAGTGACTGGTCCGGCAGTGATGGGCCAGAGGCTGCTCCCAGCTCCGGGCACTGCCAACAGCGCAGGGCAGGGAATGGCGGGCAGGGGGACAATGCAGGTACCCCGCAGCCCCTCGTTCTCACAGCTGTGCCCCGGAGGGTCCCCATGGAGCTCCAAGCCAGGGCTTGGCCCCACGTGCACTGGGGACTGCAGATCAGGGGGGACCACCAGCACCATTCCAGTGGAAATTCCCGGCCTTTACCACACTAGCCCCAGCTGGAGTGGGCAATCTCCATCCCTGCCCATGGTGCTGCAGCTGGTCCCTGGCCCAGCAAGGCCGGAGCCCCCCGTCCCCCGGAGCTGTCCCGGTCCCGCCGGACCCCCACGTGCAGCACCGCTCCGAGGGGTGCGGCCCCTTTA
>NW_005054373.1:2208389-2208578 GCF_000277835.1 Geospiza fortis
CGCCCCCCGGTGGGCGGGGCCTCGGCGCGCGGGCTCCCGCCAAGGGAGAAGCGCGCGGGACCGGCCCCACGTGTTCCTGGGAGCGGGACCGGGATCGGAACTGGGATCGGGATCGGAACCAGGATCGGAACCGGGATCGGAACCGGGACCGCGGCCATGGCCCAGCTCCGCCTCACCGACTTCTTCGGC
>NW_005054373.1:2209614-2210750 GCF_000277835.1 Geospiza fortis
GAGGAGCAGCTGCAGGGGCGATTTGAGGGAGCTGCCACAGCCCTGAAGTGTTTTTGTGGGGGTCTGAGGGCTGTGGGGACTCTGAACGACGTGACGCCAATGTCACAGGTGATGTGACCCCAATACCTACGAGAGAAGGGCTTTGGGATGGGGTGGGAGGCGGGCACGGTGTCAGCAGCAGGGCCCTGACCCCATCCTGTCCTTCCCCGCAGCCAGAAGCCCCCGGCGTACCAGAGGTTCCACACGCTGGCCCAGGAGCTGCCCCCGGGGCTGACGCTGCCCTACAAGTTCCGGGTGCTGGCAGAGATGTTCCGCAGCGTGGACACCATCGCCGGCATGCTCTTCAACCGCGCCGAGACCGTCACCTTCGCCAAGGTCAAGCAGGGCGTGCAGGACATGATGCGCAGGTGAGTTGGCCCCTTTTGGGGTCCCAGCAGCCCGTTTTGGGGTCCCAGCTGCAGCTCTGCGTGTTCCCAACCTCTGTGGTGCTGTCACAGGCAGTTTGAAGAGCAGCACCTGGGGCAGATCAAGGCCGTGTATCCCAGCTCGTACCGGCTGCGCCAGGAGAAGAACGTCCCCACCTTCGGCAGTGGTGGGAAGAAGAAGTCCGAGTATCAGCTCACGCTGGAGCCAGTCCTGGGGGAAGGTATGGATGGTTTTGGGGTATGCTCAGTCCTGGCTGGTCCCTGAATGCATAGGGATCCTCTGCTTGGTCCATTAAATGATCCTTCTGAACGTGTTGGAAGTGGGAAACAGGTTTGGGACAGGAGGGAGAACATCCAGGCAGCGACTCAGCTCCATGGCAGGGCTCTGGCCCTGTCCTTCCCGAGGCTGCCGTGGTTTGTGCCCTGCTGGGGTGTGTGGGTGACACTCTCGTGTCCCTCCTGGCAGAGGAGAAGGTGGATGGGCGCCCGCACCTGTCGGCATCACGGCTGCTGGAGCGCCGGAGGGAATTCCACCGCAACCTGGTCAACATCGTCAGGGAGCACCACAAGGTGAGGGACGCCTGGCACCCCCTGCTCTGGACTCTGGGGTTGTCACTGGTGCCATCCAGGCTGAAGGACACAGAGGTTCCTCTTGGAGATGGGCTCTGAATTCGCTGCCTGTGTCACCAGGCTGTGCTGGGAGCGCAGGGC
>NW_005054373.1:2210901-2211598 GCF_000277835.1 Geospiza fortis
GGCGCCCGCGGCCGCCGCAGGAGGACAGGCTGAGCACGGCCCAGGAGGTGCTGAGCACGGCCCGGGGGATGCTGAGCCCCAAGGTGAGCCAGGGCCAGGGGCTGGCTCTGCCTGTGCCACCTCTGGGAAGGTGTGGGTGGCTTCCCACTGCCAGAGAGCAGGGATGGATGGGATATTGGGAAGGAATTCCTGGCTGGGAGGGGGGCAGGCCCTGGCACAGGTGCCCAGAGAAGCTGTGGGTGCCCCTGGATCCCTGAAAGTGTCCAAGGCCAGGCTGGACAGGGCTTGGAGCAACCTGGGCTAGTGGAAGGTGTCCTTGCCATGGCAGGAGGCTGCAAATGAGAAGAGCTTCCAGGTCCTTTCCCACCCAGACCATTCCATGATTCTATGAAGCACCCCAAGCTCCTCTGTGCAGGCAGGATGGATCAGGATCACTGGGCTGGGACCACTGGGCTGCTGGGTGACAGCGGGGGTGGCAGAGGGGAAACTTCTCCTTCCTCCAGCCTGAACTGTAACCCAACTCCTCCTCCCTCTTCCACATGAGCAGATGGAAAAAGCTTTTGCTAACCTGGCCCTCAGAACGGCCGAAGCCAGCGCGGGGGAGCCGGCACTTTCCAAAGCTCCAGCCCCTGCCAGCACCTCCAGCGCGCTCAGAGGGGTGTCCCAGGGGCTGCTGGAGCGGGGGAGGCACGGCGTG
>NW_005054373.1:2211946-2220891 GCF_000277835.1 Geospiza fortis
TGGCGCGCCTCCTGCGCGGCGTCTTCATGGCCGAGAAGAAGCCGGCGCTCAGCATGGAGCTGCTCTGCGCCCGCCTGGCCGACAGCTGCCCCGAGCTGGTGGCACCAGGTAGGGATTTTTTGGGGCATCTCTGCGGGAGGAAGGGGATATAAAGAGCTGAGTGCTGACCCCGGTGCTCCCGGCTGCAGGTGAGATGGAGAAACACGTGCGGCTGTTTGCTGAGCTCCTGCCTGACTGGGTGGGCGTCCACACCCTCAGGACGGATGTCTACGTCAAGCTGGACAAAGAGAAGGACCTGGGCCTCGTCACCGAGAGGCTCAACAAGGCGGCCAAGGAGGCCGGAGCTCTCTGAGCCCCGCTCAGGGTTGGGGTTTTTTCTGTGCAATCTCCTCCAATGTAGCAAATCCCGACAGCGCTCTGGGTTCTGGGCTGGGCTGGAGGGAGGCTCGTCCTCGGGTGGCTGAGGAAGGGCAAAATGCCTTAATTTAACTGATCCTGTGGTGGGAGCTGTGAGGATTGTAGGTCCCCTAGTCCTGGAGCAGTCCTGTGTCCTGGGGTGGTGATGAAAGCGACCCTAACCTGAGGAACCTTTTCTTCTCCCTTTCCTGGTTCTCCTGAAGGTTCAATGCATGAGGGGTCTCCTGAAGGTCCAATTTCAGAGGTTTCTTCCATTAACTGTGTCCTGGTGGGTGAAGGCAGAGCAGGGCAGGCTGAGAGGGTGACAGGCAGGAAGGAGTGAGAGAACAAGTCACAAATTGGTGTTTCTGGAGCTTCGGGCCTCGTTCTGTTTTTAAGGGAGGGAAAATGCATCTTCCAGTCCTCACTGGAAACAACTGCAGGACTTGTCAAAACACATTTGTATTAAATGTTTTAAATATAGTTGACTTGTGTTAACCCAGTGCTCTTCCTCGCTGCCTGTCTCGTGGTTCTCCATGGCAATTGGCGCCGGGAAGGGCTGGCTCCTCATCCAGCTCCTGGAGAAAAACTCACTGGAAAAAGTGAGCGTGGGTTTGCAGGGAGCTGAATGCAGCTTTTGTGGATGGGGCTGGGGGAGCAGCTGCTGCAGGGACAGGGGCAGGCAGGGCTGACAGGGATCCAGGCTTTGTTTTTCCCAGGGGAAATCCCAGGCCACTCAGGCTGAAGTGGCTTGGGAAGAGGGACAAAGAGGGTGAGGATGGCACAGAGGTGCTGGGCTGGCACCGTGCCCTGCTCGGGGTGGGAGCTGCCCAGGGGCACGGCAGGCACACCTCACACTGCTCCCCAAGCCAGGCTGGGGCTGGGGACACCAGGGACCTGCAGGGAAAGGGGGCTCCCTCATCCTTTCATCCCACGCTGCTCCTGGGCGGATTCCTCACCTTAAGTGCTGGGCTCGAGTCTGGCAGCAGCTGAGATCCCACAGCACTTCTGAGCGAGCAAGAGGCCTTCCTCCTCCTCCTCCTCCAGGCCCGTGCTTGCCTGTGCAGCCCAGCTGCAGGAGCGTGCCCAGTTTCCAGGGAGGAGGAACAGGGATTAAACCCAACCCAGGGGCTGGGTGTGAGGCTGGGGGCTCCTGAGGCAGGCTGGGCTCTCTGCCATGCTCAGGGACCTCACTGTGGTGGGAAGGAGCTGGATTGCAGCAGCTGGAGTGGAGCAGGACTGGAAAGGAGCTGGAATCAGCAGCCTGGCAGCCAGGCTCACTCCCAGGAGAGCTCTCAGCGAGCTCCTGTGCTGCTCCTCGGGATAAAACCCTTCTGCTCCTGGGGATAAAACCCTTCTCCCACCTGGAGGCCGCCCCTGCCCAGCCTGGTCTCTCCAAGCAGATGACATCAGGGGCTGCTGGCAGCCCAGCCAGGGCCAAGGCACCGTCCCCACGTTCCCTGATGTCACCTGCTGGCACTGGCAGGGCTGACGCTGCTTCCCCAGCACGCAGCTGCTTTCCATGGCTCTCTGGGGTGGAATTGATTTTCCCTCCTCCCCCGCAGCAGGAACCCTCTCCTGGTGCCAAGCCTGTGAGGTGCTGCCTGCCCTGGCTCCCCGAGGGCCCTGGGGCATCCTGGGCCCCAGGGAATTGTGTTCCTCGGTGCAAACTGAGCAGTGCCGAAGGGGCTTTCCAGGAAAAAGGGGTGAAAATAGCTGGAATGGTCCTTCCAAGTGAAGGGGCTGGCTGGGAGGTGGCCCCAGGTGCTGGATGGGGAAGGGGAGCTGAGCTGACCAAGCCTCTGCAGCCAGAGGTGGGTGCAGAGTAAAGAAAAGGTACCTGAATGCTCCCTGGGAAACAATTCCAAGCATTTGGGGGACAAGGGAGAGCTCACAGCACAGCCTTGCCCCACTGACCAGCTGGGGCTGCAGGGAGACACTGCCAAGTGTCATTCACAGCTTCAGCCACTGCAAGAACAGCTCTGAGACAGCTTAGGAAATATAAAAATACATCAGTATTTATTTTACCTGTGAGTCCAGCCCCTGCTGGGCCAGGGACACAGTCCCTGATGGTTTCAGGCTTGTGGAAGTTTTGGCACACAGGGATTTAGCTGTGAGCAAACTGAACCGTGCTGAAGGAAGCATCTCCAAAGCCCCCTCACACACCTGAGACCCCTGCAACACCTCTGCTGTGGCCTCACCTGGCACCAAACTCCCACCAGGGCAGGCTCTGACGGCCCAGAGCAGCCCAGCAGAGGGGAAGCAGCAGCACAGGAGGGGGATGTGGTGCAGGAGATGGGGAATTGTGCTGAACAAAAGGTGCCTGTGGCCTCCAGGGAAGGAAAACACTGACTGGGCTCACCCCACAGCAGCACCATCCTGATTTAAGAACACAGCAGGCACCTCATTCTCCTCAACAAGCACAGCCCTGGTGTAAGAGCAGCTTGTTCTGGTGTGAGTGACAGCACAGAGCAGCCAGCCTATCCTGAGGTCAAATACAGTAGGATTTGTCCTTTACAGAAATAATTGCTTTTTGCCCATCTCCTGTGTTTCTTTGGGAATTTTTTAGCAGGTTCCTTGGAGGCTGACAGCCCAGCCCAGGGAATGCTGGTGCCCTGTCAGAGCTCTCCTGCCTCAGCAGCAATATTGTCACTTTGGTCTCCTAAAACCCACAGATTCAGAGAAGCTGCATCTTGGTCTCCATCCCCCCCCAGTCAATCTGCCTGTTCCTTCTTCCTAAAAGGATGAACTCCAAAAGGGATCATTACACTCAACACAGTGCTTGGGAAATTTAGGATTGAAGAGCATCTGGCCATGCTCAAGACCTGTGTTTAACCCCCTCCCCACCCCCATGTGACACCAGAGTCACTACAAACAGCCCCAGACTTGTTCCCAGTGCTCCCTCCTCCCTGCTGCTCCTCAGTCGTACTGCAGCAGGGAGTAGAAAGGGATGGAATTGAGCTTTTCTGACCCTTTCAGGGCTTTCAGCTCTATGATCACCAGGCACTCCAGGATCTCAGCCTTCAGCCTCTTGAGCAGCTCGCAGGCAGCACGCATGGTACCTGTGGAGGGGAGCAGAAACATCCTCACTCCAGGGGCAGCTCCAGCCCACAGCCACCCCTGCTGCTGCCAGGCTGAGGGTGCCAGAGAGGTGTGGATACCCCTGGCAGTGCCCAAAGCCAGGCTGCATGGGGCTTGGAGCAGCCTGGGCTAGTGGGAGGGGTCCCTCCATGGCAGGGGTGGGACTGGATGGGATTTATCCCCCCCAGCCATTCCATGATTGCATGCACACGGGGGTACAGGATCACACTGCTTCCCTCACCTCCAGATTTATCCTCCCCAGCCATTCCATGATTGCATGCACACAGGGGTACAGGATCACACATGCTTCCCTCACCTCCAGTTGCCAGCAGGTCATCCACAATCACCACTTTCTGTCCTGGCTCCACAGCATCGCTCTGGACTTCCAGCTCAGCCTGCAGGGAGCAAAGAGCAGCTTTGGTTTAGTCTGGCCTTGCAGAGAAGCCCCTCGCGAGCTGCTGGTTCATGCTGGAACACAGACAAGTCCTCAGCAACATCAGCCTAAACACTCAGCACCTAAAATCCCAAAAACCCCACAAATTCCAGCTACAGGGGAGCGCCACGGGAACACAGAGCAGGGAGGGGATTGCTGGGCCAACCCTCTGGCACACAAAGATCCTGAACTTTTATCATGTGAGTTAGGGTGGAATCTTATCCCAGAGCAGCTCTCCAGTGAGGAAAATCTCCTGTCACGCACTGGGGAGCTCTGCCTAGAGCCAGATCCAAACTGGCACCTGTTTGGATGTGTCACATGAGCTCAGTTGGCCCAAACAACCCTCATGGCTTAGGCCTGGCGTTGGGGGCTCTGCTGCTGTTAGTTCCTAGTGGGAGTAGCACAGGCTGAGGCTCAGCCCCGGGTGATGGGGCGGGATGGGGGAAGCCATGCGGGACAGCTGTGACTTACAGCACTTACTGCCAGAGTGGGGGACACTCTCCGTGGTCATGCCCCTGGATTCAAGCCAAAGAAAGCCGTTTAGCACTGGGTCTGAGCACCACCCCCCTGAGAAGAATCACGGCACAGCACCGAACATCCCCCGTGGGCACAGACGCAGCAACCGCGGCTCGGGGCTGGCTCAGCGCCGCTCCCAGGGCATCAGAACCCAGCCTGGGACCCCCTCCCCGCGGGTTTAGCCCCCCTGCCCCCCCCAGGGTGAGCCCCTGCTGCTCCCAGGCCTTGCCTTGCCGTATTCCAGGCTGTAGGAGATGCATTCAGTGGCACCGGGCAGTTTCCCCTTTTTCCGCACGGGCACGAAGCCGATGCCCAACCTCTGCGCCAGCGGCGTCCCGATGAGGAACCCCCGGGAGTCCAGGCCTGGGGGCACAGCAGGAACAGGCAATCAGGCAATCATTCACCTTGGAAAAGGCCCCCAGGACCATCAAGTCCAACCATTTCCCAGCCAAGGCCACATCCGCGTATTTTTTGGAATGGTGACTCCACTGCTGCCCTGGGCAGCTGTCCCAACACCTCATCACCCTCTCAGTGAATTAAATTTTCCCTCATATCCAACCTAACCCCCCCAGGTGCAACCTGAGGCCTTTTCCTCTTGTCCCATCACTCAGATCGGAGCCATTTCACTGGGGGAGGGTCTTGGCACAACCCTCCCATTTTATCCTCCCATTCTAAAAGCAATTTGCTCTTCAGGTCACTTCTGAGGGTTGGAAGCACAGCCCACACTCCTGTTCTCACCCACATGTGCTGCTGCTGGCCCCAGCACATTTCCCTCCCCTCTGACCCTTTTCCTTAGAGATAAAGCCAGCAGGGCCCTGCTATCAGTCCAGCCACACGAGCAGGAACTCTGCACCTCGGGGCAGCCCTCACTTATCTCACCTGGGCCAGGTCTGGTCTGTGCCCCTTTGGCTGTGGCCCAGCCCAAGCACTGCCTTCCTCTTCCTCAGCACCTGGCCAGGTGAGCTGAGGTGCTCTGGCCACCAAGGCCGTTTGTGCTGGCCTGGAAAGGCTCCCTGAGGAAAACCAGCTGGGACTGGGCCTGGGGACAGTGTGGGGACACTGCAGGCTCTGTGTGCCCCCTCCTTTTTAACAATGAATTATGCAACTGGCATGGAAGTGTCGAAGGGCACCTGCCACATCCCACAGCAGCATTTCAGGAAACCACAGCAGGAGGGGAAGGGTAGAAAGTGTCCTGGTGTTACCATGTGACAGAGGCCAATGTTCAGGTGATTTCTGTGTCCAAGGGCTACAACATTCCCCAAGGGCCACCCCACACCTCCCACCCGGGACACACTGCTCAGGGGTGTTCAACCAACACTCACCCACAATTAAGTCGATTTTTGGGAAAGATGCCCTCACATGATCCTCCAGAAGATCAATCAAAGCCCTGAAGGCCACAGGATCCTTCAGCAAGGGGCTGATATCGCTGCAATGAGGGAGGGCAGGGGGTGAGGCACCTGCGGGGCTGCTCTGGAAACGCTCAGCACCTGATCTTGGGGGAGGCTCCTGAGCCCGGGGAAGGCTCCTGAGTCCGGGGAAGGCTCCTGGCCCCAGGGAAGGCTCCTGCCCGGTGCTACCGGGGCCAGGGATGGGCAGCGGGGACAGGAACTGGCAGCGGGTCCCCGGCCCGGCTCCAGCCCTGCTCCCATCCCCAGCTCCAGCCCTGGTCCTCCCTCCATTCCCTGTCCCTGTTCCAACCCCAGTTTCCTCCCCGATCCCGTCCCGGTCTCACCGGAACAGCACGCCGGGTGGAGCTCCGGTATCCCGGACATTGAGCATCAGTCCCCCCGGTATTTGGAGCTTCGGTACCCCGGAGAGTGGAGCTCCGGTATCCCGGACATTGAGCATCAGTCCCCCCGGTATTTGGAGCTCCGGTACCCCGGAGAGTGGAGCTCCGGTATCCCGGACATTGAGCATCAGTCCCCCCGGTATTTGGAGCTTCGGTACCCCGGAGAGTGGAGCTCCGGTATCCCGGACATTGAGCATCAGTCCCCCCGGTATTTGGAGCTCCGGTACCCCGGAGAGTGGAGCTCCGGTATCCCGGACATTGAGCATCAGTCCCCCCGGTATTTGGAGCTTCGGTACCCCGGAGAGTGGAGCTCCGGTATCCCGGACATTGAGCATCAGTCCCCCCGGTATTTGGAGCTCCGGTACCCCGGAGAGTGGAGCTCCGGTATCCCGGACATTGAGCATCACGTGCCCCGGTATCTGGAGCTCCGGTACCCCGGAGAGTGGAGCTCCGGTATCACGGAGCATTGAGCATCAGTCCCCCCGGTATTTGGAGCTTCAGTACCCCGGGGCACTGGATCCCCAGTCCCCCCGGTATTTGGGACTCTGGTACCCCGGAGTGTGGAGCTCCGGTATCCTGGAGCACTGAGTATCCATCCCCCCGGTATTTGGGGCTCTGGTATCCTGAAGCAATGAGCATCCACCCCCCCAGTATCTGGAGCTCCAGTATCCCGGAGCATTGAGCCCCAGTCCCCCGGTATCTGGAGCTCCGGTATCCCGGAGCATTGAGCATCCATAGCCCCAGTATCAGGCGCCCCTGGGCATTGAGAATCCATGCCCCCGGTTTCTGGAGCTCCGGTACCCTGGGGCACTGGAGCCCCATTCCCTCCAGTATCCGGGGCTCTGGCATGCTGGAGCATGGAGCATCACCTCCCAGGGCACACGGAGCTCTGGTATCCCCGTGCACAGAACCCCAAATTCCTGGTGCAATGAGGTCTGATACCCCAGACATGGAACTATCCCAGAGCCCCCAGTGCATGAAGGTCTGATACCCCAAGATACAAGGCACTGATACCCGTGGTGTGTGTGGAGCTCTGACACTTCATGTACAGAGCCCAAATCCCCCCGTGCATGGAGCTCTGATAACCCTGGCACATGGAGCTGCAATTCCCAGGTGCATGGAGCTCTGATAACCCTGGCACATGGAGCTGCAGTTCCCAGGGGCATGGAGCTCTGATAACCCTGGCACATGGAGCTGCAATTCCCAGGGGCATGGAGCTCTGATAACCCTGGCTCATGGAGCTGCAATTCCCGGGGCCATGGAGCCCTGGCTCCTTGGCACATGGAGCTGCAGTTCCCAGGGCCATGGAGCCCTGGCACAGCAGTGGATGGAGCCCCAGGCTCCCCTCTGAAGAGTTCCCAGGTACCGGCTCCGTGTGGAGCTGGATTTCCCTGCCTGGCCCGAGCCTCAGAAAGGAGCTCCCTGCCTGGGGGCTCCATTTCCACCCCCTCACTCTGCTCAGCACAACACAGACAGCAAACTCCTCAGGACTTCACTGTTTCCTGCTTTTCCATCCCTCATCACCTCGTGTGAACTCCTGGAGTCGCTCTGTGTTTGTTAAACTCGTTGGTTGGGATGAGGGACAACAACACAACCCCAGGTCCTGGAGCAACAGCTCCTGGTGTCACCGAGCCCTGGGCAGGGCAGGGAGCTCCCACAGCTCCCATCTCCTGGTGCTGAATGTTGTTTGGCCATGCAAAATCCACCAAATGAGTTCAGATCTCCTCTTCCATTAGCAAATACACCTTGGATCTGCTCCAAACCCATCCGGGCACAGCTCGCTGTGGAAAGCAGGAGCAGTTGGAGCCTGTAACACCCCTGGCTGAGCTCAGGGTTAGCTGTGAGAGCTGTCACTGGGAAAACTTCACCCACACCCTCTGAGAGCCCCTGCCATGGCAGGGACACCTTCCACTGTCCCAGGGTGCTCCAAGCCCCATCCAACCTGGCTGTGGACACTTCTCTGGGCACCTGTGCCAGGGCCTGCCAACCCTCACAGGGAGGAATTTCTCCCTAATACCCCATCTAACCCTGCTCTCTGGGGCAGCCATTCCCCCTTACCCTGGCCCTTGTCCCCAATCCCTCTCCAGCTCTCTCAGAACCCCTCCAGGCACTGGAAAGAGCCCTCAGGTCCCTCTGGAGCTGCTCAGGCTGCACAATCCCAACTCCTGTTAAGGTTAACTCCCTCTGCTGCCAGAGACAGCCTGTGCTCCCTTCACAACCATTCCTTCACAAACTAAGGCTTTCCCTGAACTCAGATGATCTCTCTGGCACCAGAAGAACCCTCTTGGGCAGCTGTTGCAGGGCAGCAGAGGGGGAGGAAGGACAGGGCCCTGCTGGGGAGCCGGGGCTCGCAGCGCTCGCGCTCCCTGCCACGAGCTGGACGGGTTCCTCTGCTGACCTTACAGCACAGCGCTGGACAAGGAGCTGTTCCAGCAACTCCTCTTCTTCCTGGCAGATGGAATTGCTGATGGAATTTATCTGCCTACTCGTGGAAATAAATAAGCAGGAGTTGATTTCCTGGGAAAAAGGATCTTTTCAGCCTGCCAGGCAGCTCTGCTCCTGCCTCTCACTAACGGAGGGGCCGGAATGGGGGGTCTGTGTCACCCCTGTCCTGTTTGTGACCCCCCCACGATCCCACCCTCACTGCAGGAGACTCCACCACATTCCCCTGGAGGCTGAGTGAGGTTCCCAGGCCCCTGATGCCAACCAAGCCCTGGCAAACCTTCCGCA
>NW_005054373.1:2220901-2225493 GCF_000277835.1 Geospiza fortis
GTGCCCCCACTGAGTGCTGCCCTCCTGGATGTGGGGTCAGCCTGTCCCCATCTGCTCTGCCAGAAAGGGCACAAAGGTTACACCAAACTGGACTTGCTGCCAGAAACCATGGTTAAAAGACAACATTCCTGAGATTCCTGTTGAACTCCTCACTTATCCCCCATCTCCAAGGATTCCAACTGCACCCACCGGCACAGACCAGATTGGGACACCCCAAGGAAATCAGTTTTCCCTGTGATTGTTCCACCTTCCAAACAACACTGCCGACTCCTACTGCAATTTCCATCTGCAAAGAACTTTCCTAGGACCCCTTTCCAAATGTGATGTCAAAGGGCTCTGGAATATCACCCGGGAGGTGACTCCACATCCGCTCTGGCTCCGAGTGCTCCGTGCCTGGCAGAGGAATCAGCACCTGGAATCTGCATCCCCCGGGGAACTCTGGCTTTGCTCTTTTCTGGACACCATCAGTGATTTAAAAGTGCTTTGAGATCCTGATAGCAGAGGTGTTATTAGCCAGGGAGCACAGAAGCTGGGAATATAAAAGCCTGGGAACTAACTTTAATCAGCTTAACCAGGCAATTAAAGAGCTGTGCTGAGCCTGGAAGTTTCTGTTCCGTTCAGGATTTTAACACTTCAGTGTGAAGTGGAACAAAATCCCCCGAATTTCAACATCCCCCTTCCACGAGGGAAAACGAGCACAAAAATTTCCCCGCAAATCCACTGGAATGTTTCAATCTCAGCTGAGGAAACTCATGCACTTTAAACCCTTAAAAAAAAAAAAAACAACCAACAACAAATTTGAAATATCTTATTTCAACACCAGAAGAATGCAGCTCCCCAGCCAGATCCCTGGGCTCGGGATGGAAGACTCAGACCTGGTTTTGTGCCCCTAAAAGAGGGAAAAGTGTGGAAAAAAAGAAGTGATCCAGCTTTGCCTCCCTGGGAGCCCAGGGCAGCACCTCCTGCCTGCTGCAGCAGGTTGGATCAGGCCCTTGGAGAAGACACAAACTCCTCTCTCTCCCTTGGCCAGCCTGGGTTTTGTGTCTGATCCAGAACTAATGGATTTGGCTCGCATTCCTTGCTGCTGGCTTTTATCTGCTCTCCCTTTCAGCTGGGAATTGTGCTACCAAGCTCCTGTCACCCAGAGGGTGTTAAGTGACTCCAAGAGGGACAAAGGCCCACAAAGCTGCCAGATTTCCTCTCTGCAGAAGCTGGAAGGCAGAGGTTTTTTCTCCCTCCTAAAAGACCACAAGCTTCTGGCTACGGATCCACCTTTATTTAGGATTTATATAATCCCAACTAGGCTTCAAGCAACAAGAAAACTTTAAATGGTGGAAGGGGATATAAAGAAAACAGGCAAATGGAGCCTTGGTGTTTAAAATAGCCATTTTCCAAAGGAGAAAAGAACCCAAAATGGGATTTCAGTTCTTCCCTTACAGCTGCTCTTAAAACCTGACAGTTTAATTCAAGGGGCACCACAGTGTCACCTCCTGATAACACAGAAAAACATCCAGTGCTACCAGAAAACAAAAGGAAAAGTCCATTTCCAAGTATTCTAACTGCTAGGAGAGATGGAAAACAGGCCATTCTAACTGCAGAACAGTTACTTGGAAGCTGAACAAGCAAAGGAACTCTTAAGAGAATAAAAGTGTGTTTAGTTTGTAAAGTTTCCCAGTGCTGGGGACAAGGGCAGGATCCTTGGGGAGGGATTTCTCTGCTGCCTGTGCTCCAGAGGCTGCTGGGGACTCTGCAGCCAGAAATCACCTCCCAGCACCCCAAACCTCCCTCCCACAAACTCTGTTCACGTCTCACCTTCCACAGGTCCTTCTTCAGCTGCTGGAATCCTTTCATGGGGTTATTTCATTTCAAAGCTGCTGTCACTGTGGAGAGTAAGAGTGTCCAACCTTGAGGAGATCCTTAATGTGAAACAGGAATTTTGGGATGCTGGCCATGATGTCTGGGAAGGGCTGGAGGTGACAGGAGTGGGAGCTGCCACTGTCCCAAGTCCCACAGCCTCCTTCCTGGAGATATCAGTTCCACTTCTTGTAGTCAAATCCCACTGTCACTGGGTTTTACCAGCAAATCCATGGGACTCACTCACTTCCCTGGTTCCAGAATTCCCCATTTTCCCTCGGAACATTCCTGAGGCCCCCTTGGCCAGGCAGGGCCGTGCTGTCCTCACTGCTGCACTCAGGGCAGTTTGCAGGGCATTAACCTTGGCTCCAAGTGTTGGGAATTGATCTGCAGCTTCCCAGTTCCAGCATTCAGCTCCCCAAATTGCCGCTCCCCAGGGAGCAATTTGCCACGGAAATAATCCATTTGTCGCTGCAGGATTTGAAATCAAGGCTCCAGAGCCTGAAGTGCAGCCCGAGCTCCTCCACCATTATTAGTTCCATCCATTTCAGAAGCTTCTCTGCACGGAGGGTGGGATGATAACAGAGCCTCAGGGGCAGAGCTGGGAGGCTTGAGAGGCTCAGCTAATTGGAAATTAAAGGCAAGAAAGAAATTCTTTGGACTCTTAGGCCAGGAAGAGATGGAGCTTTTAGTGCTCAGCATAATAAACATAAAGAAAGGAACATCACAGCCCCAAACTCCAGCATTCCTTTGGCATTTCTGTCTCTGCTGGAGAACAGAAGCCACCACCAGACCAGTCTGGCTGCTGCAGGTCCCTGAGTGGGCAGGAAATCCCTCCAGCCCCACTCCTGGCCCAGTTCCTGAGCTGGGGAGTTTCAGGGCAGCAGCTCAGGGTGGTTTTTAAGGGCAGATGTGGCCACTTTGTGCCCTGAGTGGGCAGTGGGGCTGCAGGCACCATCCCCACCCCTGTGCTGGCCCTGGCTGGGAGATTGATCCAAGGTAAAAATTATTCCAGGAAAACAAACCAAGTTATTTTTAACTCCAGTCAGTCCCATGATCCAGGAGGTGAATCTGGGAGAGTGCCCCAAAGCAAGGTGTTACTCCCTTGGCTCACAGGTGAAATCACAGACTGCACTGCTGATAAATTAGTTTATTTATCCTCATGAGTTCTTCACCTCACAACTTTTAAATCTGTACAATTTTAGGAAAGGCATTCATTTAAAATTCCTCCTATTATCCAGCTGTAAAACAACTATTCCTATTTAAACTTAAAGCAGGAGCTTTGTCACATTAAACCCTGATAATTTATGATCTGCTTCGCGTCCTTTTACTCTAAACAGACACGTCATGGCTTCACTTACTTGCTTTCAAGTGCAACATTTCCCTCCAGGATCTGTGTCCTGAGGTTACTCCAGGAATGAGGAATGAGGCTTTGCTGTGCTGGGAGGGGGACAAACCCCGTGGCTGCTCAGAGCACGTTCAGGGGCAAAGCAGGATCTTCCACAGTGCAGCTGTGACAGAGCAGAGGAGGGAGCAGCACGCAGGGGACACGAGGAGGTGGCCAGAACAAATTCTGGGCACTGAGGAGCGTGGCCAGGCCAGGCCCAGCTCTGATCCTGGGGGAACTCTTCCTAAGCAGCACAGAACCCCACCAGGGGCTGGGCCTCACAAGGATTTGAGGGCTGACAGGATTGCCAGGGAGCTGCAGCCATGGACTCCCTCCTCTGGTGGAGTTTCACAGTGAGTGCAGGGCTCTGACAGCCCCGGGGACACAACTGTGGGATCAAAGCCACTGAGGCTGGAAAAGAGCTCAGAGATCACGTCCAGCCCTCAGCACCACGGTGACCCCAGTGCCACATCCAGGGGGTTTCAACACTTCAGGGCTGGGCACATCACCACTGCCCCACGCCAGCGCTTTTCACCCTTCCCGTGAATAAAAATCCCTGATATTCAACCTCAATCTCCCGTGGCAAAACTCTCCTCCTGTCCCTGTCCCTGTTCCCTCCTGGCAGGAGCTGTGCAGAGCCAGGAGGGTCCCCTGAGCCTCCTTTGCTCCAGACCGAATCCCCCCAGCTCCCTCAGGATCCTCCAGCTCTTTCCCAGCTCCCTCAGGATCCTCCAGCTCTTTCCCAGCTCCCTCAGGATTCTCCATTCCCTTTCCCAGCTCTCTCAGGATTCTCCATTCCCTTTCCCAGCTCCCTCAGGATTCTCCAGCCCCTTCCCAGCTCCTCAGGGATTCTCCATTCCCTTTCCCAGTTCCCTCAGGATTCTCCAGTCCTTTCCCAGCTCCTCAGGGATTCTCCAGTCCTTTCCCAGCTCCCTCAGGATTCTCCAGCCCTTTCCCAGCTCCATTCCCTTCCATGGACGTGGAGAAGCCCCAAAGCAGAGCTGGAGCAGCCCCAGCAAATGGGGAGCTCCTGGTTTTATCTGTGCTGACAGACCCACAACTGCTGCCAGCCCTGAGCTCCCCTCTGAGGGAGCTGCTGGCCACATCTCCCAAGCCTTGAGCTGTGTCCAAACAAGGAGGAATGGTATGGGTGAGCTGGAAATGCTGTGATACACTTGAAGGACAAGCAGGAACATTTTAAGAAATGTGGGCTATAAACAAATGGCACTTGCAGATGTGCAGGGATCCCTGAAATGCTGGCTGGGATTTCTGAGAGGTGCAACAGCAAGAGCTGACCCAAGGGTTGTTCTCATTCCAGTTTAATGGGATTATCCAGCATGAGACACACAGC
>NW_005054373.1:2225503-2227066 GCF_000277835.1 Geospiza fortis
GGAGGTACATAAAGCATGGGATGGGGGAATGGGAGGGTTTGGGGTTACAGGAGGGCAGGAAGCAGCAGCTGGAGCCTGGAGCTGGCACAAGGGCAGAGCTCTCAAGCAGCTCCAAGCTTAGCTGGGGAGGGATTTGAGCTGTTTCCAGGTACAGAGCACCTGGATTTTCCTAAGGCAGCACAACATCACCCAGACAGGAAAACACTAGAGAGGTGGAAGTGGAGCTGTTGGTGGGACAAATGGAGAATCATGGAATGGTTTGGGTGGGAAGGGATCTGAAAGCTGACCCTGCCCCACCCCCTGCCATGGGCAGGGACACCTTCCACTATCCCAGACTGCTCCAAGCTTCTCTGGGCACTCTGTGCCAGGGCCTCCCCACGCTCACAGGGAACAATTCCTTCCTTATATCCAACCTCAACTTCCCCTCTTTCAGTCTGAACCCAAACATGCTCAGGTCCCTCCAGCTGCTGCCCTGAGGGCCCAGAGGAGGCTGGTTTGGCTGCAGACAGGTTTATTGGAGACAGGGAAGGGTGTGGCACAGGCTCCAGGGCAGAGCAGGGATCTGCCCTGTGGGATTGAGCAAAGGCTGATCCTGTGCTCCCCAGGAGAGCTGCAGCCAGGCTGGGAAGGTTTGCACAAGGAGAACTCCTGGGAGAGCATGTGCTGGAAATGGGGTCAAGAGTTAAGGGCTGGTGCCAAGGGGCATTTCTGAGCCCAGAGCACCAGATGGGAAGCGTGGCTTGGAGCAGCTTTAGACTCAGATTTTTGGAAATGAAGGAAAGCCCTGAAATGAACAGCTGACCCCCACAAATGTCCTGCACCAACCATTGGCAACAGAATCCTGGAATGGTCTGGGTTGGAAAAGACCTCAAAGCTCATCCAGTGCAGCCCCACTTCCACTGTCCCTGGCTGCTCCCAGCCCTGCCCAGCCTGGCCTTGGGCACTTCGGGGATGCAGGGGCAGCCCCAGCTGCTCTGGGAACCTGTGCCAGGGCCTCACCACTCCTACAAGGAGGAATTCCTTCCCAATATCCCATCCATCCCTGCCCTCTGGCAGTGGGAGCCATTCCCTGTGTCCTGTCCCTCCAGGCCCTTGCCCAAATTCCCTCTCCAGCTCTCCTGGAGCTCCTTCAGGCACTGGCAGGGGCTGTAACCCCAAAGTAACACTCACCTAAACACAATCCCCACCTTTCCTGAAACCATGACCTGGGGAATGTTTGCAGCTACACATGGAAGGAACTCAGGGCATTCTCCCTGGATCCAAACCCCCCAGCTGTGAGCAGGAGGGATCCCTGGTTTGCACCCAGAACTCACAGATTTGGGGAGAAAGGAAAAACAACCTGATGTCCAGAGTTCACAATGGAAATGAAATGTTAAAACAACAAGCTACAGGCAAACAAAACATGGGCAGTTTGGGCAGGGCTCTCTGGCAGCTCTGAGTTTCCTGACCTGTCCCGTGGCTCCTGTTGGGGCAGCTGAGTGAGCAAGGCTGGGTGGAAGGAGCAGGAGTGATCCAGGGCATTTTGGAGCTGATGGCAGAGTCCAGAGAGCTTTTCCAGCTGAC
>NW_005054373.1:2227091-2232107 GCF_000277835.1 Geospiza fortis
AGAGCTGGGGCAAGAGAGGAGTAGAGGCTAAACCCTGAGCATGAGGAATATAAACACTGGCCCTTTTGGAAGAGCAAGTGATGATATCATGCACACATCACACCCTTCCTGTGTAAACAGGAGTGCCAACAGGAGCAGGCATTGCACGCTGCATGTCCAGCTGCCTCTGGGCAGCTCTGCAGGGCTGCAGCCATCAGTGAGGCCAAGAGCATTTCTTAGGATCAGACTCTGGTGCTTTCAGGCACTTCCCAAGCTTCTCGCAGCCTGGAGGGGCCCAATTCTGTTAAAAACAAACAGAAACAGACAGAAAGATGATTCACACCAAGTATCTGCTAAGCTCTCATCCCAAGCAGCTCTTTATGATCCTCACAAAGACACTTTTATGTGCTGCTTGAAAAATGAAACTCCTCTTGCAGCCCAAGCCTCTGGGCTCATAAACTTCCCCACTCCAAACAGTGCTCAAATAAAAGCTGGGAAAGGCTGCAAATGCTGGGCTGTGCATGATTCCCTGTGCTGGGACACTCCAGCCCTTCCTGGCCTCTCCCAGCCCAGCTTGTTGGGGTGCTGCTGACCCTCCTGTCCCTCCTGTGGCAGCACAGAGCAAGCAAAGCAGGAGGTTTTGGTGACACCCCAGTTCTCCTGGGAGTTCCCATGCTCAGCACTGCAATATCCAGGCACTGTCCTGAGGAGGCAAAAGGCAGCACAAGGCCAAGGGTGTGAGAGAGATAAGAATGCTGGTATTTTAATGAGTGTTTTGATGGAGGAATCCATGGGCAGAGGGAGCAGGAAGCATTCCTGAGACACCTCTTCCAGTGCCTGCACACCAAAACTGTTTGTTTGCCTTGTTTCCACATTTCTGGAGCCACCTGAATGTGTGGAACAGAAAAAGGAGATCCAGTGCCAACCTCAGCTTCCAGAGGGATTAATGGAGGAAGGAATTTGGATAGATGAACGTTTTTAATTTCACTGAGGTTTTGCCATTTAAAATTTGGGATTGTGGTCATGGGAAGGGCAGATAACACTTCCCATTCTGCCTTCAGGAATCTTTTGTGCCTCCCTCTCTCAGGTCTGTCCATCCATGGGACATTTCTGCTGTCCCCTATTAAAGGCCAGTTCAACACTGACCTCTTGCCTTTTATTTTGCTGATTTTCACCCTGCAAATATTTCTGTTTTCTTGGAATTAAATTCCTACAGAAAAGAAATACTCAAAAGCCCAGGAAAAAAAACCACTGGAGCAGGTTTTTGTTCCATGGAGCTGACAACAGATGGCAGTGAGACACCAGCAATTCCTGCAGAGGAGCAGACCCAGAGGGAGCTGTGCTGGAGACACCTCTGCACCGCAGGCTTTCTGAACAATTAATGTCGTTTTCTAAATCTATTCCTCTGGTTTAAAATGTGCAGCCACGGCTGGAAAATTCAGAGCACTCTGCAGAAGGAACTGAGAGCCAAAGGAACACATGGACGGCAATGTTTGTTCTTTTGAAAAAGCAGAACAATAAAGGGTCTGTGCTGCCTCCTGCAGCCCCGGTCCCACTGCTGGGCTGAGCTGGGAGCCCCGGGGACACCACGTGTGCCACAGCCAGCCCCGAGCTGCACAACAGCTTCTCCCACACTTACACAGCAGGAAAACCCAGCAGAGCCTCTGGGGGAGCTCCCTGGACAAAGGGATGGGCTGCAAACCCTCCCTGCCCCTGCTCCATCACTGCTCTGCAGGAGCTGCACAAGGATCCAGCTGCTGCCCTGGAATCCTGCAATGCCTGGGTGGGAAGGGACTCAAAGCTCATCCAGTGCCGCCCCTGCCATGGCAGGGACACCTCCCACTGTCCCAGGTGCTCCAAACCCCATCCAGCCTGGCCTTGGGCACTGCCAGGGATCCAGGGGCAGCCCCAGCTGCTGTGGGCACCTGTGCCAGGGCCTGCCCACCCTGCCAGGGAACAATTCCTCATTCCCAGTATCCCAACCATCCCTGCCCTCTGGCAGTGGGAGCCATTCCCTGTGTGCCGTCCCTCTGTGGCCTTCCTTGAACACTTCCACACATTTTGTTTGTGTGTAAGTAAAGACAATTCTCCTCCTCTCTCCCAAATACATCAAACAAACACCCTTATCAAATAATCAGATGGCAGGAGATAGGGGCAGTAAATTATCTTTATCTCCCAGCATGCCCCAAAACCAGATTTAGCCCGCAGTCCACCCAGCAATATAATCACTCCCTAAAGGTTTGCTTGGCTTCATTTCTGCTCTCAAAGGCAGCAATCTGTGCCTGATTCTTTGGGGTAGTGACCATGGAGTTATCCTGGAAAACTCACTGCGTTTCCTGCTGGGACTGAAACATTTCTCCTGGGCCTAGGATCCCCCCAGCCCTCCCTCCCACTTGGGAAGCAGTTTTGGAAGAAATGCCTTTGCAGTGCTGCCTCTGGCAGCAGCCAGGCCCTGGGGACAGTGCCTGAATCCAAAAGGTCCCAGAGGAGCAGTGAACAGTGTTTATTAAGGGAAAAGTTGAATAAGGAAAGAAAACAACACAGAAACAATGGGCCTTCGAATCTTTTTCCTATTTAACATCCAAAAATAAAGAGATGGGCCAAAGCTAAGGGAGATCTTTGCCTTGTTACTGAGGGGACACAGCTCTTTGCTGGTGGCAGACCAGAGGCAGCAGGTTCTGACTGATTCAGGAGATTATTTATTTATTTATTTATTTATTATCAGGAAGATTTTGCCTGTTACTATTTTGTAACAGCCTGTTACAAGGTTTTGTCTGTAAGAAGATTTTGCCTGTTACTATTTTGTCTGTCAGCCCACAGACACATTCCCTCGGATACACAACCTCCTGTCAAGTGACAACCTCCCCCAGATTATCCAGTTCCTCTCCCAGGTTCTCAACAAACCAAGCAGGGTTTGACAGGGAAGCCAAACTGTAACTTTCCAACAGGAGACTTGAAAGAGAAAACAGAATTGAAAAAGTTCAATTTCAATAAAGACTTTGGGAAAATTCAGGCATGGGGGGAATTGGAGGAGACAAGAGCAAGACCAAAGATACATCACTGAAAATGAACTGTCCCTTAGAAGACTCAAAACAAAGAGGGCAGGGCTGGATGGGATATTGGGAATTAGGAATTCTTCCCTGTGAGGGGGGCAGGCCCTGGCACAGGTGCCCAGAGCAGCTGGGGCTGCCCCTGGATCCCTGGCAGTGCCCAAGGCCAGGCTGGACAGGGCTTGGAGCGCCCTGGGATAGTGGAAGGTGTCCCTGGATGAGCTCTAAGATCCCTTCCCACCCCAACCACTGCAGGATTCCACAATTCCAGGATGTTGAGAATTGCAGGAGGGGATTAGAAAGGAGAAGAAATATCTGCCCTGTGTCTAAGCAAGGAAGCCACCAGCAGGTAATTGTGCATCTCTTCTCCATCCCTTCCCACCACTGACAGCTTATGAAACCTTTACAAAATGTGTTTCAGTCCAAGGAGCCCCCATGCATTTGTGCTTCAGGCACTCACCATGACAGCCTGGTCACACACGTTCAGCTGGGGCTGGCCTGGCACCAGGGTGGCCTTGTGCTGCTGCACCAGCCCTGAGATGTGCTCCACAGCCTGCTGGTACTCCTCACTGGCAAAGCTGCAGGGGGAAAGCACAGGGGTTACTGCTGGGCCTTCCTCTGGTGTCCCTGAGGAGGAGGAGATGTGCAAACATCCAGCCAGCTGCCCACGGCTCTGCAGGGAACAGAATCCAGGCTGGCAGGGTGCAGGTGCTCTGCTCAGGCACTGAGGATGGCAGTGCCTTGTCCTCCCCACAAATCACCTGGCTCCAGAGCAGCTCAGCCTCCCAGACTGCTGCTCCAGGAGCCCCAAATGTTTCCTCCTCGTGCACATCTGCTAGGAGCTCATGTGGGTTCCCAAGGGAATTGTCTTAGCAAATAAAAGGGCATTTCTTGGTTGTCCCTTCAGTGACTATGCAGGGACACTTCCCAGACACAGGACAAACACCTTCCCAGCCAGCTGAGGACAGGAATTTCCCCAGGCAGCCCTTCCAGCGTGTCCCACCTGAGCTCAGCAGCTCTCCACACTCTCCCCCCTCTCTTCCAGGAGCTCTCCTGAACACCTGCCCCGGCGGGGGCGTTTGTTGCAGGGAAGAGAAGGGAATGTCAATATTTAGTTTTACAAGAGTGTTCTCAGGAAGGGTTTCAAACACAACCCCGGGCCAGTTAAACTCCACAACCACCCAGGAAATGAACTAAAATTACTCAAACAGAGAGAAGAATAGAAGGGCCTCGTCCAAGATGAGAATACCTCCCCCATTCCACAAAGTGCTGAGGTTCTTCTGCCCCATCCACATTCCTCCACTCAGCTTGATTATTGCAAGCTGGGAGCCATCTGCCATGCCCCAAAATGTGGTTATAATGACCAGATCCTGACCCACCTGATTCCTCCAGCAGCTATTTGCTGGAGTGGCTCCGGGTGCACTTCACTAATATCTCAAGTATTTGTAAAAAGCAGGATTCCTAACAAAGATCTCTTTTTGTCCATCACCTTAAGAGTCACTTAAAAACCACCAAAAACCCCCACAGAGAGCGGCAAATTCCTTGTGAAGATAAAAGAAACAATGCAGCTGGGTGCTGACCTCGGGCTCCCCCTGCTCCCAGGCCAGGCTGGCCAGCAGCCCCACACTCCAGCTAATTTCCTTCTTTGCAAAACAATCACATTTGGAAGGCCAGCGATGTGCCAAGCGGTTCCAGTAAACCCTATAAATATCCCAGCTGGGCAGGCAGCCAGGGAGAGGCTGATTGTGGGGCTGGGCTGAGCTGTGCTGATACAGAGCAGGAAGGGAACGTGGGATGAGGAGCTGGAGCTGCTGCTCTCACACCCAGCTGCCTGGATCCTGCTGGACAGAGCTGAAGGACCACCCTGAAACCCAGAGGATCCTGAGAAGCTCCTGAATTTCATAGAATCTGACAATCCTGGAATGGTTTGGGTGGGAGGAGATTTACAGCCCATCTCATCCCACCCCCTGCCATGGCAGGGACACCC
>NW_005054373.1:2232180-2248496 GCF_000277835.1 Geospiza fortis
CCATCCATCCCTGCTCCATGGAGGTTGGTTTTCATTTCTTGACCCCATTGACATTCCCATTCCATGAGGACTGGTTTTCCTGCCTTGGCTCCATGGCTCAGTTTTATCTCAGATATTCCTGTCCACAACATGCCCCAAAATCCCACATCCATGGATTTGTGAAGTATTTACTGACTGCACAGGAGTTAAAACTGCCTCCAGCCCTAAGCAAGTGCATTTTGAGACAAAATCTGCAAGAGTGCCTGGAATTTGCATGTAAAATGGGGATAATTACCTCATGGTAATCAGCCAGAGCTGTTGAGGGAGCTGGGAACCTCTCCTACCTGGAGTCCCATCCTCTCCTGGAGTGCACATGCAGGCCTGGCCTGCAGGGCCAGGTTTGCTGCATTCCCTGCTCCACAAAGAGGTGGAATTATCTGTCCAGGTGTCTGGGCACCATTGTCTGGGAGGAGCAGCCTCCGGGGCGAGCTGCATTTCCTATTCCAGCTCAGCAATCCCGGGAAGGAGGGCTGGGAATAGCACTGCAAGGAGGAGAGGGTGAGCAGGTGGTGTTGTGAGGAGCTTGCTAAAAGAGATCCCCAGCGTCCATGAAATTATTCCACGCTCAGAAGGAGGGAGCAGAGTGGACAAAGTCCAGGGTCATTACACTAATTGACACTTTACCTCCGGGAAGCCCCTGGAGATGCAATCAGGGCTGGATTGGAGAGCAGGGTCCCAGGCACAGGTGTGGGCTGTGCTTCCTTCATTTACTGTAATTGTGCCTTGGCAATCTGCTCCATCCTCCCCCCACAGCTCCTGGAACCTGCTCTGCTGCTTAACCCCAGCAAAGCCAGCCTGCAGGGAGGAGGGCTGGTCTCACCCAGAGTCAAACTCTGCTTTATTCCCCTGCTCCCGGGGGTTCCACCTGCAGGGATGGCTCTCTGCCATCATTAAATGCACCCTCAAACACATCAGCACCCAAATAAATGCAGGAGCATTTCCAGCAGGATTTCAGGATGTTTGTGTTACACCTCATGATTCACAGTGTCTGTCCTGGGAGTGATGGGGCCCTGGTGAAACTGAGAGGACTGGGACAAAATGGGAATGATATTTTATAAAAACTCCCATAATGGGAGTCACAGAAACCTGACAAAGGGCTCTAGACAAGGCTGGACAGGGCTTGGAGCAGCCAAAGGTGATGAGCTTTACACAGCATGAGCTTTAAAGGCCCCTTCCAATCCAAACCATTCCATAGTTCTAGGAACAGCAGCTCTCAGATTGATATGAAGTTATGGGAAGAGCATAAAATGTGGCTAATGATACTTTACTTCCTTCTCCCCTGGAATTATTTTAATTAAAACCATTATTTTTAATTCTGAAATACACCCAGATTCTGATAATTTGATTTTATCTGTTATCAGTGCTTTGAGGCTTCGCAGCACCGTGGTATCCAAGTCTTGATCTTGTCTTATTACTCAGTCTTCCTCAGTTCCTCTCTTCTATTATCAAGTTTATTTGCAATTTAAGGTCTGCACAATGCAGGAGGCAGAGACAGGTTTGGGGCTCTGCTGCTGGAATTACTGGAGAGACTCAGAGGAGCCAAAGGAAAACAAATGAGGAACCAAAGGCTGCAGGTGGCCCCTACCCTGAGTCACCTCTGGTCCAGCAGTGTTTTGGGCTCAGATGCATCCCTGGAGGCATGAGGGGCATGTGGCCACAGGAAACCTTGGAATTCCAGAATCATCCAGGCTGGAAAAGGCCTCCAGGGTGGGAGAGCCCAAGCTGTGATGATCAGCACACTCCTTGCAGCAAGGAGATGTGGTGGTGCTGATCCTCCACCTGCTCACCTCTTCTCATGGAAGTTTTCCCTCCCCAGCTCCCAGAATCCTGGATTTCAGTGCCAGGAACCCCAGCACTGACATGGCAGAGGGGATAAAAGTGGAGTGAGGAGTGAAGCCTTCATCTGGGAGGAACAGGTGACAGAAATAACAGCTATCCACTGATCCTGCTGCTGGCTGCTCCTGTGCTATTCCTAAAGTTTCATTTTCAGTGCTATTCCTGAATCTCAATTTATGTTCTGTGCTCTTCAGGGCACTTTCTTGTGGCTGCAGCACTGCCTGGACCTGTCTGTGGACATGATGATGATGAAGATGATGGTGTCCATGTCTAACTGCATTTTGCATTTTTCCCAGCTGGTTCATGCAGGGTTTTTCTCCCCATACTCCTTTTCATGCAGCATGACTCCACCCAGAGCTCCTGAGGGCTGTGGGCTGATGAAGCACGAGCTCCAGGCTGGTCCCAGACCCTGGGAAAGGGCAGCCACAGGTGTTTGTGCCCATTCCCAGTCTCCAGGCTGATGATTCTCCCCCACAGGTGGGTTTTATTTCCCTCTCTTCCCTCCAGCTGGCCCCCCTGCTTCTCCCCACCTTGCTGCAGCCAGTCCCAGCGTGCCTGGTGCTCCATGGTTGTTACTGCCACCTCTGAGGCTCCTCAGCCACAATTTCCACATTTTAGTGTCCCCTCTCCTGTGGCAGCTGCTAATTCACCCTGCAATGCAGCTGGTGCCATCTCCCTTTTCCAGGATGAGGAGTCAGCATCTCCCCCAGGCACAATCCTTGCTCTTTGTTATTATTCACATTTCCCCCCCTGTTTTGCACCTTCTCTCTCTTCCCCACAGCCAGGTTTGTGCCCTGAGCACTAAGGTGAGACTGGCAACTTTTCTGTCAGATCCTTTCCCCTTTAGCTTCCCTTCAGGAGCTCCTTCCCTTTTTTTTCTGGCTTCATAACCACTGCAATTACCTCTCTGATGATTTCCTGAATTTTCCATCTGCTCGAAATAGGCACTTGTGAGCTCTCTTCTTAATTAATGTGTTCTAAAATCATTATGTTCATCAACCAAGCCTTATCACTTCCATTTTCTTCCATAATAGTAAAATCCATTGCCCTAAGTAAAACACAGGAATTTTGATGTTCATAATTCAATAAACTCACTGCTCAGAGCAGAAGCTGCTACAAACCTGGAGCAACAACAAGGTGTGAGCAGGCTGTACTTACCCTGTCCTCACTTGTTACTAAGCTTTGCACCTCTGGCTCAAACTGGCAGCATTTCAGAGATTTCTCTTATAAATTCCTTGGCTTCAAAACACTTTCTTTACTTCAGGCTGCATTAGGTATTTTACTAACTGTGTTTTTAGCTGTGCCAGTTTTGCTTTTTATATATATATATATAATATATATATTTATATATCTAAATTTATAAATATAAATAGAAGATATTTATATAGATAATCATTATGCAGTATTTTAGTAAATGTCTGTATAAACAATAATCTGACTCAGATAATAAAACTGACAACTGCTGGTGAAGATGGTACCAACAGATAATTTTGCTGAATTTGTCACATTGCAGAAACAAGTTCCCTCTGTGGTACTTAGCACACACACACCACAGCCCAAAGATAACAGAATCTGGCCAAGGAAAAAACCTATCAGATCTTGTAGTTCTGCATTTGGATAAATTTGGTAACAAGGGCAGTTATTGCATCCAGGGAGGAAACAAAGCCCTGCTCAGAGTGAGGGAAATGCTTCTGCTTTCTGTGCTGCCCCACACACATTCTTGCTTACACTTTAAAGTTGAGAGCTGTAAAAAAAGAGAGATTTTCTGTCCCCAGCCTGCACTGACTGAGGTCAGAAAAAGGCACAAAGGGTTCACTTCTCAGCACCAGGGATGAGGTGACTCCTACACAGGGGTCCAAAGGGGCTCCAGGAGAGGACTGGGGGCAAGGGATGGAGGGACAGCACACAGGGAATGGCTCCCACTGCCAGAGGGTGGGGCTGGATGGGAGATTGGGCAGGAATTGTTCCCTGGCAGGGTGGGCAGGCCCTGGCACAGGTGCCCAGAGCAGCTGTGGCTGCCCCTGCATCCCTGGCAGTGCCCAAGGCCAGGCTGGATGGGGTTTAGAGCCACCTGGGACAGTGGAAAGTGTCCCTGCCATGGCAGGGGGCACTGGATGAGCTCTGAGGTTCCTCCAACCCAACCAACTCCAGGATTCCAGGATATTGTAAGGCAAAGGAGCAAACACAACCGTGTCCCTTGGCAGAAGATGAGGGGCAGCAGCAGCAGGAAGAGAAGCCCCAGCCATGGTGGAGGGGCTGTTCCCAGAGCAGCTGAGGGCAGGGGGACAGCACCACAAGGGAACAGTGGGCAGGGTCAGCAGTGCCAGACGTGTCCCCACACCTGCCAGGACCTGCCTGGAACTGCCTGAGCCATCCTTCAGTGCATGAGGAGCTCCTTTGGCTGGCCCTGTTTGCAGGCAGGCTCCAGGAAATGCAGGGAGCAGTGTGAGGAAGAGGAAGGACTTGTCCTGCCTCCTCAAGAGCCCCAGGGAGCTGAACATGTCACTGCTGCCTCTGGGTCTTGCAGGACTTGCATCTTCAGGGATCCCTTCAGCAGCCACTTCAGCAAAGACTGAAAAGCTTTGTTTGATTTTTGGAAAAATTTCTATCCACTCATCTTCCTAATACAGAGTAACAATCATGGGATGGTTTGGGTGGGAACAGACCTCAAAACTCATCTAGTTCCAACCCCCATGAGATGACTCAAATAGTGGTGGGCTTGGCAGGGCCAGGCTGATGGTCCTAGGGGTCCAATCTTAAACATTCCCTGAACCTATAAAGCTGCAGCCTTGAAGAACTGTCCCTGTGTGTCCTGCACGTGCAGTGTCCCTGCCCTGACTGAGCTGCTGGTTCCTGGGATTGCCTGGCTCTGAGATCCCAAACACAGAAACAGTGAACCCCTCTGGAGGTGCAGGGGATGCCAGCCCCTCCTGAGCAGCAGGGACACCCACTGCTGGGGGCTTTGCACGTGAGCCCACTCCAAACTCATGTAAATCAAGAGAGATGACAGATTATTAAAACCATTTCAAGGGAGAAGAAAAGGCTGCACTAAATAAGGAATAAATGTAATAAAAAGTGAGCAAAAGCAGGCAGGGAGAACAGAGGCAGCACGTAGGGACAGACAGATGCAGGCTGGGAGCAGGATGCTGGATTCCCTTTGGAGAAACATTAGTGTGGGGACTCCCAGCAGGCTCCCTGCCAAGGGGGATAATTAAGCTAAATAAAAATACACACCAGGAACAGCTCCACAAATGAGGATAATTTAATTACCACATTCGATAGAGCACACCCACTTCCCATGAGTTTTCCATTGTGACCAGAGAGGAGACAATAGCAGCAGAATGTGTTGGAGAAAGGAAGAGTGGTGTGCTAAACCCAGGGTTTCTATTAGGGGCTGCATAATAAACACCAGCCCAGCTCTCCATAATCGGGTCATAATCTTGCCATAAAATTCAATCAGAGCAACAGCTTGTGAATATCCAAAAAATCAATGCAGCCATATGAGAAATGATTGCAGTTGGAACCCTGGAATTTATTTCAATGCTCACTCCAGGGTGGTGGAAGGAGCAGTGGAATCACAGGGACGCAGGTGCTGCAAACACCTCTGAGGGAAGAGCTCCTCTGCTCAAATCCAGAGGAAACACAAAAAGAAGCCCAAAATCACAGAGTATTTAGGGCTGAGAGTTCTAGAGCTCACCCAGTGCAATCCCCTGGCAGGGCAGGGTCACCTGGGGCAGGTGACAAAGGTGACACACACAGCAGGCAAGCTACAGTTCAGTTACTGCTGCCCATTTTTTTTCATTTTTGGAAAAAGAGATTATTTGTGTACACTCATTTCCTAAAACAGAATCCTGGAATGGTTTGGGTTGGAAGGGACCTTAAAGCCCATCCCAGTGCCACCCTTGCCATGGCAGGGACACCTTCCACTGTCCCAGGGTGCCCCAAGCCCTGCCCAGCCTGGCCTTGGGCACTGCCAGGGATCCAGGGGCAGCCACAGCTGCTCTGGGCACCAGCAGCTCAGCACCCTCACAGCCAGGAACTTCTCCCCAATATCCCGCCCATCCCTGACTCTGGAGAAGCCATTCCCTGTGTCCTGTCCCTCCATCCCTTGGGAATGACCCAGTTGTTAAATTTCCCTGGAACCCCAGCCCGGTTTGGTTTCACTGAGCTGCATTTCCAGCCCTGGGGCTGCAGCTGTGCTCTGTTCATTAGTGCTGGAATGCAGTGGGAGCAGAGCCCCCAAAGAGCTTTACCCACTGCTGATGCCCCTCTAAAGTGCTCTGTTAAGTGAGAGAGAATGGAAATATTCTCCCTCCCTCCTCTCTCCAGTGAAAACACTCTGTGGACAGCACAGGCTCAGCTCCTCTGGAAGGAATGGGCTGAGTGTGTCCTCTCAATTATTCAAACCAGCTGAGTAATGGCAGCCCTGTCAGCTCAGGAAACATCTCTGCCTCTCCAGGCTGCTGCACAAACCCAGATCTGGGCAGGCAGTCCCAGCAGCTCCTGCTCCTTCTTGATTTATTTCCACCCTGTCCCTGTCAGAGCCCCTGGAAGGGATGAGGTGAGGAGGGAGGTGGGGACACCTTGGGAGCATTTTTGGAGGTGGCAGGGCTCTTTGTGGGCTCTGCTGCCTGCTGCCTGCATAAATCCTTGTGGGAATCTCTCAGGGCATGGTGTGTGCCAGAGATAAATATTACAATAGCAGGCTTAGAGGAGAATGGATTCAGACAGCCAGGAGAGCCCGAGGAAGGAGCAGGATTGGACACCAAGTCCTGCTCAACACGCTCTGGAGAAGCTCCCTTAGCTGGGGTAGGAGACTGGAAGGTGACCAGCCTGCCCTCCAGGGATTCCAGCACCACACAGGTTATTTATTTCTCCCCTGGCCCCAAAGCTCCCCAGCAGCTCTGTGTGAATGTGCTGCACCCAGCCCTGGCCTGGCCAAAACTTGGTGTTTTCCTCCTCCCTGAGGGGCTGCAGGACACACAACAGGAACACACAACAGGAACAACCAGGCTGACAGGTCCATGTGCACACCCATCTCACCTGACCAGCTGAAAACAAGGTTTTTCTTCCTTCTCCTGAGAAAAAGCCAGCAGAAAAGCCATTATTTCCCGGCCTGGCTTTCTGGAACAGCTTTTAAAGTAGATTTCAAGAACCAGCAAATAAATTTTGAACAGTGGCACTGCTGAGTTTTCAGGACAGCCCATGAAGTGGCTCACCTCAAGGGGTACTTCTCCCCAGGGTCCCTGCCCAGGTGGAAGAGCAGGGGCAGGTAGGTGTGCTCCTCCTGGGTGTGTGTGGTCACTCCATCCACGCTCTGGCCAGGACAGAAATCGATGCCCTGCAGGAAAAAGGAGAGAGGTCGTCAAAGGTGATGCAGGGCGGGCAGCAAAACTTGAGTTGATGCCACTTTCTCCAGCAAAACACCAACAAACCTCAGGACTATTTTAAACCAAGAGTCCACTTCAATCTCCAAAACACATTCTGAGCTGGTGGGGTAAAATAAGGTGAGCAAGTGGTGTTGTAGTAAGAGCTGAAGCAAGGCCGTGCATGCTTGTCTTATAAAAATATAATCCCAATAAAATATTCATTAAAATGAAATGGCAGAACAAAAGACAAAGAGGTGGAAGCATTTAATCAAAAAAATTCTGCACGTGGAAAGGATTTTCTGGCTTTGGAAAGCCCCAGGAAGATGGGATTGCTTGACATTTCTGATCAAAACCAAAACCCCAGGAGAGACATCCAGACACCCTGAGAGGCAGCAGGCACCTGAAAACTCCCCTGGCAGCACCTGAGGGATCAGTTTCTCTGAGAAATGAAGCAAATCTGGTAAATTTTATAAAAACTGGTGTGGTTTCAATTTGATTCATGGCAAGCTGGTTTTGAGGGACTCACTGGGCACGACAGTGGGGATGGGAGTACTGCAGGAAGGGGAGACATTCCCACATTCCTGTCTCTGACCATCTGGGGGGGCACAGGGTGGGATTTTCCCTGCAGCAGCACTGGATTTGAAGGGCTCAGCTCCTGGCAATGTCCTGGGCAAGCAGCTGGGAGCAGCAAGGGGTTAAATGCTGGCTGGGCACCAGAGCTGCCAGCTCCATCTGCCCCAGCCCTGCCAGGCCCCCTCTCTCCCTCCCCAGCCCTGATTTGCCAGCTGGGAGCTCCCTAATCCCTGGCCTGCAGCCTCCAGGGCCACCAGAGCCCATTTAAACCCCTGCAAGAGCCAAAAATGCAAAAAGCACTCATTTCCCTGGGCAGGCAATAAAGCAGGGCCCCCAGCCCAGCCCAGCCCAGCCAGGCCCAGCCCCAAATGGACTTGTTAAAGCTGGGTTTTACAATTCCAGCCCCCACGCTGTTCCTCACAATCCCAAAGTGCCCCAAGACATGGACAGAGACATGGAGAGCAGGTAAATGGGAGTGCTTCAAGGGAAGGGGGAAAGCAGCTGTAGCATTTGCTTATAAAACAAACTGAAAAGGCTCTCTACAGATGTTGGTAGGATTTGATTGGCAAACAATTTTCTAAAAATATCCCGTGTTTTTAATGGACAGCTGGTCAGTGGAGCAGTTAATATTCTGCTTTTCAATAAAGCAAGAAGTTTAGAAGCCCATGAAATCCCATTTATCTGCACAGGGCTATAGATTCCTGAATCACTGACTGGAAAAATAAGGGAGTTGCTTGATAGGTTGGAGTGGCCCTACCAATAATGGACTTTAAATGGATACAAAACTGATTGACCTTCCCACCCTGTGATGCCACAGGCCTCTGAAACACACAGGGAAAAGAGATTTTTGTGGCTTTTTTTCCCCACAAAAGGACCAGTTAATGAAAAGGTATCAAAGCCTCCATAACATCCAAATTATAATTTGGATGCAAATCAAACAAGCAATTTAATTAAGAGCCTGCTAATTGGTACAATGCTCCTCGCTGCAAATGCTTCAGTGTGAAAGATTTTCGTCTCTGGGGTGTTTGTTTAGACATTGCTCTGTTTCTATTTTATCTTGTGTTTCCCAGGAAATCCTTGTAGCCCAAAACACAATCCCAAAGATTCCCAGGAAACAAAATGCTGGGACAATTTGCCTGATGCCACCAGCTCAAAGCCACCTGTCATTCTAATTTAAGCACTCAGTGCCCTCTTGAAAAGCAGTCTAGTGGAGAAAAGTCAAATAAATAAATAGGTAAGTAAATAAAACCCCAAGAATACCATTTTAGGACACTTCTAAGGCATCCCAACTTTATCCCTGCAAATAAAATGGAATATTGCTATTTTTATGTCCTCTGTGAGTCAATATTCAACCTGCAGAGAGAGCTTCAAAGATTTTCTATCTACTCATCAACAAATTAGTAAAAAAAAAAAAAAGCTACAAATATACAGAATTCAGTATTATTTATTTTGTACAGGTAGGTTTGGTGATGTTTGGAGCTGGAGAAGAGCCAAGAGCTGCCTAAGCCTGTCCTACCCAGCAGGATAACAGCACCCAATTCCTCTCTCCTGTTATCCCTAAAGCTGTTTATTGTCACACTGTTCATAGCAATATGCAGGCATCAATAATTTGGGCACATTCCTCATTTTTGTCCCTGCTCCCTATCCAAGGTAAGGGGTGGAGTCCCCATCCCTGCAGGGGCTCAGGGAAGGACTGGATGAGGCTCAGTGCTCACACCTGGGGACTGGTCCCTCCATGACCCTGGAGGGCTTTTCCAACCCCCAGGATTCTGGGATTTGCAGGGCTCACTGATCAAACACAGCACAAAGGTCACTCCCTGTGTTTCAGCAAACTCTTGGGGTTTTCTCCTCCTGAAAAAGCCTGAAAACCAAACCAGCAGCTCCTTTCTGGAGCATCTCCTGCCTTCTAAGGGAGCCCACACAGAGCATCAAAGCTCCTGCCCAGCCCTTACAGTGTTTTACACCACCACAGAAAGCTGTTTGCTGCAGGAGAGATCCCAACAATCCTTTCCTTCAGTGATTCTGATTAAAACATGGCATTCCCTGCCCACCAGGTGAGCCTTCCAGCCATCACCACCCCTGTCCTTCTCAGCAGTCTCGCAGCCAGGGCTGTTTTTCCATCCCTGGGATGCAGCAGCCTTTGGTTGCACAGCTTTAATTTCCAGAGCAAATGGCCCACAGATGCTGTGTCAATATAGACATGAGACAAACACAGCCGGTTGCCAGTTTGGGCTCCCTGCCAAGAGATGGAATCACCACTTGTGTTAACGGGAGCCCTCTGGCAATTCCTCAGCCTGGCTGCAGCCCAGCCCAGCCCAGCTCTGCCTCCTGCTCTGCTCTCCTCACCCCCCAGCACCAGCAGGGCACCAAAAGCAGGTGAATACTGCAAGCAGAAAAGCACAGCTGCCAATTAAAGCCTGGAATTTTCATTTCTTGGTGTTTGCACAGGTAAATGGTGCCCTTGGCCTCCTGGCCATTCCTGGGGAAATCCTCCTGGGGATCAGCTCCAAGTGGGGGGGCCAGGCTTCAACCCCGTGCACCCAAAACTGCTGCTGATGGGTTAAGAGGCTGAAAGAGCCCCTGGGATGGGCAGCCCCTGGGGATGATGGGCAGCCCTGGAATGATGGGCAGCCCCGGGATGGGCAGCACAGCGAGCTCCGATCGATGCCTGGTTCATATGCTCAGAGGACCAAAATCAAATGTCATTATTTGTGAGGTTCTACTTGACTTCACATCCCCGGCGCAGAAAAGGCTTTATCGATCCCTTCACGTGCAGGAGAAGGGCAATGGCAGAGCCTGACTGGAATAACCCCTCTGGCATTTCGCATTAAAACAATAGCGCCAGCTTTAAAGCCACAGCTCGAGGAATCCCACGGCAGGCTCCCAACAAGCTGACAGCACAAAGGTTGATGTTATCAGCCCCTCTCCCACAACCAAAGGGCGTTTTCCACGGTTTTCCCTTCCTTATTTTTTTCCCTTTCTTGCCTCGGTGCTCTTGGGAGGTACAAGGGCTGTTCTGTGCTGGATGCTTTTGGTGGGAGGCAGAAAAAAGGAAATTTCCTTTCTGTTACCTCCCATTTCTGCCTCTTTCATCCAGCACTACATTAAAAAATGCCTGAGGACTTGCTGCCTACTCTAAATTTATAGAAAACACCCATTTTTTACCCTTTCAGACCCTTACTTTCAAAAAACCCAGCATTTGACAGGTGGCTGCCAGTAAAAGTCCTGTGTGTTTTCACTGCCCAAGAGGGATCTCCCCAGGTTTATCCTCAGTTCTCCCTTTGCTCCTGCACACATGGCTATTTTCATCACTGCTGATTTTTGCTACAAGGCAAAAAAGGTGAACAACAATGGAAAAGCTTTGATAACCACCACTCCTGGAGCAGCAGGGACTCAGCCCACGTGCAGGAGGGAGATTTTTCTGCCTCTATCAAACTGTTTAAAAATACAAACACA
This sequence comes from Geospiza fortis, assembly GCF_000277835.1. Classification (NCBI taxonomy): domain Eukaryota; kingdom Metazoa; phylum Chordata; class Aves; order Passeriformes; family Thraupidae; genus Geospiza; species Geospiza fortis. Next base: position 2,243,454 of record NW_005054373.1, read on the forward strand.
TTTTTCAAGTCAGGCTTCCTTTCATCTCCCTCCGTCCCATTTATCACCTCTTGAATGTCACTGGAATGATGGGCAGCCCCTGGGGATGATGGGCAGCCCTGGAATGATGGGCAGCCCCGGGATGGGCAGCACAGCGAGCTCCGATCGATGCCTGGTTCATATGCTCAGAGGACCAAAATCAAATGTCATTATTTGTGAGGTTCTACTTGACTTCACATCCCCGGCGCAGAAAAGGCTTTATCGATCCCTTCACGTGCAGGAGAAGGGCAATGGCAGAGCCTGACTGGAATAACCCCTCTGGCATTTCGCATTAAAACAATAGCGCCAGCTTTAAAGCCACAGCTCGAGGAATCCCACGGCAGGCTCCCAACAAGCTGACAGCACAAAGGTTGATGTTATCAGCCCCTCTCCCACAACCAAAGGGCGTTTTCCACGGTTTTCCCTTCCTTATTTTTTTCCCTTTCTTGCCTCGGTGCTCTTGGGAGGTACAAGGGCTGTTCTGTGCTGGATGCTTTTGGTGGGAGGCAGAAAAAAGGAAATTTCCTTTCTGTTACCTCCCATTTCTGCCTCTTTCATCCAGCACTACATTAGAAAATGCCTGAGGACTTGCTGCCTACTCTAAATTTATAGAAAACACCCATTTTTTACCCTTTCAGACCCTTACTTTCAAAAAACCCAGCATTTGACAGGTGGCTGCCAGTAAAAGTCCTGTGTGTTTTCACTGCCCAAGAGGGATCTCCCCAGGTTTATCCTCAGTTCTCCCTTTGCTCCTGCACACATGGCTATTTTCATCACTGCTGATTTTTGCTACAAGGCAAAAAAGGTGAACAACAATGGAAAAGCTTTGATAACCACCACTCCTGGAGCAGCAGGGACTCAGCCCACGTGCAGGAGGGAGATTTTTCTGCCTCTATCAAACTGTTTAAAAATACAAACACATTTTTCAAGTCAGGCTTCCTTTCATCTCCCTCCGTCCCATTTATCACCTCTTGAATGTCAGAGATGTCAAATTATGTAAACATGAGCCACCTATATAGATGGAAGGCAGGTAAACAGCTCCAAATAAGCATCCTGTGCAATCCTCAGGGAAAATGTCCCACAAAATGCTTACTCCCACTTGATTCTGTGAGTGAGCCTTCCCTTCATGCCTTCAAGAGACCACCCCCTCAAGAATCAAGAAATCCAGTTAATCCAGCAGAAAAGGCAGCATCAAGGTATCCTCCAGCACTGAGAGAGACTACAAGACTTCCTGACAGGAGTCAGACTAGAAAAAAAAAATTGCTTGGGGGTTGAAAAATAAACAAACAAAAGCTGGGAAGAACAGAACAGCACAATTCATCTGTGTGTCAGATGACAAGCCCTAATCCCAGGCCATAAGGCAGAGGATGCAGACCAGTAAGGGCATGCTGCTGTCATGGGACTGGGGGATGACAGCAAACCTGTGCGCTGCCTGCATGGGATGTTTCCAGAGCAAATATTCCGAGTGCCAGATGGAGAGAGGAGCCTTCAGAGCCCTGCTCTGCTCTGCTAGGCTGTGCCTGCTGCAGGCTGTGCGTCCCTGGTAGGTTTTTATTTGTGTGTACATCCTTTATTGCTGAACCAACTCACACCCCAGTCAAACACAGCTTTGCAGGTGAGGGGCCACATCCTCCCTTGCCATCCTGCTCATCCCAAACATGCACCAGCTCCCTATTTTCCAGTAGCAGCATGAAAATGGGGTGCTGGCTGCTTTAATGAGATAATCCCATCTGAAAGTCGAACAAAATGTGGATTCAACCCAGGGCAAGTTTACTGTGTCAGTGATTTTCCACACAGTCAATTACCAAAGGAATTCTGAAAGGGAAAGGAGGGCTGGCTAAAGTCTGACAAAAGCATGGAATATTCCCCTACCCATAAAACAAACCTCTCCAAAATGTGCAGGCAGCTGTTTTGCCACATCTGGCCAACTTCAGCCCTCTTTCCAATGGATGACAGGAACACCCCATATTCCAGGTCTGAGTGGGGACCTTCACACAGAGAGCTTCATATCTGGAAGTCTCACTGGATTCACAATGAGGAAAGACCTCTAAAGATCATACAATTAACAAATCCTCATTAGCTGGAGTTCTACTGGGATGGCAAGTCAACCTCATTGAACAAACAGCCAACAGTCAGAATTCCAAATGCCACAGATGTGCATGGATTTATAGTTGTTTTTCAAATGGAATTAGCAAACAAAGTGGCCTTTTTGATTCCAGAGTCCAATATCAACACAGCTGGGAAGCCCAGTGACTGAAAGAGGGAACTGTGTGGTAAGGTGAGCTTAGAAACTCCTCCAGCAGGGCTGGGAGCTGTGGAGCTGCTCTGCATTCTGATTTATTTCTATTTTTAAACTTGTGAGGTTTGTAATTAATGGCTTGAAGACATGAGGAGAATTGGAACAAATCTCAGCCTCAGCTTCCTCTGCGTGTTGTTAATGGCTGCTCTGGCCACTAATGTGCTCCAATTTTCCCCACATCAAGCTCATGTGATCCAAGCTGCAGGAAAGAGAGTGGATTTGTAATCATCTCTCTGATGTACAGGATAATTGCTGACTTTTATCAGACAGCAGTTAAACAAAGACTTGGAAAGAAATAAATATTCCTTAATTGCAGCACTGCCACTGCTCACAGTGGGAGAGCCTCTGGAAGGAGTAGCTGGTCCCCATTATCACTGTTCCACACTCAGACATGCAGGAATGAGTTGAGTTCCATGCAGGGGTTTATTTATTTCCCAACTGGAGTGAGGGTATGTGCTTTTATCACCACGGAGAGCGAGGATTGCTGTGGGAATCTGCCACCCCCACACCCAAACACAGAGAGAGAGGAGCTCCCACTTCCTCCCACCCAGGGAAAACCCTCCACGGGTGATAAACAGGTTTTACTCACACACAAGACAAATAAATGACCTCATTTTATCTGTGTGGAATTAGCACCGAGACAGAGCATAGAAAACATTTCTAGAGCCAACTTTCCTTTCCTGCCTGCTCCCTGTAAAACAAGCTTTAAATCCTGAAGCACTGCAGTCTGAAAAAAGACAAACACACACATTTACAGCCCTGAATGGAAATGACTCCCTTGGAGCTGACACTTCCTTCTACCCCCCAGGACATCCCAGTGAAAGAATCCCTGCACTTTTATATCCACAAATGTCACCAGCACTTAGTTCTGCACCTGTGATGCCTTGAGGACCTTCCATAAGTTCAAAAAAAAAAAAAAAAAAAAGAAAAGAAAAAATGTATAAATAAATTAAATCATGCAAACAATCCCTCCCCAAGCCCAGGCTGCTGTCAGGATTGCTGAGAGCTGGGCCTTAGTGCTCTGGGTTCCTGTCTGAAGGGATCTGCAGCAAGGCACACATGTGAAGCTGCCACTCAGCAAATGCCCCAGAGTTTCGAGCCAAGAAAGACACAAAAAGAAAAGGAAATAATAGTGCTTAACATCTAACTGTGAGGAGATCAGCCAGGAAATAAATATAATAAATAAAATGGTGTACATTGTGTGATGTGGGCTCACAAAAGTGCTGATAACAGATTAAACACGTTTATTTCACTGCTTTCAACCACTGCTGTATTTTCCACTGTGCCTTTCCTACAGCTTTCTTTTTAAACCATCACAAACCAAACAAACTCATCCCAGTTCCATTTCAATAATTCAAAATAGGTGTTTTGTGCCAGCAATTCTGAGACTCGTGGTCAGTGTGGCACCAGGCTCCAGACTTTCCCAGAATCACAGAATATCCTGAGTTGGAAGGGACCCACAAGGATCGGGGAGTCCAACCACAGGTGGACATGTAAAAACTCAGGATTCAGCAGGGAAGGTTTAATATTAAGGGGAATTAAGTGCTGATTAAAGGGAGCATCCCTCAGAGCAACTTGGAATTTGCTCATCTTCCTCTCTTTGTGCCTGACTTCAGGAGAGGGGGGTCCAGTCCCCTCAGGGTTTTTTAGGATCACAGAATTATTTAGGTCGAACCATCCTCTAAGATCATCAAGTCCAGCTGTTCCCCACTGACCCATGTCCCCAAATGCCACATCCTGTTAAACAGGGGGAATGGGACTCCACCAGCTCCCTGGGCAGCTGTGCCAGGGCTGGACAGCCCTTTTGGGGCAGAAATATTCCTGGTACCCAACAGAAACCTGCACAGCAGCTCTGAGGAGACTGAAGCATGGTGACATCCCCAGTTTAAAGGGTGTCTGTGCCCAGGATCCCAGGTCCCTGTGCCATTACCTTGCTGTGCTCCTCCCAGGAGTTGCTCCAGGTCCAGTAGTGAGCTTTGTACAGCCCAGCTCTCACTGCCATCAGCTCGTTGCCACGATAATAGAAAATGGGCCTGGAAGGAGAGCAGAGCTGCATGAGAAACACCCAGAGCCAGGGCCCAGCCTCCTGATAAGGGCCACAAACCCCTTAATGGCATCCCACTTCCCATGTGGATATCAGGCAGGAACAGGCTGCCTCCTAATAGTCTCCTCTGCAAGGTTTTCAATTAACATTTCTTAAAGTGTTCATCAAGTTGAGAGCTCACAGGGTGCAAGAATGAAACATTATCCAGCTTGGCTGCCAGTGATTGTTAATCCTTGAACTCCCAGCCCCTGGGATTTCCTCTGGAGCGTGGCGGTTCCAGTGTCAGACAGCTCTCAAGTGCCTGCCTGCCAGGGAAAAGGGGATTCAGGGGCTCTGGGATGCTCAGGCTGCTCTGCCCAGCTCTGCCATGGAGCTGGCAGTGCCACATGGGCAGGGTGGAGCTGGCAGCGCCACACGGGCCGGGTGGCCAGGAGGACACCAGATGCCAGCGAGTTCTGGATGACATCTCTGAGAAACTCCACATGGAAAAACCTGGCAGCCAGACATGCTGTGGTTTTAATTCCTCTCCATTTTTTCCCCCCAAACCTCACTTTGCAGCATGTAAACACGCTGCTAAAGCTGCACTTGCTCCCAGAGGTTTTCCTAATTAATAATTCATCCAGGAAATGCATCTCACTCGCTGCATCTGTGCTGCTCCCTGGGCATCCCAGCAGCATTCCTG
>NW_005054373.1:2248541-2266999 GCF_000277835.1 Geospiza fortis
ACTAAATTTCACTGGAAGGGACTATCTGCAGGAGAGGGGGTTGATTTTTTGGTGCAGCTCCTCTGTCCAGCTCTTTTGGGCTGCTGACAGGACATGAGGGTGAAGCTGTTTGTCACTGTCAGGGGGAACCTTTGTCTTTCCTTCTCAGATGCCACTCCAAAAATGACTCACTCTGGTGATGCCACCTGGAAAAACCTGTCCCTAAATGCAAGGTGAAATTTAAATATCCCTGTGTGAATGACAGGAGTGGTCTCAGAGCTCTTTGAGCCTCACAGTAACAATGAGCTTCCCTCCTTTGTCACCAAGAGGAACAAAGGGAAAACAACTTTGTCACCAGGAACAAAGGGGAAACAACTTGGTCCTCAGGAAGAAGGGGAAGCTGCTCCCAGAAAATCCCATTCCTGCATCCTTAATGCACCTGGAAGTGAAATAAAGGCAGCAAGAGAAACCTGCCAAAGTGCAGCACCTGATCTAAACCAGTGCCATCATCAAAATATCCCAAAAATATTCCACACAGCACTCCAGTCTCCTTTTCCTTGCCATCAACAGCCAATAATGACCAGTTATGTGCCCTCCTGACTAAAGGGTTTAGATTTTTCCTTGTAAAAAACCACATATTCTATTCAGAAGGGGGATTCCAGCTTGTATTCAATATTCTGATATAAATTATTTCTTTTCCCCCTCTCCATTCACTTTTTCCTTTTTAAGCTTAAAAGAACACAACAACTGCATTTCCTGGAAAGTTTTTGGGGGGCTGTAAAAACTTTGTCCTGGTCATGTCTAGGGGAAAAAAAAAAGAAATAAAAAAAGAAGAAAAAAAAAAGCCACGATGTGCTTTGAGTGTCTGTTATTGTAACACAAGCAAGGGGTTGGTGACTGCACTGAAATTCCCTTTTAAAACAACAAAGAAATTTTCCAAACTTCCAGAAGATGGGCCAGGCTTTGTTTGGGGAACCTGCAAAGCTCCTGTAATACTCAGGTGTGCTCCTTGCTTAAGAGGCACAAAAGGAATTTCACAGCACAAAGGTTGTCATCCAAGAAGGAAAAGAGCTCCAAAAATGTTTTCTGTGCCTAAGTTTCCTTGCTACCCCCCAAAAAATATGTCTGTAGTCAGATTTCCCAGGCTGCCAAATTCCTCACCAAAACCCCAACTCCAAGACCTCTCCTGACCTCTGACACTTCCAATAAAATACTTCTTGGCAGGATTTGCTGTCAGATCTTGGTGCCTGTGCCCAAGAACTGACAGCACATAAAGATTCCAGGTCTTTCACCCAAATCTATCCCTGCAGAAGCACTCCAGGACCTTGGGAAGAGGATTTTCCTGGTGTTTCCATGTCCTCTGCAGCAGCACAGCCTTCCCCTCCCAGCTCTGCAGCAGGACAAGGACCCAGCACACTCTGGGCAGCTTTTGCAGTGATAAATAATGGATTGTCCCCCAGCCAGGCTCCAGTTCTCAGGCTTTTATCTCCCCTCCTGCCATATGTTGTTCCAGGGATCCCTGCTAACCCTGTGACATTTTCATCTGTCCCCAGACTCCAGTGTATGGCAACATGCCACATGTCAGGAATTCCCACCTCAGCCTGTTCCAGCGGAGCAGGAGCTCAGGGGAAGCTCTGCTGCTGCCTGCACTCAGCTCCCATTCAATACTTGTGAGCTGGTGATAAAAACCCAGCCCCAAATCTGGCATCCCTTCAGGCAGGAGCAGGGCTGGCAGCTCTGGGATAATCACTGACCTGTCAATTAGCTTGCCCTGCAGGATGACAGGTAAAAGGTCGATGCCATCAATCTGTCTGTCACTGGGAGGCTGCAGACCCGCCAGGGAGAGGCTGGTGCTGAACAGATCCATCACACTGCCCAGCTGATGGCTGACCTGCAACCAAAAATCAACAGCAACATGTTTGTAAAGGGCTCTTCAGGAAAATCTGTGTGGAAACAGGTTCCCTCCAAAGCTCCCTGAAAACATCTCCCTTTACACTGCTGCAGCCACCAGCAAACTCCTCTGAAAACAATAAAGCAAAGGAAACAATCCCTATTTCTCCGCTTCCAGGGAGAATTTGCATTTTTGATTCTTGTTTTCTTTTCCATTTTTCTCTCCCTCTCCTCACTCCTGCTATCCCTTTTCCAGGACTGTGCTGTCACAGGGCTCAACTCAATTTAGCAAATTCCTGCTCATTTGTGGATTGAAAAATCAGCACTTACACCAAGGGAAAAAAGTCCTTGATTTGTTCCCTTCTCCAGGTCATCTCTGGAGTCCAGAATACCCTGAGAGAGTTCCCAGAAAGCACAGGGATAGATGGATAATAACAAAAAGAGCCTGATGACTTCATCTGCAAACCATTTCCAACAATTCAAGAACTGTAAAGTTGTGGTATTTTTAGTCCATATTTTAATAAGGGAGAAAAACATCTGGGTTTAGCTTCAATGGAGATGTGCAAGGGTTTTTTTTTTCCCCTTTTTCCTTACTTGGAAGCCATACTCATCTCTATGCTCTTAATTATTTATATTTTAAAACCCTACAAAGTCTGTTCTGCCTGATTCTTTGTGAGCCTTTGCTCCCTCCCCGATTGTGGGAGCTGTTGCAGGGTGTTTAATTAGTCAGTGACACACTCACTTAAAGCAGATGCTGCCATATCAGGAGCACCAGGATGCACCAGCACAAGATGTGACAGGAAAAGAGCATTTTCAGCCACAGCACTTGTTGGGAAACAAGAAACCATTGGATACAACCCCATAGCTGTGAGCACCAAAGCACTTTCTGACTAAAATCCAAGTCCAATCCCAACAGAACAATGTTGGGACTATCAAAGACCTTTTACCTCTGATTCTACTCACAAACAGACCCCCAGCCCCTAAGCTGACACAAATTATTTAAATGCAACAAATGATGACACGATAAATGAATTTTTATGAGATGCTGGCTCAAAAATAAAGGGGAAAAAAAGGGATACTAAACCTTGTATTAAGAGGCTGGGCTGAACAAAGTGAACACAAAGGAAGAATTAAGAAATTTAAAAAAAAAAAGAACTGGAGAAAGCAAGATGCAGGGGCCTAATTACAAGTTTAACATTACAATATCACATTACTTGATTACAGTCATTTCAATTTTTAATGGCTTTCATTCATCAGGAGGTGTTGGCAGGAACACATCTTATTAAAGCTGCATGCAAGAATCCTGCCACAATTCCTTGGGAGGAAACAAAGTGCAGAGCTTGAAGCACAAGAGGGAACCTGGCTGTGGAAATCCTTGGGAAAGCAGCTGGATCAGCTGACCATGACCAACAGGGCCCTCAGTTCAGGATTTATCCATGATTTAGCCATGGCCACAGCCTGGGAAAGGTCCTGCTCAGCCTGGCCTTGGGGACAGGCACAAAGGGAGATGTTTCCCAGACAAACTGTGGCTGTCCCAGCTCTGGAAGTGCTTAAGGCCAGCTTGGATGGGGTTTGGAGAACATTTATTCTTTATTTTAGTGCAGCCTTTTCCTCTCCTTAAAATGATTTTAATCATCCAGTCCCACTCCCCAGCTCCAGCAGGGCCATCCCAGAGCACAGGGCCCAGGATGGCGTCCAGGCAGCTCTGGGATGTCCCCTGAGGGAACTCCACACCCCCTCTGGGCACAGAGGAAAGCTCTGCCTCATGTCCAGGTGGAACTCCCTGGGATCAGCTCCTGGCCCCTGTCCTGTCCCCACCCTGCACAGGGACACGGCTGAGGTCCCTCTGAGCCCTGTCCCTGCACAGGGACACGGCTGAGGTCCCTCTGAGCCCTGTCCCTGCACAAGGACATGGCTGAGGTCCCTCTGAGCCCTGTCCCTGCACAGGGACATGGCCAGGGTCCCTCTGAGCCCTGTCCCTGCACAGGGACATGGCCAGGGTCCCTCTGAGCCCTGTCCCCAGGGCAGAAGCTGAGCCATGAGCAGCTCCCAGCCCTGGGGGTTCCTCCCTGGGCCCATTCCCACCTGCAGAGCTGCAGAAGGAGCAGCTCCAACCCCTCCTGCTCCCCCCACCCAGCCCAGCAGCCAGCCCCTGGCTGAGCCCTTTTGTAATCAGAGCTCTCACAATTTCTCCATCTAATCCAAAAATCACTTTTCCTGTTGTGGCTCCGTCCCAGCGCCTCAATCTTTTGATAAGAGGCAATCACTGACCCCGGGCTCGTGCCTTTAATGTCACCTCATTTATCCAGAGCGTGGGGACACTCCTGGGGGGCCACCACGCTCCCCTTGTCCTGGCCCTTATTAACCAGCACCAGATGTAGATGACTCTCTTTAATCATCCAATTACGTTTCTGCTCTCAGACAACATTTTTGCCGTGAAGCAGAGAAAACTTCTTAAGGAAATTAAATGCCCATGCCACAGCCACTTGGATTTATCTGTGCTCTGCAGCACCACATTGAAGAAGGAAAAAGGGGAAAAAAAAAGGTTAATGTTTATATAAAACTTTGAAGTATTTTCAGAGAAAAAATAAAAAAATTACCATTTTTCTCCTGTCAACAGGGCTCCTTCATTCTGGTTGCCTTTCCCTTTTATTTATTTCATTTTTTTTTCAAGAAAAGAGAAAGAAAAATCCAGAGAGGGCAACAGCCCAGAGAAAATAAATAATATATAAACGGAGGGAGATCAGATATTGCTGTATCAGTGAGGAACAGCCGGTATTACGCACGTAAGGACGGATTTTTTTCCCCCTCCTTCCCCCCCTTCTTTTTAATAAACTCTCAGTATCCACACAACGTCTTTAAGAAAATGAAATCCTTTTGCTGTGGGCCACGGCGCTGGAAGAAATAGTCCCCAGTGCTGTTATCAGTGCTTTCAAGCTTTAACTCTGAATCAAAGGCGACAATTAATAAAGTCGCCCCCGCCAGGAATGGAAAGGAGGAAAGCTAAATATTTGAAACTGGGTGAACAAATGTCAGGGTGTTTTTAAATAAAATCCTTTTACAGTTATCACAGCGAGCAGACCTGATATCCCTGTCTAATTCAATTTCAATTTGCGCCCCATGGGAGATAGGGAAGAAAAGGTTGCAATGCTGTCTTTGGGTTGATATGTTCTTTTCTCCTTCAGGAAGCAGGCACGAGAGAGGAAGGGGAGGAGGGCGAGGGGAGAGAGGAGGAGGATTCAAATACCAATAGAATATGATTTTTTTTTTTCCAGCTGGATCCTTCCAGAAGGCAGATGTGATGTGGGGAATGTTGAAACGCTGATTTGTTGTGAATTCACCTGGAAAACGGAGCCGAGGAGGGAAGTGCAGCCAGGCTGTTTGTGTGGGAATAAATATTCCTGGTGGGGAGCAGAACTCACTGAGTGTTGATGCCAAGAGCAACACACACTCCTGAGGCATCTTTCCCCTCCAAAAACCTGCAAAGCAGCCAACTGCACCAATTATCCCCAGCTCCACGGAGAGCCTGGCAGGTGCTCCCACCCTGTCCCTCACTCCTTGTGTTTAGACCGAGGTGCTCCTGTGTTTTTATTAAAGGAATGTGCCCTTTAATAAAAACAAAACCCCCCAGCCTTGTGGATCAATAAAATTATTAACAAACTGCCAAGTGGAATCATGGAATGGTTTGAGTTGGAAGGGACATGAAAGATTATCCAGTGCCACCCCTGCCATGGCAGGGACACCTCCCAGTGTCCCAGAGTGCCTCAAGCCCTGTCCAGCCTGGCCTTGGGCACTGCCAGGGGCAGCCCCAGCTGCTCTGGGCACCTGTACCAGGGCCTCACAGCCTCACAGGGAGGAATCCCCTCCCAATATCCCACCTAACCCTGCCCTCTGGCAGTGGGAGCCATTCCCCCTTGTCCTGGCACTATCTGCCCATATAAAAAGTCCCTTTCCCTCCATTCCCAAGGCACTGCAAGGCTGCAGTGAGGTCTCCCTGGAGCATTCTCATCAGCAGACAGAGCTTTCCACACAACAACTGGATCTCACTGGCCAGAGACACAAACTCTCCTTTCCTGGCTGCAGCTGTTCCACCTGAAACAGCTCCTGGCCCTTCCCTTGCTCCTCAAACCACTGCCCTGGGAGCAAACCCAGCACAGGGAGGACTTCAGCTTTGTGCTGAAGTTCAGAACTCCCAAGTCTTTGTTTCCTTTGACTCTTATCAAGTAGAAGCAATGAGAGACTTTGAAGCAGCTTTCCCACATTTCACAGCTACCTGGAATGCACTGGGGCTGAACAGTTCAATCTCCTCCAGAGGATGGTGAAGCTACAGCACGGTACAGGAAAAAAAGCCAAAAATGCAGTGGTGGACACAAATCTCTCACCTGTGGTCAGGGCTGCTGAGGAGCAGTGCTGGAGCCTCGAAGGCAAGAACACAAGCAGAAAACACAGGTGAGTTTCTATCACAGTTCCTGAGCAGCAGATAAGGAGGAATTGAGGTTGAGCACGTGCTTAAGGCTGACACTGGCATGGTGGAGGAGAGATTTTGGGTGCATCCCAAAATCTGGGAGCTCCAGGCACAGCTCAGCTGCCCAGCCCACCCTGCACACACAGCTCTGCACAGCAATTCAAACAGCAGCTCCCAAATTCTACCTGGGAGAGGGGTCCCAGCCAGGCAGAAAAGAAGCAGGCACAAGGATTTCTCTCTCCTCCTGTTCTTAATTATCCTCAGAGTTACTACAATGGAAAGAATTTTTAAATTTGGGCATTTTCTTGTCCCCATTTATAATGCATGTTTACTTTTAGCACATTATTTAGTTTGGACGCAGCAAACAAAACACTCAGCTGCAGTTTCATGTTCTCCCTCGCTAGCCCAGGGCTGTTGTACTTGGCTTGCAAAGGCTTTATGGAAATGTTTAAATTTAAACAAAACGACTGTTTTCATTTCAAATTAGAAAAATAATAAACCATCCTTGGTAGGTTTGGTGAACTCTCGAAAAATAATGAAACCAAACCACCCTCCTGCCCTCAGCTGCAGATCTGAGCTGCCTCATGGTCCCTCCTAAATGTAAATGATAAATTATCATTAGCCTGCCTCAATTAAACCACCCCAATGGAATGCAACCTCCACAAATGTTTTATTTATGACCAGTTTGCAGGCTGGAGCACGGTGCCCAGCTAATGAAGGATCACTTTCTGCAGGGCTCAGGGATGCTCACCAGGGGGAGGGGGCTCTGCTGTCCCTGGGATCCTGCAGCAGGACTGATTGCATCCTTCTGTAATGAGAGCTGGGACAAGGGGGGCTGGCAGTGCCACTGGGGGGTTATTCTGAAGTGATCATATCTGCATTTGTGTACAGGCAGCACAGAGCAATCGTGTGGTGTCTGAACCTCCCTGAGTGGGACTTTCATCAAGCACCAAAGTGAGAGATGTGAGGGTCAAACCCCTCAGTACCTCAGGGCATGGGGAGTGTGGGGAGCAAATTCCTGCTCTTTATGCTCCAGTTTGTTCAAACACATGAGAAATATCAAGGTCCAAAAGAGTAAAGAGGTTAAAAAGAGCAGGAAGACAAGAGCAGAGCCTCACAGCAAAACTGAGCACAAATATTAATGCAAATTTGCATTAAAATGGCACAGCTGTCTGGGGCAGCAGCAGCAGCTCCTTATTCACACAAACACCTGGACTTGGGGCACGGTAAGAGTGTGAAGCAAAGCCCAGCAAGGAGCCCTCCACTCCCTGCAGCCCCCCAGGCTGCTGTGAGCTGCCCCAGGCAGAGACTCACCCCTCCTGCAGGGATGTGGCCGGGCCACCAGGCGATGGCTGGCTCCCTCATGCCACCCTCGAAGGTGGTTTGTTTGCCACACAGGAAAGGCCCATTGCTTCCTCCTAGGGACAGAAAAAAAGCCTTAAACCCCACAAAACACCAGCATTTCAAAAGGACACTCTCACCCAGGCTGGTTTGAAATGAATTCTCATTTCTGCATGGATGCGTCTCCAAAGGACATGGCCAGAGTTGGGTTTTTTGTCATTATTTCCTTGTTTGTTGTGTTGTGTTTGTGGGGTTTTTTTCAATGTCCGTTTGTGATGAAATTTTAGGAGTGTCTTTTCAGCACAGGGAGAAAGTGACAGTTAAACACACCTTGTTATCAACAACCAAATTAAAACCAACCCAAATAAACAGGAAATACCTCACTGGTGTTCTCCTTTCCTCTAAGGGTGTTTGCTGTCTGTAACCAAAGGAAATCTGAGACTTTTGGGCAGAAATAGCATTTTTTCATAATTATTTAAAATTTTATAGTACCAGAAAAATATTAGATGAAGGTGTAAGAGAGAGAAAAATAATCCTGCATTCCTTGAATGGTCACTCAGAGATGACCAGGGCTTTGCAGGAATATGTGGAGTTTTAACCCAGCCCTGGAGCTCAGCTGGCCAAGGAACAATCAGGGAGGTCTCATAACTGATTCCAGGTCACACAAAGTCAAAGCCAGTGGCTGAGCTGAAATCAGAACTCAGGTTACTCCCTGCTCTGTGGTTCAATAACCACAAGCCAAGCCTGGCTCCAAAGAGAAGAGAGCAGGTTCTAAAATCAATTTGCAGTGATTCGTTTCAGAGAAACCATCACTGAAACAAAAGAAAATTTGTTAGCTAACAAAACTCGTTTCTCTTCTTGGTATTTTTCATGAGAGCTAAAGAATGAGGGACTCTTGAAGTCTCTCTAATTGCTCAGAAGGCTGAAATATGCATTTGGCAGATGGAGAGTAAACACCCTGCTAAGTTACTGAGCCTGGTTCCCAATAAATTACAGAATATTCCCTCCCTGACAGTGCAAATACACACAGGTAACAGCAACACTGGGGCAGGAAAAATTCCATTTGGCCAAGGACACCTCCTCCAACAGCGACCAGAGGCACTGCACATAAATTATTCCAAACATAAATAGTCTGTCTTTTGAGGCTTCTCCTACCTCACAACACAGACCCCCCACACAGGGCTTTTTTTTCTCCTCAGAGAGAAAGAGATTTAAGCCTTGATTTCCCAGGTCAGGTTTGTTCAGCTGAGCCTCACCTTGCTTGGGAGCTGAAATGAGAGCAGCCCCGTTATCAGAGGTGAAGAACACAAAGGTGTTCTCACTGATGCCCAGCTGCTGGAGGTGCTTCAGGATTTTCCCAACGCTGTCATCGATCTCCCTCACAGCATCCCCATACCTGAGGCAAAAGGAGATGCAAAACACTCAGAGCAGCAAAAAAAGGGTCAGCACAATGAGTTCAGTGGATTGAATTTGTACCTGTGCTGCAGAAATCTTTCTCATGCATCAGGTTTTCTGCTGCCACTGCAAACTTTTGTGTCTCTGGCCTGCAGAGAGCAGCCCTTAGGTACTGAGGGTCAGGGTTTGCTCAGCTGTGAGTCACTCTTGGACAGAGGAATTCAGCCATAAAATTCACAAACAGAGGCAAACCCACCTTGCCACAGACTGGGAGGTAATAACATGGCTTTCCTTATGGTTAGAAACTCTTTGAAGCAACAGTCCCAGTGTCTACAGACTCTTTTCCGCCTCCAAACTGCATTTTTAGGAGTGTTTTCTATTTGCTGGTCCCATTTATAGGCTTCTAAAACAGGCACTGATCATACAAAAGCCTTCTAAAAATTCATCTGTGCCACAGACAGCATTTCACTCCTCACACAACTGGCAAAGGAGCTTAGAGCCCCCCTCCTCCCCCTGGGGTCATGTGAGCTTCACTTCAGATTAAAGCCAAATTATGAAACAACAATTCAAGCAAATAATGCATTTCAGCACACACACACTTGAGGAGTGATCCATGCCTTGGATCTACCAACCACTGCTCAGGTTGGCTGTTGTAGCTGCAGGAGGAATTAATTAAAACAACCCCAAAAAGCAGAACTTACAGCCCTCTCTGACTCGTGCCCAGGAACTGTTTGGAGGCATAAACAGGAGCGTGGGTAGCATCAATTGCCCAGTATAAAAAGAATGGCTGCTGGCTGGCCTGCTGCTTGCTAATAAAATCCAGAGCTTCCTGTAAACAACAATAAAAATGAATTTATCCTCTGCCATCAAAATTTCTCCAAAAAAAAAAAAAAGCAGAAAGTCACCTTGGCTTAGAAGTCAGCACTAAAATAGTACCTGGAGGTAGAGCTGAGTCAAGTTGGCTTCACCTGTCTTCAGATCAATTTTGAAGTCCTCATAGTATCTTAAGAGAAAAGGAATCAGAGAGGGAAAAGAATCAATCCTAAGGAATAAACATCAGAAAAAGGATTTTTTCCCCTTTTATGGATTTGTTCCCCTGTGTAAGGAGGTGACAAACAAGTCACAGTTACTCTTCAGATATTAGAAATATGTCACCATAATTGTTCTTACGGGAGAAACTGGTGACAGAGCTTGATGTAAATTAATGACTTAAAGTTTTGGACAAACCTGAGGGACTGGACTTCTGCTGTAGGGGGCAAAATGCTTTAAAATCTCCTGGTGATTCATAAAGAGCTGGTTGAAATGTGAATAAAATTTCAGAAGTACACAACAACTTTCAGTGAGACAGAGAAATGCTGGAAGCAGAACATGGGCTGCTTTGGAAACATTATTTTAGAGGGATCTTTAGCCAGCAGTAAAGCAGAGAAGGGCCTGGGGAAGTGCTCAGGGGAGTAACAGCAGTGAAATGAGACAACACCAGAGTGAAAAATAAATGGACAAGAAGGGCCCAGACTGCAGACTGGGAGCAGGGAATGGAGCTATGCAAACACACAAAATGTTATTCCAAACAGGAAGAGAAGGCACAAAGAGGTCTTTGAGTGCAGAATGGGAGCAGCTTCCAAGAGTGGAAGCCTTTAGGGTGCCAGGGATGAGCAAACAGCTCTGGGAGGGCAGCTCCACATCCCTGCACCATCCACATGACACTGCCAGGTTGGTCATGGTGTTGGACCTTTAAGAACCACAGAACCAGGGGACCCCAGAATGATCTGGCTTGGATGGACCCCTAAAGCCCATGTAGGTGTGAAATGGCAGCAGGGAGAGCCCAGAGCAGCCCAGAGGCAGGCCAGGAGCTGGGGTATGTAGGAGTGATGGGGGTAGGACAGTGGGGACAGACAGAGATGAGAGATCTCTGCAGCCAGGTCAGGAATTTGGGGTTCATTGCAAAGGGCCTGGGTGCAGGGCCCTGCTGGGAGCTGCCAGCCACAGCTGGAGCAGGCCTGAGGGAAGTGAAGAGAGGGGTACAGAGAGAGAAGGCAAGAGTGTGGTAGAGGATGAGAGAGTAAAAGAGAGGATGAGAGAGCGAGGTTCCTGTTACAATACAATAAATCTTCTGTGTTGAATATTCTGATTCTCACTAACCAATCTAGTACAAGATACAAATCCTACAGCATTTACATACAGCCTATAAGAATCATTACATTACCACACTGTGTTACATTTTAAACCCTAAAAACTCCTCTTTGGGCCCCTTCTGCCAAGCTGGCAGGGTCTGCTCTGACCTGCAGGGTCTGCAAGCAGAGGGTGTTGTTCCATCAAAAGGGGATTGCCTTCAGTCAGCCACACCATTGTTTTCCTGTTGTTCAGTAACTCAGGTATCTCAAAGCTTGCCTTCATTTCAATCTCGCTTATATCTCCATATTCTCACAATCTTTTGCCAGACAATGATATTTCTAGGGCTGTCCTGTCTCCCTTCCCCACGGGTTACCTGCCAGCCATGTCCCAGTCCCTGTACACGGGGATGTTGGGGCGCTCGGTGCTGTCGTAGGGCCCGAAGTGGCAGTTTGGGGACCCAAACCACTCATCAAAGCCGTGCCTCAGGGGGTGGAACTGGGGCCTGTGCCCCAAGTGCCTGGCAACAAAAACAGCAGGTCACAGTCAAAATTCTGCTGCAGAGGAGCCACACCTCATCAGGTCATCAGAACAGCATGCAAGAACACAGTGTCTGCCTAAGAAATCAAAACTCAAAGCATTTCAATCACATAAATGACTCCAGAGCAGTGTCTTGAGCTCTCTCACACTTGTTGCAAGCACAGCCATGCAGACTCACCCCAGTGCTCACTTATATTCCATTTTATTTACTCTCCAATCACTGTTTTCCATTTTTTCCTTCCACTGGTGTCTTCTCCCATGCTGTCTGATGATCAGCACTGATGGACTACACTGCCCCAAACCACTGCAGAGATGCACACAACGTTTCACTTAAGGATTCTGATCTATGACAAGTCCCTTTTATCCCACTGAGCTGTAAAAACACAAGGCAGAGCTCATGAAATGCACCATTCCATCCTCATCCCCTTTATGGAGCATTCACGCTGCCAAAATGGTACAAAGAGACCTGAATGGAAATGAAATGAGGTTTTTGTGTGCACATGTGGACATAAAACACATTTAGCTACTCCTGATGACAGCTCCTCTCTACTGTGCAGCTTGAAAATCCTCCATCCTTAACATCCAGATGAAGCTCCTCTCTAATCTCCAGGTTTTGTATTGCAAATCCTACATTTCCTGCATTTATAGCACCTTGAGGAGAGAGAATCCCCATGCTCTCTGTCTCTAAAGGGGATCTTGGTGGCTCAATGTTTATTTAACCATTCCATCTTCTCCTCACAAGACTGATCTGCCCCCTGTCCACTTTGTGCCATCCCCCTCTGCACCTTCTGAGCATAAAGGGCATAAAATGCATTCCCTGGAGTAAAATGACCCTTGGAGTTACTCTGAGCTGTTCCAAATGAGTTATTACAGAAAGAATCCTCATTTCAGCTCTGGTTACAGCTTGGTGATGTAACTGCCACTTCAGGTCTGACCTGCAGGATTCCACCCTTTCCCTTTTTGTAGATGTGGGAACACAAAGTTATTCCTGGCTGTTCCTACAACAGGGCAGATGGAAAAACATCTTATTCTACAAAAGCCCTAAAAGAACTTACAGAGACATTAAACAGTGACTCAGATCCAGATCAGTCTCTGCGTCTTACAGCACAAAAAAATGAGTTTTAATGAAACACAACAAATTCCACACTGGACATGGAAAATACTTGACTTGCAAACTTATAATTAAACCATGGAATTTACTGTCACAGGACACCCTGAAGAGATTTTAGAAGGGATGATGAAACATTAAGAAAATTTTCTGCTGGAAAACCTCTGTGAGGCCAGGATTAGACCCTGCATTTCTTCACATCTCTCCAGGGTATCACTCCCAGCCCTGACCAGGAGAAGTTTTTGGATGCACAATAATGCCCTGCACATTCCTACTTAGTCCTATTCCTGTTAACAGCTGCAGGTCCTTCCAGATTTGCCTTTTTTTCCAAGGAACTGGCACCAATCTGCATTTGCCTTGTTTATTCCTTTTCCCTGAGTGTATGAATTTCCATTTATTAGCACTGAACTGCAGCTGATTGCACCCAGCTCACTGAGCTGATCCCTCAGGGCCATTCTCCTGCCTGGATTTGTGCTGATAAATAATTCACTGTCTTAGGGTGCTTTGCTTTCCTCCCAGTTCCAGCAGGTGAATCCAACCACAATTCAAACTCAGCCTTCTCTAACTTATTAATGAAACTGATAAAGAAATTCCTGTTAGTTTCCACAGGAATTCAGTTCATTAATAAAAACCCAAAATACAGCAAGAGTCAAAGATAAAAACCACGTAGGTGCTCAAGGCAAATTCCAACAGAATATCCTGGTGTTTTCTGATTAAATAAGTGGTGTGAGGTGTGGATAAAAGCCCAGAGTTGAGGAGTTTATAAATACATATACACATATAAAACCTCATCAACTCTTTGTATGAAGACATATGTAAGCACTTGTAATGGGAACACTCAGGAATTGATCCCAGCAGGGGCAAGATCCACCACACTTTCCAAAGTTGGACATTTGAGCTTCAAAAGTTGTTTTTTTTTTTCCTGTAATTCTGTTTTTATTGCTGCTCCTTCCCAACACACACAGAGTGAAATCTCAAAGCAAGACACCTCCAAATAAATTTACCATTTGCCAATGATCTTATTGGTGTAACCAGCTTTCTTCAGGAGCTCTGGAAGCAGTAATTCAGAATCTGGGATTCCTCCTACTATGTCCTGTGGTGTGTATGCTGTGGAAAACAAATCAAAAACACCTTTCTGACTCTCCAAAATATTACAGCACACAGCTCATGTACTGAATCAGAAATAGCAACTCATTTGGAGTCCCAGCAATGCCATTCCCTGGAAGTCCTCCCATGGGATGGAGAGAATAAATTGATCCAGGGAGGCCAAAGGGAGATTTCCACCCACTTGTGCATGAGGGCAAATGATAAAGGGAGCTGCCACCCCAGAGTGGAGGTGAGACCCTTGAAAGGGAGATGACATAGCAAATCAGGTGCTTTAGGGGTGGTCCTTATGCTGTAAATTTGCTTTGTGTTTTCTAAAATGAAGGCAGCCTTTTCCTAACTCAAATAACCAATAAAGGTGCTCAGACTGCAAGGGCTGATCTGATCTATTATAGGCTGGACTTGATGATCCCAAAGGTCTTTTCCAACCTAATTCATTCTGTGATTCTGAAGGAAATGAAGAATGTGTCTCAGTCCCTGAGGCTCTCAGGTGTGACTGTGCTCAGGGAATCAACCCCAGGCTGCTGCTCCTGCCCAGCCATGTCCCAGCACGTGGCACTTGTCACTCTGGGACACAAATCAACCCAGGGACCTTCCCTGGCAGCCCCAGAGGCACGAGGGATGGAACCTGCTCTGAAACTGGGTGGAAATCTGCCTGCTGAATAAACCTGTGAGCAGCCAGCTCTCCCCCACCTGATTGTCCCTCACCAGACCCCAATTCCCCTGCCCAGAGGAAACATTTCTCAGCCAGCAGAAACAAATGGATCAAGCAGCCTGGTTTATCCTCCTCATTTGAGGAGGAGGAAGCAATAAAATTCACACTTATTACCCACACTTAACAGGGTTTGGTGGCACTCTGGAACTCCCATGGGGAAGATCCCCTTTGTCCAAAGAGAAACTTCCTACAAGGCCCAGAGGGAAATCAGGAGAGGAAGAGAGGTGAGGGATGAGGCTCCTACCGTTCCTGGCGTGTCCATTGGTGGTGTAAAAGCCATTCCTGACCGGGAGCCGGCCCGTCAGCAGGGCTGCCCTTGCTGCAACCAACACAAACATCTCTTTACAGCCATTCTCTGCTTAATGCTCAGGTATTAAAACCTGAATATAGGTATTATATTGTTCTATAATATTATTGTAGGAGGATGAGGGCTGCACACTGACTGGAGCGTGTCAGTGTCCTCTTGTCACAGCCAGCCACTAAATCACTCACACTCTCCCATGAGCCATGGGGAGAACCAGTTCTGATGCATCATTTGAGTTATTCCAGCTGAAATTTGGCCCCTTTATTAAATTAGCCATACTGAAGAGTCATTCCTTTGAATGGTCAATGGAGCAACCCTTACAGCTCAGTTATATATATATTTATAATGTATTTAAGAGGAAATCCTAGCACAAACTGATTAGATGCTCAAGGCTAAGCTTTCGAGCTTGACTGAACAAAAATCATGAAACACAAAGAAAGAGCTGTCCAGCTTTGACAATAAAAGTCAAGTCCTGACTGCAGGGAATATTTAAACAGATGTTTAACTTCAAGCATATGCAGTGCCACCACTGGCTTAGCAGGATTTCAGCATATCTTAAATGCCTTTTCTGAGCAAGGACATCACCAACACACTGGCAAGTGCTATCCTAAATGAGAGCCCAAATAAAAAGCCCCTGTTCTTCATTTTTGCTTCAGTTCTTGGCAGCTAATCAGGTTTGAGGGAAAAAAGAAAGCAAAAAAATAAAGAAACCACCTCACAGAAAAAACAACAAGGAGAAAAATATCTGCCTCTCCCAGACCCAAACGTTCCTTTTATCTCTCGTCCCTGTCCCAGGAGTCTTGTAAGACACCAGAGTCAAAAGCAGGACACAAACTGCTGCCTCTCCTTGCACGAAAGTCCCACCAGAGCCAACAGAATTAGACCAAATATGTCCAGCAACAGATCAGATCCTGCTTTGTTTAACCCAAAATGAGAAAGATGAAAAAAATGCAATGACTAAGGCTGGAGCACTGAACTGAAATGGTACAAAAATCCTTCAGCTGCACTGATCACTGAAGCAGTGCTCTGTACAAGCTGAGAGCTGTCGGGTTTCCAATCCAAACAGAAATAAGAAGGGAGCAAAATGCAAGATCAAAGCAGCAAATGTGATCTCTGGCCTGAGGGCAGGCACTGCTTTGGTTGTTAGCCCGTGTCAGAGGCTGGCACACACCCCAAACTCCTCAGAGGGAGGAGATGTTTCTCATGCTGACGTGGTTCCAAGTGCAGTGTACTTACAGGGAGAGCAGAGGGGGCTGGCAGTGTAAAAATCCAGGAACAGCATCCCTTCTGCAGCCATCTGGTCTAGGTTAGGGGTTTCCTTAGAAGGCTCTCCGAAAGCTCCCAAATCCCCCCAGCCCATCTGTAAAAGGAACACACCAGAAGATGTCAAAATCCCTTCCCACAACCACATTTTTTGGGCCCACATAACACTTTCATTGTACCCCTTAATTTATAAATGTTTACAGTGCTCATCTCCCTACTCAGCGCCTCACAAATGTGACACAAATGTGACACAAATGATCTCTGCCAGCCCTGTGGAGCAGGGAACTCTCACACTTTCCCCTGGTGGGTGGGAAATTGAGGATTAAATGATTTATTAACAGGGATTAAAGCACTTGCAAGAAGCCCAGTGCCTTCAGTGTTACTCAGAGGCCTGAGGCACACCCAGAGCAAGGAGGAAGAGGAAGTTACACGTGGTTTACTCAGGGCTGTGCAGCTGCCATGTCTGAGCCCTCAGTGCCTGCCCTGCTGTGCTGGAGGCCAGGATTCCACCTCAGCCTCTGCATCTGTCCCTCTGCAGGACTGCAAACACAAGGGGAAGGCCTGAACTCCAAAGCAGCACTGCAGGAAAAGCCAGGCAGTGTTTGAAAAGCCTGAGGAATCTGCCAGAGGCATCACCAGTCCCTGTGCTTATCTGCAGGAGTGTGCCTCCACCCTGCTCTTCCTCCTGACCCCGAGGGGACACACCAGGAGAACCACAACATTCCCATCAGGGCTCTGTGCTCACTGCTGGAAACCATTCCCAGCTCCAGGCAGAAGGTTCTGGAAGGGAGCAGCTCAATGAGCACCACAGGTGCTGGGGATTCTGCTGTGCCTTGGGAAAGGCAAGGTGTGTGTCAGGTGAGCCACGGATGCATCCAGATCCTCAGGGAACCACCTGGTGCCATCAGCTTGGACAAGGAAATCGTTGCAGAAATGGTTTCTGAGTTAAGGAGCAATTAAATGGTTCCCCCTGGGATGAGGAATTAAAGTGGACCCAATGGATTCATCCCCAAGTTCTTGATTTTTGTTTATCAAGGAAGAAAGACAAAAAGAATCTTGTGTGGCTCTAATTCCAGAGTTACAGAGGGTGAAGGGACAAAATCCAGGGAAAGGTGTATTTAATGAACATATTAAATAAATCAATAGTTCACAGAAGCTGCAGACAGGAGCCTCATGCTGTACCATCACTTCCAGAGTGGGAGAACCCCTGTCCCAGAGAGCTTTCCTCTGGAAAATTACAAACACCAGCCTGGGAGGGGGAAATACTCCTGAATGGAAAACCGAAATCACTGAGCTTGGGAAATACTCTGAGCCCAAGCTGTGCCCAGTCCCCACCTTGTCCCCAGCCCAGAGCACTGAGTGCCACCTCCAGTCCTTCCTTGGGCACCTCCCGGGCTGGGCACTCCAAACCTGCCTGGGCAGCCCCTGCAGAGGCTCAGCTGGCTGGAAAAGCAGGGGATTCTCCTGCTCAGGAGTGTGGGAACACCATGGAACAATGGGCACGATAAACTGGCAGAAAGGGAAGGGTTTGCCCACCCTCGTGAGCTCCTTGAGTAGCTTCAAACAGCAACAAACATTTCCACATTTCCGCCACAAACACACCCGGAAGGGGACAGGAAATTATCAGGAGAGAAGCAAACTGGGTAGATGGCAGTGACCTGAATGTATTGGAAATGAATATAATTCCTTATCAATGTGGCCAAGGGTGCAAAATTGAAAAGATTTTGAGTTAGAAATAAATCTGCGATAATTTCTGCTCTTTAATAATTTACTGTCATTTCTTCTCTTCCCAGTTCAGAGAGCAATAATGAGCAGAATTACTTTTCTTGTTCAGTTTTTCAGGAGGCCACCAAGCCCCTTCTTGTGACCAGCAATCATCAGGGTAGGAAGGGAGCTCTGGAGATCATCCAGCCCAAGGCAGGGACACCTGGGGCAGGTGACACAGGGACACGTCCAGGTGGCTTTGGGATGGCTCCAGACAGGAGACCCCACGTCCCTGGGCAGCTGTGCCAGGGCTCTGCCACCCTCCATGGGCACAGACTCTCCCTCGCGTTCAGAGGGAACTTCTCGTGGTTTGGTTCGTGGCCGCTGCTGCTCCTCCTGTCCCTGGACACCCCTGGGAACAGCCTGGCACCGTCCTGTGACACCCACGGGAACGTTTGTACGGACTGATGGGACCCCTGTCAGCCTGCCCTGCCCGGCCGGACCCGCCCGGCTCCCGGTCCCCCTCAGCCGGACCCGCCCG
>NW_005054373.1:2267270-2275119 GCF_000277835.1 Geospiza fortis
GGGGCGGCGGGACACGGGGGGACAGCGGGACACGGGGGGACAGAGGGACACGGGGACAGCGGGCCCAGATGGCGTCATGAGGCCTGAGTGGGGCCGGGTGCAGCAGCGAGGTGTGAACGGGGAGCAGAGGCCTCAGGTTGTGCGGCTGAGGGGAGCAAGGATCAGTGGGGTCGGGAGAATGCTGAGGGGAAAGAGGCCGGGGCTGTGGGGCCGGGGAGGTTGTGGGGTATGGGAGAGGGGAATGGGCAGGATTTTGGGTTTGGGGTTTGAGGGGAACAGGGAGTCAGTGGGGTCTGGGGAAGGGTGAGGGGAGAGGGGCTGGGCCTCAGGTTGTGGGGTTGTGGAGGACAAGAGATCAGTGGGGTGTGGGAAAGGGTGAGGGGACGGTCACCCTTTTTTAGGGTCTGAGCAGGACTGGAGCTGTGGGGTAGGGGAGAGGGCAATGGGCAGGATCTCGGGTTGTGGGGTCTGGATGGGGGTGAGGGAAGCAGAACAGAGCCAGGGGCAGGGCTGGGCAGCCGCTGGGGTGAATTGGGCTGGGCAGCCAGCACAGGCACAGTGTGAGGGTGCTCTGGGCTGTCCTGCTGCAGGGACAGAAGGGTTTTCCTTGGCACAGACAGGCACAGGCTCTGCTGGGGCAGGAGAGCACAGAGACCTGAGCCTTGTGTGCTGCCTGTGCAAATGGTTCTCCTGCCGTGGGGACAGCTGTGCTCCAGAGGTGCTGTGCTGGGAACAGAAAGGGTTAACCAGCTCTGGCAGCAGCAGTTCCAGGCAGTGTGGCTTGCTCTGCTCCCAGAATTACCCCCTGTACATCCGGAGTGTCCCCACGGAGAACGAGCTGAAGTTCCACTATACCGTGCACACCTCCCTGGACGTGGTGGATGAGAAGATCTCAGCCATGGGCAAAGCCCTGGTGGACCAGAGGG
Source organism: Geospiza fortis (assembly GCF_000277835.1). Taxonomy (NCBI): domain Eukaryota; kingdom Metazoa; phylum Chordata; class Aves; order Passeriformes; family Thraupidae; genus Geospiza; species Geospiza fortis. The sequence goes on from NW_005054373.1 coordinate 2,268,197, forward strand.
AGCTCTACCTGGGGCTCCTCTACCCCACTGAAGACTACAAGGTGTATCTTTGTCAAGCCTTGGGCCAGGCCACTGTGGGTTTAGTTTAATCACAGAATGTCCTGAGCTGGAAGGGATCATCCAGTCCAACCCCAGCCCTGCCCAGACACCCCAACAACCCCACCCTGGGCATCCCTGAGAGCACTGTCCAACCTCTCCTGGAGCTCTGGCAGCTTTGAGGCCATGCCCATTCCCTGGGGAGCCTGGGCAGTGCCCAGCACCCTCTGAGGGAAGAACCTTGCCCTGCTCTCCACCCTGAACCTGCCCTGGCCCAGCTCCAGCCATTCCCTGGGTGCTGTCCCTGTCACAGAGAGATCAGCTCAGTGCCTGCCCCTCAGGAGGAGGTTCCCCCATGTTTCCTGTCAGCTTGCCCCTCTGGGCACAGCCCAGCCTGGTTTTTGGCTGTGTGGGAGCAGCTCCTTGACCCCTGCCCAGCTATGGCTACGTGACCAACTCCAAGGTGAAGTTTGTCATGGTGGTGGACTCCTCCAACACAGCCCTGAGGGACAACGAGATCCGCAGTGTGAGTGCCCCAGAGCACAGCCACCTCACTGGGGCTGCCCCTCCCAGCTCCCCAGGACTGCTGAGGAGCCAGCAGTTGATGGATTCACCTCCCCTCCCTTTGCAGATGTTCCGGAAGCTGCACAACTCCTACACAGACATCATGTGTAACCCCTTCTACAACCCTGGGGACAGGATCCATTCCAGGTGAGTGGCTTGTGTCCACATGGATCTCTTGGACACCTTCCTGGCATTTTCAGGGCACCTCTGATGCCACAGGACCAACCTGTGGTTGGCCAGTTCAGGTGTGTGCTCTAAGAGCATTAATGAGAACAGTGCTGTTGGTTTGGGGCCATTCCTACTCCTGCAAAACTGAAGGTGTCATAAAAAGTTCTACTGAACTCCCACTGCTACCTCAGAACTGGGGTTACAAACATTAAGCCAAAAAAAAAAATGTATCTTTTTGGGACAAAGAATTACCTGAAAATAGAGGTAACAATAGTTGGACTTGATGGTCCTAGAGGTCTTTTGCAGATTTAATAACTGTGAATATTAAAGTGTAGTAAGTAGAACAGGCTAGAGTGAACAAGTGCCCTTGTCCAGGGTTTATCCTTGGGTAGGGACAAACATGCAGCACATGGAATTCCTCACCTGTGAGGGTCAGTGTCCCTCATTCCCATTGTAACCTCACAGGGAATTTCAATAAATTGGGAGTTGCTGTGGCCTTGGCAAGAACAACTTTGCAGACACAGAGCAGCAGCCAGGATAAGACCTGTCCTTACCTCAGCTTAATTAAAAGTCATTAATCCCTCAACAGCCTGTGCTGTAAAGAGGAAAACCCTGTGTCCAGGCAGAGGCAGGGTGAGAAAGTGGTTTTGTTACAGAAGCTGTGCAGAATGAGCTGCTTCCTTTAATAATCTCTGGTTATTTCCCTCTCCAGGGCTTTTGATACCATGGTGAACTCCATGATGATGCAGGTGTGCTGAAGCCCTTGCCACCCCCCTGGGAAACATTCCCTGTGTGCAGGAACATGCCTGCAGTGCTGTAAATATTCCATCCTGTGTAATAATTTAAATTTGTTCTGTGTAAAATAAACCTGACACCTGCAAGGTTTGCCTGGATTTGTACTCGAGCAAACACAAACCACTGCTCACAGACTCATGGCATGGTTTGGGTGGGAAAGGACACTAAAGCCACCTCATAGGGACATCTTGCACTGTCCCAGGCTGCTCCAAGCCCCCCTGGAACAAGAGGAGCTCCAAGGGCCCTTCCAACCCAGACCTTTCCAGGAGTTTCCCTGCCTGGGCTCATTTCTGGGTGCCTCAGGTGCTGTTACCACTTTGCACAGTGACTCCCAGCCCAGGTAGAGCAGCTGGAATAAACCCACCCAATCCAGGCATGGATTAAGCCATCAGGATTGCACAGCTGCCTGCCTCATCCCAAATTCATCTCCATTAGCATCTCCTCCCCTGCAGCTCCCTGCTGCTCTAATTACAGACTCCCACATCAGCAGCAGGTATTTATCTGGAATAAAGCACAAATTGCACTGAAAAGCACCCCAGCTCCATCACTCCTGCTTCAGCAGAGGAGATGCAGGCAGGAGCAGGCACACACAGCTCTACTGCAAGCACCTCCTCAGTTCAAAACCACAGAAACCAGCTAAAAATAACAGATCTGCCCAGCCCCAGGGGACCCCAGGAGCCTGGACAAAGCCAGAACTGCACATGAACTTCACACAGCAGGATCATTTATTTTAAAAATAAGTAACAGTTACAAATGCTTTCTCAAACAGAACTTAAGTACATTTTATCAGCAACCACCTGGAATATCATGGGAGGCTCAAGCCTCTCCCACCATCTCCACAAGGCACAGCTGTGCACTGTTATCCACAAATGTTTTCATCTAAAAAATTTGGCTGTTTTCACTCACAGAGATGGCAGCTCAGTGTTGCCTCTTCCACAAGAGAGTCCAAATACCCCAAAGTAGTTTTTTATTAAAAAATAACCCTCAAAAATTTATAATCCTATCAAACAGAAGCCCTAGAAAAAGCTGGTTTATAGTCTAAGCCTAAGGGTATCTCAAATCAAGGTCAGTCTCAGCAGCTCTGAGGACAATATCAACACAACATGAAGAGTTAAGGCCCCAAGCTTTAAAAAAATCTAGAGATCTTAAAGGGGAAAAAAAAAAATCAGTGGGATTTTTAGCCTGGCAATGCCCCTGAGCTGTGAAAAGCTGCTTTAGGAGTCGGTTGCATCTGCTGCATCTGGGTTAGAGGAATCCTAACCAAGGATCCTGAAAGATTAGAGGGAGAATTACATAATAAAACCCATTTCCATGCAGAACTTCTCCCAGGAATGCTGTCTGCCCGGGTTCCCAGCCTGCCCATTCTAACACAAAGCTTTTCCTTTAAAAACATGGGGCTGCATAAACACAAATCCAGCAGGAAAGGGAAGAGCCAGGACCCTTAACTTCCCTGGTACCCAGCTCCTGTGGTGCTCTTTGGTCCTGAGCCTCCAGCAGGGCTCCCACCATCCCCAAAAGGAACTCCAGAGCAGGAATGGTGATGGGAATGAAGAGACCAGACCAAACCTGCACCAGTGAAGGTGGTTTTGTAATGCTGCTATGCAAGAAATAAAGTGAGGAGTTGCCAGCACCTTTTAACCCCTGGAGCTTGGAATAAAGGCAGGAGGGAAGGAAGAGGGGTTTGCTGACAGCCAAACTAAAAAAAGAGGAAGGATTTTGTGACACCCAGGTCTTGTTTAACTACCACAGAGATACAGAGGCTCCCAGAGAAACAAGAGATGCTTTTTTCCCTGTCCTGGATGCACAAACACAGCGAGCTAAAAACCAGACCCAAACCACACCAGGCTTCCCAAGAGGAAGGTCACACCCAGGGCTGATGAAGGAAAAGCTCCCCAGCAATCAGATCTGGAGCTGCAGCAACCCAAAACTTTCTCCATGGATTTGGGAAAGGAAACAGCCTTTAGGTTCTCAGAAGAAGAGAAGGCTGAGCATCCAGCTGCTGTAGGAAGAGCTGAGGAGCTTCATGGCCAAGCAGTGGCATGGAAGGCATGCAGCCAGGCAGGAGCCAAACCAAACCCTCCAGGACAGCCTTTTCCATGGGATAAGGAGGAGTCTTGATGGTCTGGGAGAGCTCTTCCCTTCCCAGGACAGAGTTCTCTGGAATGAGCCTGTTCTCCGTGCAAACACAACGCTCTGGGCAGAGGTGGGATGAGCTCTCCTGGGTGCTGGCAGCATGCAGCAGATCCCATCTTCCCTCCTGCAGCCCAGCACGGGGCTCACCAGTAATCCTCACGGCCAGGCAGATGGCATTTTTAAAATTAATCTTTTTTGGCTTGGGCAGGCATATTTTTAAATCTCTCCAATCCCGTCTCCTCGTTTCAAGTCCCACTGGCATCACCAGGCAGTCCAGCCTCTTCTAGTATGGAAAATACCAAGGCAGCAGCCTTGCCCGACCCCTACACAGGAACAAAAGCAACACCCTGAGGCACAGGGGCACCACTCCCTGCTTGCTCCTTCACCCTTCCAGGGGCTGGGATCCCCCCTCCTGCACAGCCAGGCACTGGTCAGGCTGGCAGTGCAATGCCCACCCACCACTCCCCAAAATTCCTGCAGGGACAGGGTGACAACTCCAACATTCCAGATATTCCTTCCCACCAGAGCCCTCCTCCATCCTCCCAGGGTGAGAGGGGCACAGCAAAGCCCATCGTGCTGCACACCTGAGGAGCCCCCACAGCCAGACTCACCTGTAGGTTCTCCCCCTGACCCGGGGCTGCTGCCCGTAGGGGCCCCCCCAGCGGCCCAGCCCGCCCCGGGCGTGGAAGCAGCCCCGGTAGCCGCCGCGGTCCGTGCTGCTGATGCCGGGCATGTTGGTCCTCTTGGGCAGCACCTGCAGGGCGGGGAGGGGCTGCTGGAGCTGGGGTTTGGCCCAGCCCCAGGCAGGCAGGGCTGGGAATGGGGGGAGCAGCCCCCCAGGGCCCCCCCAGCTCTCACCTTGATGACACGGCCCCTGAAGACGCTCTCGTCCAGCTCCACCGCAGCCTTCACAGAGCTCTGCTCCTCGAACTCGATGTAGGCATAGCTGTGGGCAATGGTGTGAGCAGAGCCCCAGGGACACCCTGCAGACCCCCAGCCCCCCCTGCACACTGCACTGACCCTTTGGGGTGGCCCGAGAACTTGTCACAGAGGATGGTGACGCGGTTGATCTGCCCACAGCTGTTGAAGTGAGACTCCAGCTCTTCTGCTGTGCCCCCGTAATCCACCTGCAATGACAGCCCCAGCCCTCAGCTCGCTGGCATGATGCCTTGGGGTTTAGCTTTTACATTCTTCAGGTTCTCTGCTGCCTGGTGTGCAACTCTGAAACTTCCCATGAGGTGTTAGTAGGGTCTCTTCACAGGGTGGTTGGACAAAACTATCCCTTCCCAGCTGGAGAATCAAGGACAGCCTTACCCAAAAAGCACAAACAGCTGTGAAGGGAAGGGGGCAAGGCAGGGGGTTGAGACTTCATGACCTGGAGCTGTAACTGGACAATTGAACCCAATATGTAGATGAACCAAAACTTATAAAAGTGTAAAAACCTGTGACTGGGATCCATCTTGGATTCAACCTGGGTGCAGCCCTGGCCAGGCTCTTGTGCTGCCCAAGGTGTGTTCTTTTAAGGCCTTTCAGTAAATACCTATCTTGTCCATTTAGCTCTGTCTGGTCTCTGTTCCAGACCAGCCTCTCAAGGCAGCAAATCCAGCAGGGGAGACAAAGGGCCCAGCGGGCCCCCCCAGCACAGCTCAGCCCCTACTGAGGGTCAGGGGACCCTCCCAGCTCTGAGTGCTCCCACCTGGAACACAAATCCAACAGACAACCCGCCCTGTTTTGAAGGAACAGGCAACACCACGGCAACACCACACAACCCACAGCTTCCAGGGGACTTTTGGGGAGCTGACATTGCAACAGGTGAGCTGCAAGTGGCAGACAATGAGCCACGTTCCCAGCCTGGGCTGAGGAGAAACACTGGGATGGGAACAGCCAGGCTTTGGGGGGGAGAGGTGGGCCCCACACCAGGGATTTGGGCCACACACCCAGCTGAGCAGTGGCAGGGGCTCCCACTTACATTGCCCACGTAGATGGAACGCTGGTCAGCCTCCATCTTCTCCTTGGTTGTCAGTGGGAAGAGAGCTGTGGAGAGAAGGGATTTGTCATGGACAGAGGGACATCTGCCTGCTCCCAGCACAGCCACCCCTGAGCTCCCCAGATCCCCAGTCACATCCAGGGGCATCCAAACCCTCACTCTGCTGCCTCCTCCTCCACCCCCTTGCCCCTTTTCACAGTGACTCCTCTACTGGGGCTGTTGGTACTAAACTCAATTACTTAATTGAATTAAATGCAATTAAATTAATTTACTACATCTGGGCTCACACAGGTAGGTGGTTAGAGCTGATAGAATGTGCATTAGCAGGCCTGGAACCCCCTTTACCCACCTTATGTGCCCAGTGAGGCAGAGGCAAATACTCTGGTTGTCATCCTGTGCCACACAAGGGTCCCTGAGGAGGGACAAAAGCATCCAGGGACAACCCATACCTGCTTCTGAGCTCATGAACAGGTGATTCTCAGCTTCCAGCTGCAGCTCCTTCAGCCTCTCATCCTCCTTCTCTATTTCCCGCAGTTTGGCTTTGATGGCCTCCAGCTCCTGAATCCCAAACCAAGAATTGCACGAGCAGCACTCGGAGCAGGGACACCCCAGGTGTAAAAACGCCCCCATTTCCTTGGGGCACCAGGGAAAGCTGGCTCACTGTCCAGGCAGGCACTCACCGGGTCCTGAACATCCTGCTTCTCCGCGCTGTTCCCCTCCTGGGGGCTCGGCTCTGAGCCCTCATCCGCTGCCTTGCACACGGCTGCCACCTCCGCCACGTCCCAGGGCGCCGCCTCCGCTTGCAGGGACGGTGGGTCCTGCCACCAGATCTCCGAAGTGTCCAGGAACAGAGGACTGGGCAGGAGAGGGGGCAAAAGGGCATTGAACCAACAGCCATTTAACGTCTCGGCTAAAGCACAGCCTCCGCCAGGCGAGGGCGTGCAGGGCGTTTCCAGCAGGAGGATGGAGAGGTGGCATTAATGCAGCTGCTTCTCTGTGCAGCAAAGCCCCAGGACTGCAAAGCGCAGCCAAAAGGGCTCCGGTTCACACTGAGCCGATTCCCAGCTCACGGGGGCTACAGAGGGAACAGGGAAGCAGCTGCCCTAAAGCGCAAAAACCCCAGCGGCGGGTAGGGAAGGGAACGGGCAGGCAGCACACGGCCACCGGCAGAGCTGCGGAGAGCGAACAGCCGAGGAAGAGCCGCACCCTCCCAACCCCCGAGGGGCGCCCGGAAGGACAC
>NW_005054373.1:2275619-2280412 GCF_000277835.1 Geospiza fortis
CCAAGGGCGGAGCTGCAGCCACAGGTGGGACACATCCCTCTGAGTGCCCCGAGGACACACCTGAGTTACCCCTCCATGGACGCCCCTCCTTTGCAGTGAGCGGCTCCAGGGCCGTAATGAACCCCCCGAGGCAGGAGTGGGGGCACAGGGTGCAAAGCACTGCCAGGAGTGGGGGATGAGGGCACCCAGCACAAGCCCAAGCTATGGAGCCTCTGGTTGATATTAAATTGTCTTTATTACACAGATACAGAGTTAAGAACAGACATAACCTGAATCATAAAGTTTACATCTTTCACAGGTCAAACATACAGTACACTTAGAGAAAGCGGGGAACAGCAAGGGGGGACAGCATGCCGAAGGAAAGTCCTACCACGTCATCTCTCATCGTGGGCTGGCCCCACGCCTGGCCCGGGCGGGGGGCTCTGCTTTCCAACCCCCCCGGTGTCCCCACATCACAGTGCCTGGGACCGGGGAACACAGTGGCATCTTGTCCCCAGCCTCAAACCCGCTGGGACGCAGAGGGGGATCCCAGCAGTCCCCGGAGGAGGAAGAGGAGGAGGAGGAGGAGGAGGAGGAGATGCTGCAGGGGAGTTCGGGGGGCTCTGGCAGTGATGGAGCAAAAGCCAGGCACGTGTGGGAGCCCTGCTCCAGCCTCGCCGGGACGTGGCACTTTGGTTTCAGCTGGGATTTTGGGTTGGGAACGAGAGGAAGGGGCTGGAGAGGGGACCCCGAGAGAGCCACGTCCCTCCTGCCACCTCCCAGCTCGGTGCCACACCAGCACCCAGCGCCCTGGGCTCTGCCTCCCCGCGGGCACGGGCACCTGCGACACGCTGTCCCCGTGTCCCCAGCACCGCCCCCTGCCCCAGCCGGGACCGGAGCAGGACACCCGGGAGCAGCCTGGGGACCCGATGTGGCACGCCGTGTCCCCAGGCTGCCCCACAGCCCCCGCCCCGGCCAGGCTGTGCCAGCACCACACTGCCCCCTCCGAGGTGCCACCAGAGGGGCACAGCACGTGGCACAGGTCCCTTGGTCCCCAGCACCACCATTTCGGAGCAAAGCCCCAGGGAAACACCCACAGCATCACCGCAGCCCCGCGGCCGCTCCGTCCTCCCCGCAGCACTATTTTTATTTTATTTTTTTGGGAAATCTGACATTTAAAGCTGTCGTTCTGGTTTGGCTGCCCGCCACCGCCGTGCCCTCCCTCCCCTCCCTCGGCTTTTGGTTTCAATGCAAGGTTCTGTAGGGTAGTTTTATTCTTAATTAAAATTAAAAAAAAAATCATAATAATTCCAAAAAAAAAAAGCAAACCAGCAGGGAGTGGAGCGGAAAGGAGAGCAGACCCTGGGGAAGGGCTCTGGCCCCCGGTTTCCCGGCGAGGGGGCGGTAGAGAGGCAGAGCCCCGGCAGGAGCGGGGCCGGGGACGGGCGGGGACACGGCGGGGACGGGCCGGACACCCGGGCGAGCAGGGGCACCTGCAATACTCTTATATATTACCTCTTCTCAGGAAACGTAAGAAAAATAGACAATATTACATATGTCACACCATAAATAAAGTGAACAGTCACGGGAGGGGCACCCGGCGACGCTCCCAGCGTTGGGGTGGGGGGCACAGAAACCACCCAAGGGGTGCACCGAGGTCTTGGGGGACACAGAAACATCCCCAGGGTTGGGCCAAGACCTTGGAGTGCACAGGAAACCCCTGGGGGGATGCGCCAAGACCTTGGGGTGCACAGAACCTTCCCAGGAGGATGCACCAAGATCTTGGGGTGCAGAGAAACCTCCTGGGGGGGATGCACCGAGACCTCAGAAGAACAACCCTGGGAGGATTCAGAGAGATCTCGGGGTGCACAGAAACCCCTCAGGGTCTCAGGGTGCACAGAACTCATCCCAAGGTGACGCACCAAGATTTTGGGGTGTGCAGAGCCCTCCCAGGGGATGCACCAAGGCCTTGGGGCGCACAGAACCCGCAGCAGGGCTGGGTGACAGTGGCACAGGGCCAGTGACATCACCCTTGGCGTGTCCCAAGCTCTGCTGTGGCCCAGCCCAGCCCTGTGACCGGCAGCACAATCCCCACCCCAGCCCCGAGCCCTTCCCTCCTCTTCCTCCCCTACGGAAAACACACAGGATGGGTTTTGCAAATGCAGAAAAACTACAGCTCCTCTCGATGCCAGGCCTGCTCCGGCCAGCGCCACGGCTCCACGCTTCCTCCTCGTCCTTTATTTGGCAAACGTCTCTTATTATTATCACTAGCATTATTATTATTATTATTATGGTTCATTTTTGGACCTCTGCAGACACTATTTACATTCACATTAGCGCACAGCACTGCTGCCTCCGCTCGGAGCTCGGGCTTCCCCTATTGCACTTCCTCCTCCGTGCTGCTCCAGCGAGGCAAGAATCCCAATAATCCACATTGTCCTTGGCCAGGAAGGCGGCAGCGTTCCTTTTCCTTTTCCTTTCCTTTTCCTCTTAAAAATCCTTGTGAAACAAATCCAGCGCGGGGTGTGGGAGCAGCCTGGCAGTGAAGGGATGGGGGGTCCCCCGACAGCTTCGGGGAGGGAGAAACCCCAAATCCATCTTTTACCTTCCTTTTTTTTTTTTTTTTTTAATTATCCTCTTTTTTTTTTAATCTCCTTTTTGTGCTCCTTTTCCAGGGTGGTGGCGGGCAGAGGTAGAGATGTGCCAGCTCCGGCTGCGGTTCTCAGCCCCATCTCCCCCTCCCACGCCTTGGGGGTTGGGGTTTTAGTAAAAAAACACCTTTTTTTTTTTGTTTTTTTTTCTTTATTTTAATAGAAATTCTTTAAAGCCCCAGGGGCATGTCCATCCATCCTTGTGGGGAGGGGAAGGAAGCGACAACAGAACGAAACGAACTTTGGCAGTGGAGAGACGTTTGGATCTTCCTTGGTTTTGGATTTCCTTTGGAGCAGAGGTGAGTCTGGTCTGTTCTTGGCTAGCTAGCAAGGTAGTTACAGGTGAGCGTCCTTCACGCGTTGTCTGGTTTTTGGATTTTTCCTCTTTTTTTTTTCTTTTTTTTTTCTTTTTTACAATTTCTTACTTAAAGCCAAAGAGTCCGACGTTTTCTTTTTTATTTTCTTTATTTTTTTTACAAAAAAAAAAATAAAGGTAAAAAGAAAAATAAAAAAATAGGAAGAGAGATATGAAGAAAAGAAGGTTCTTTCCTCCTCCAAGTGAGCCCATTGGCAGCGCTGATGGGCGATGGGATCGGGCTGGTCTCACCCCACAACACTGCTTGGTGATGCTGGAGCCAAATCCCTCATCCAAAGAGCAAAAAAGAAAAACAAAAACAGCCAAAAAACCCAAAAAATCCCAAACCACAATCCCCCAACCGATAGAAAACCAACCGAAAAAAAGCCAAAACAAAGACTGAAGAAAGAACAGAGACCGGTATTTGCCTTAACTCCACTTAAAGCCCAGTTTGAGGATCCGTGAGGATTAGTTGTGAGAGCTAGAGAGGTCGTTTCGGAGGTCACACGAGTCAGGTAGCTGAGGAAATTGCACGGGGTGCAGTCAGTCCGTGGCTCCGGCTCAGCGGGACCTGCAGAGTCTGCCCGCAGACGTGGTGGTGCTTCTCCCAATCCTTGTGCTGGCAGAAAGAGCCGCAGTAGCGTGCGGTGTTGCAGCCGCTGCACGTCTCGCTCGCCTTCCGCCCGCAGTTCCAGCAGCTCTGCGGGAATGGGAACGTGGCCTCAGCTCTGGAGCATGCACCCCAGGCTGGGCTGTGCACCCTCACGTGGGACCGGGCACTCCATCATCCCAGAGTGTGCACATCCATGCCAAAATGTGCACATCCATCCCAGTCTGTGCACATCCATCCCAGTCCGTGCACATCCATCCCAAAGTGTGCACATCCATCCCAGACCATGGACATCCATCCCAGATTGTGTATCAGACCAGGCACACCCATTCTGGACTGTGCTCCCCTATTCTGAACCAGGTTCCCCTAATCCAAGACCATACAACCCTACCCTGGACCATGCGCAACATCCCAGACCATGCATGTCATCCTAGACTGCATCCACAACCAGAACCATGCACCCCATTGTAGCCCATGCCCCGCATCCCCATCTCGGTGCAGGAATTCCCCTCTCCTCCCATCCCACGTGCAGCCACACACTCCCATTCCCACCCTCGCACGCAGATGCTGCAACCTCGATGGCATGACAAGCAGGTCCCACACACCAGCACTGCCACCAAGCCGTCCCAGGGTCCCCACCTCGCTCGAGTCCTCCTGCTGATTGATGACGGTGAGGGCATCCTCGGACGCCTGGCGCTTGGCCTCGGCCAGGGCGCGCTCCATCTTGGCGCGCTCGGTGGTGATCAGCTCGTGGGCTTTGCGCTCGGCGTCCGACACGGCCTTCTGCAGCTCGGACATGGCCTGGCGCTTCACCTCGTTCACGGCTTCTTCTGGAAGGCAGCAGCCAAGCGTGGCCGCGGTGTGCCAGTGCCCCAGCATCCCCCCTTCCCGCTAAACCACCCCAAATTCCTCCTGCACCGCAGGCATCCCCATGAGGGGAGCTGGGGCAGAGCCCCTGGCTCAGCACCCTGCCGGGGGCTGTGCCCACCCCGCACTCACCAGCCTTCCTCCAGATCTCCTCGGGCATGTACCCGGAGAGCGGCCGCGGCGCGAAGTCCCGGTGCGCGTCTGCCAAGGAGAGAGGGGACGCCCTTAGGAGATGCCATCCCCCGGGAATGCCCCTGCCAGCAGCGCCAGACCCCCGGGAGAGCGGCGCGGGCACCCGGAGCGGGCGCAGCCCCCGCAGGCCGCCCGCGGC
>NW_005054373.1:2281090-2282910 GCF_000277835.1 Geospiza fortis
CGGGGGGGTGTCCCAGCCCGTTTGGGGGGTGGCTCAGCCCGTTGCTGGGGCTGTAGCGCTGCGCTGGGCTCATGGTGCACGGCCGCTTGCTGAGGTGCTCGGGGTGCAGGGGGTCTCGGTCCAAACCGTTCTCTTTGGTCCTGGCAGGAGGAGAGGAGGTCGGTCCCCAGTGGGCTCCCCAGAACAACCTCCCCTTTTCAGAGGTGTGCCCCTGAAGAATCCCACATGCCCCTCCCCAGGCTGGCACCTGTCTGGCGTCCTCCTCTTGCCGCTCTCACCCACTTCCAGGAGCAGCTCGGAGGAGTCGATGAGAGAGGAGGCGTTGGCGTCCAGCAGCAGCTGCTCGTGCTGGGCCAGGTACTGGGCCGGGGTCTGCTTGGCCATGCGGGCGCAGTGCAGCAGCTCCCGTTGCAGCAGAGGCAGGGTGGCACGCAGGGAGGAGTCCATTCCACAGCCCTGCAGCCCCCCCAGGGCAGCCTGGCTGTGCCCTCAGCTCGCCATGGGCAGGGGGTGCCAGGGGGTGCCTTCCCTTTGGGGTCCTGCTCCCTTTCCCCAGGGATGGCAGCAGTGTGCCCAGGGGCCAGGCAGGCTTTTGGGGGACCTGTGTGGCATCCCACAGGGTTCAGACACAGCTTCAACAGAGCCTTGCTGCATCTGGCAGGGGCTGCAGAGCATCATCCCTGGGCCTGGTCAGCCACCTCAGCCACCCTGTCCCTATGACTGCCCAGGGGGGACTGCACCTGTCGAACCCCCAGCCCCTGTGGCACCCACAGCTGTAAGGATCAGCTGTGAAGAGCTGCAGTTGCGGTGAGCAGGGCCAGACCCTCCCTCCCCTTCCCTTGCCTGGCCGGGGGGGAAGCAATCCCACAAAAACAGCAAGTCCCCAGTCTGGGAAGCACGCCGAGCCCGGCTGGTTGCAGTTAGGATAATGAGAAACATCTGGGCCGGGCGGTGGGAACAGCTGGGAGCGGGGTGCCAGGGCGGCCGGCGCGGCCGCTGCGCTCTTGGCACGGGGACAGCGGGGATGGATCCCAGCCTGCCTTGAGCCACAGGGGCACCAGTGCCTGCCAGGGCCTGCCAGTTCACCTTTCCCTGCTCCCACGGAGCCCAGAATCCCTGCAGACTGACGGGGGAGAGGGGGCTGTGCTGTCCCACTCCAGCTCAGCCTGGAGGAAACCTCTCCAGCAGATTCCTGTGATGAGCACGGACCTCCACTCATGGACTCCTGCTCTGGGGGGGCTGCCATGCAGAGGTGGAAAAGGAGATATTTTTGCACTTTTTAATTATTCCTTTGCTAGCAATGGACAGGGGACACAGGGCTCAAACATCTGCTGGCAGTGCCCATGCTGCCAGGCGTGCCAGCACCAGGCAAATCCCTCCAGAGCAGGGTGACACTGCAGAGTCAGCACAAAATTTAAAAAAAGGGGGAATTTTTAATGAATTTGCAATTTCAAGTGGCAACCAGCTGGGCTGACCCCTCGCTTTATTGCAACCAGCCCTGGCCCTGCATGACTCCACACGTGTGGGGGCACACGTGTGCCTGGGGGTACACGGGCAGACCCACAGGCAGCTGCCAGCCCCAAAGGCACCCCTAAATGCCCTGTGCTGAAATGCAGCCATGAATCCCACCCTGCCCAGGCTGGAGACCCACCTTGAGGAAGGGGATGACGAAGGGTCGCAGCGGGAAGTTGGTGGCCTCTTGGAGCTTGGCGTGAAACTCCTCGATGGTGAGGGTGGAGTTCTGTGGGGACAGGCTGGGCTCAGCACCCCTGGCACAGCCCCTCGCACCCCTGGGGGACCCCTGGCTGTCCCTCCCCCAT
>NW_005054373.1:2283248-2286511 GCF_000277835.1 Geospiza fortis
CGCGTTGCTGAACCCGTTGGGGGTGGATGGAGCCCCATTGATGGCAGTTGGCGAGTGGCTGCTCCCGTTCATCACTGGGGAGACAGGGAATGGGGGGTCAGAGCGGGTGGCTGTGCCCTGGCACCATGGGGACAAGGCTGGGATGGTAGGACCAGGGTGTCCTGCTGGGCAATGTGGGGCTGGCACCCCCTGGAGGGATTCAGGATTCTGGTGAATCCCTGGGGCTGCATCCTGGACTGGTGGGAGGGAAGGAGGGGATGCAGAGCATCCCCCAGCATGGTCAGGGCCTGATCCAGCTCCTCATCAGCCAAGCAGCCAAGGGAAGGGCTCCATCCTGCCCCTGCTCAGCACTCCCAGAGAGAACCCATGAGCCATTTCCCATGGAGCCCAGCCTGGCTTGCAGAATGCCACTGCCACCTCTGTCCCCACTGCCCGCTCAGCAAGGACAGGAGCTGCCTGAACACCACACACCAGCAGACCCCGGGGGGTATATTGGGGTACCAACCATCAGAGTGGCAGACCCTGCTCGCCTGCACCAGCCCCATGTGAGCACAGGGACCTTTTCCTGGCTAGCTCAGGTGACAACGGGTGTGACCCCTGTCCCGATGGCGCGGATGGCAGCACACAGCACACATGTCCTGATGACGGGGGTGACAACACATGGCATCCATGTCCCAGCCAGCACAGGTGACAACATGCATCACCCATGTCCCAACAATGTGGGTGACAACATGTGTCACACAGGTCCTGAGGTCGTGGGTGACAACACATGTCACCAATGTCCCAATGGCATGGGTGACAACACATGTCACCTGTGTCCCAGACAGCACGGGTGACAACATGTGTCACCCACATCCCGACGGCACGGGTGACAACATGCATCACCTGTATCCCAATGTTGTGGGTGACAACAGGCATCACCCATTCCCGGCCAGCACGGGTGACAACACGCGTCACCCATGTCCCGATGGCGCGTTGCCCGTGTCCCCCGGCACGCACGCGCCTGTCCCCACTGGGACCCCCCGCACTGACCTGGGGGTGCCTGGGGGTGCTGCCCTGCCCTGCCAGCCCTGCCTGCTCGGGGGGTCCCTCTCCGCTCGCTCTCCAGCCAGGCAGCGCCCGCCGCTCGCTGCAGAGGCCGCGCCCGCCGCTCGCTGAAGAGGTGCCAAAAATAACCCGGCGGCCACCAGGGCTTTATTCCCGTGACAGCTGCGTGCCCAAGTTGGACAGCACAGCACACGTGTCCCCGGGCCGGGTGGGGCTGGGGGTCCCATCCCCGTGACTGGCGAGGGGAGTGCCCCGGGGCTGTGGCTGCACTCGGCTCTCTCATGAGAGCGGGTGTTTCATTTTACTTACAAAGACAGACCATCGACCATTTCAAGCAACCATGAAAACGGCCGCGAGGCAGAAACGTCGGAGGGCCAGCGTCTCGATCTGCAAGCAAAATAAAACACGCTATGATGAGAGAGCAGAGGGGGCAGCTCTCGGCCCGGGGCCCTGCACGGGATGCTCCTCACCACGGGCAAAGCTGCCAGACCCACCAGGGAGCCGGGTCCCTGCGTCCCACCGCAGCCACAGGGAGGGTTCAGGGGATGGATGCTCGGCTGCCTGATAAAGTCCTGACAGTTTAGGGACCAGATGAGGTCCCCCAAGGCCAAGAACAACCAAAACACCGTGGTGTCCATGCCAAGATGCTCCATGCCCCCAGCCTTGTGTCTCAAACCCTGCTCCATGCTGAGCTGGGATGGAGAGGCTGCCTGCACCCCTGGCCCTGCATATTGAATCCTGCTCCGTGCTGAGGCGTGGCAGAAAGGCTGCCAGCCCCATGTCCTGAACCCCTCTCTGTGCTGAGCCATGGTGCAGAGGCCATTTGCACCCCTGGTCCCTCATCCCAGACCCAGCCACATCTGGGCTGCCACATCAGCACAGGGCTGGGATTGACATCCAAACCAACCAAGCACCCCTGAGCACCAGCTGATTTCTAGAGTCCAGAAGCGCTGCTGGGGGGCTGCAAGTGTCAGAGGATGGATCTTTGGGGTTGTTTTGGGGTGTTTTCTTCCCCACTGGGGTTTTTCTGAGCAAGAAACAGCCACGAGCAAAACCCTTGCACATGCACATGCCCAGGAAAAGTCTCAGCAGAACTGGAGCAGCTGCTGGCAGTGGCCACTGCCACACCTGCCAGGGGCCAGCCTTGTCCCCTGCCTGTCTGGATCCTGCACTGCCTGTGCCTTGTCCATCCATGTGCCAGGACAGTGACACCAGCACAGTGACAGATCCCTGCGGGTGTGCAATGAGCCCACGTGCCTCTGGTGCCGCCACCGCATTGGGCGGCTGTCCCCACTCAACCACAGAGACTGAAACTCCCACCTGGCATCCCTGATGCCACCACGCCATAGCCTGGGCAGGGCAGGGAGCTCCCAGCCACTGTGGCTGGCCATGACACTGCCCTGCCACCACTGGGTGCCACATGCAGAGGGACAGATGTGTCCCCACACGCGCGGGACGCGCCACGGGGCCATCTGTGATCCACAGAACTCCCCCAACCCCACCACCCTCCAACCACACTCTGCTCTGTGCCAGCACTTGGTGACAGGCTGGCAGGATGTCCCTGTCCCCAGAGACTCACAGGGCACTGCCAGCCATGGCTTGGCAACGTGCACCCAAGCAGAGCCTTGAGGCCAGGTGCTGTCACCCGTGTCACCGCCAGCGCCGCGCTGAGCTCCGAGCGCGCTGCCGGCCCCGGGTGCCGCGTGTCAGGAGGAGCTGGGGGCAGCCCGGGCTGGCAGCCCGTGCCCAGGGTACTCACTGGTGCTGGGAGTGAAGGAGGGGTGGCGTGAGGCTCCCTGGGCGGCGGGCGGGGGCATGCTGGGCGGCGAGGAGCGGGCCTGCGTCTTCACGTCGGCCGGCGAGTCGGGCATGGCGGCGGTCTCCGCGTTATCTGCGGGAAGAGGGCACGGGGAGGTGAGCAGGGTGTGCCAGGCAGGGCTGGGATTCCCTGGCAAACTGGGGTCAGGGGCACAGGGGACACTTGGGGACATCGGGCTGGCCTGGGCATCGCTGGTGCCACTGCAGAACTCAGGTAACAGGGACGGTGCCCGGTGTCCCGTGTGCCACAGGGTGGTGGGAGGGTGATGGAGCTGCTGTTCATCTGCACAGTGCCCTGGTGGGGACACAGTGCTGGCACCGCTCTGCCCCTGCAGTGCCAAGCCTGCCCCAGCCTGGTTCACACCACTGCTGTCACAGTGACACATCCTGGGAATTCC
>NW_005054373.1:2286543-2287766 GCF_000277835.1 Geospiza fortis
GGCTGGCACAGCCCCTGGCAGAGACTGTGGGGTCATTACAGCCAGTGTTTAGTAGCAATGACAACAGCAGGATCCACACATCCACCAGTGACTGTCCTGCAATCCAGAGACCGTGGAGCTCCGGCCATCACCATCACCATCACCATCACCATCACCATCACCATCACCATCACCCCAGCGGGCATCACCACCTCCCTCCCAGCCCCAAATAACTCCCAGCAGTGCATTCCCCACCAAGGGGAGAGCATGCCACCCCCATCCCCTGCAGACACAGCCCCGGGGCAGGCTCTGGGCCCCCTGGCTGCCACACTGGCCCTGATGGGTGACCACAAGTGCTGGCAGCTGTGGGGATCTGTCACCGCGCCTGCACCGCCGCCGGCTCTGGCCAAAGATGGGAGCGGCCACCACGGCCACCCCGGCCATGGGGACCCCCTGTGCCTGGCTGATAATCACTAATCCAATATCCATCCTAAATCCAGGGCAACTGTGGGGACACGAATTAAACCCAGCCACAGCACATTGGCTGGGCTAAGTAAAAGCAGGCCCTGATCCCCACTGAGATGCCATCGGGGTTGTGCCACAGGTGGTGGCACACAGAGCACCAGGAGATGCTGGCAGGAGCCAAAATCTCAGCTGGTCACCCACAGGATCCTTCTGGAAGGCTCCAGCACCATGGCTATCCCTCTCTGTCCACACTGGAATGCTGCAGACACCTGGATGTGCATGCTGCAGTTCCCCGTTCCTCACTCCCTTCTCCCTGCCCAGCCACAGCAGAAACCCCAAGACCTTGCAGCTTTCCTCCCCCCAAAACCTCAACTTTCTTACAGGGCCTGCCAGAAGAAATGGTTTGTTTTGAAAAACTTTTATTTTCCTTTTTGTGAAATGTCCATCTCTGGGCAAAACTCCTCCAGCCTTGCAGGCTGCCCCTGTCACTCAGCAGAGCAGGATCCAGCTCTGACAGCACAGGATGAGCCCTGAGTGTGCACAGGGGTCACAGCTGCAGCACCTGGATCCCACACGATCCTTGCCTGCATCCCTGGCACCATCCCTGTCCTTGTCACAGCCCTGGCAGCATCCTGGCCTGCATCCCTGGCATGGTCCCTGCCAGCATCCCCCCCTCCCAGCCCCGGTCCCCCTCGCTGCCCTGACTCCCTGCACATTCCCACATCATGGAGCAAACATGGACACATTCATCCTGGCACTGACATGGCTTTTCCACAGCT
>NW_005054373.1:2287795-2288338 GCF_000277835.1 Geospiza fortis
GCAAGCACTCAGGGAAATGGGGTCTGGTTCTGGTTTTTCTTGTGTTCTCTTTTTTGCCTTTAAATTTTAAAATTTCCCTGAGGTGTTTGCAACCCAAACACAGCCAGGCAGGCACAGGAATGGTCCCAAATCCAATGGGATACAGAGCCTGGAATGCCCAGAGGACCCCACCACAGCTGTGCCAGCAACCGAGCTCCTCTGCAGGATGGGATGAGCTCCAGGGGAGCAAAGGAGGTTTTGGGGAGCAAAGTGCAGCCTCCCCTCAGCACCTTCAACCAGCAATTCCCCAGCACAGCTCCAACTCCAACTCCACTGGAATTATTTTTCCCTCTATTTTTTTCTCTCTTTGGGGTAATTTGTCCCAGCCGCTCGGGGCCGTGTCTGTTTTCCTCCATCTGGTTTCCATTAGGTCTGTGCAGCCCAGATGAATAAGTAATAATATAAAAATAAAAGGATTAGTATTTTCTGCTGGGCCGGCGGGAGCGGCCGCTCCCCACCCTGGCCCCGGGGCCGGCGGATGCGGGACCCCCGCACCCCCCGTGT
>NW_005054373.1:2288739-2291346 GCF_000277835.1 Geospiza fortis
GGTGGGGGCTGGCAGCCAGCCCACCCCATCCCATCCCATCCCATCCCATCCCATCCCATCCCAGCCCGTGCTGTTTCCCACAGCCCCGGGGAGCCCATCCAGCCACCACGAGCCTTGTTCTGCCTGTCCCCGGGCAACAAGTGGGATGTGCCGGCTCCGGGATGAGAGCAGAGCGCCTGGGCCGGCTGCCCTGCTCTCCTTCCCCCAGGGCTGGGGTGAGGCAGGCACGGAGCTGCCCTGGATGTGGCCGCTGGAAAGCTGCGGCTCCCTGCAGGCAAAGCTGCCCGGGTGAGGAAGGGGTTAAAGGGAATTCAGCGCCCAGCATCCTTCATGCTCTCCAAATGGCCACAAATGAAATCCAGATGCTGGAGGCGACGTCTCCCCAAGCCAGGCTGCCTGCGAAACAAAGGCAGGGAAGCATTGCAGCCAGCGGGGCCAAGAACAACTCCCCGATAAGATGGCAGGGCAGGAGCTGTCCCAGCTGGAGCAGGTTTGGAATTGGAAGTGCGCAGTGCCTGAGGCCACGGCAGCATCCCTCCTGCCCTGCACCCATCCTGATCTCTGGGATCAGCTCCCTCCTGCCCTGCACCCATCCTGATCCCCTCCCTGGGCCATGGTGACAAAGGTGACAAAGGTGACACAGGCAGCTTGGAGTGCATCCCCAGTTGCACTTGGAGCAGGACAAGGCAGGAGTGCAGCTGTGGGATGCTGACAGAAGGTGGATTTAGATTGGATATTGGGAAGGAATCCTACCCTGGGAGGGTGGGCAGGCCCTGGCACAGGTGCCCAGAGCAGCTGTGGCTGCCCCTGGATCCCTGGCAGTGCCCAAGGCCAGGCTGGACAGGGCTTGGAGCAGCCTGGGAGGGTGGAGGGTGTCTGTGCCATGGCAGGGCAATGAGGTGAGCTCTAAGGCCCCTCTCAATCCAAACCATTCCATGATGATGCTGAGGGACGCTGCCCACCCATCATCAGGGTGTTCTGGGTGCTCATTTTGGGGAGCCAGCCCAGCAGGGAGCGATCCACACCCAGCACTCACCAGCACAAATGAAGCCCTTCAGAAATAAATCAAATTAATCAAACTCTGCACAATCTGTGAAGGAGCCCTGATCCAGGCAGCTCCAGTCCTGGGGAGCCCCTGCAGGTCACCCCCAGGGGCATCCTGAGACAGCCCCTGTGCCCCTGGCCCAGCTGGGACACCTCCCACCAGCACAGTCCCTGGGTAAAGCACATTCCCCCAGCTCAGGTACATCCCAATTTCCCAGGGTAAAGCACATTCCCCCAGCTCAGGTACATCCCAATTTCCCTGGGTAAAGCACGTTTCCCCAGCTCAGGTACATCCCAATTTCCCAGGGTAAAGCAAATTCCCCCAGCTCAGGTACATCCCAATTTCCCAGGGTAAAGCACATTTCCCCAGCTCAGGTACATCCCAATTTCCCTGGGTAAAGCACATTCCCCCAGCTCAGGTACATCCCAATTTCCCAGGGTAAAGCACATTCCCCCAGCTCAGG
The DNA here is from genome assembly GCF_000277835.1 of Geospiza fortis. Taxonomy (NCBI): domain Eukaryota; kingdom Metazoa; phylum Chordata; class Aves; order Passeriformes; family Thraupidae; genus Geospiza; species Geospiza fortis. The sequence goes on from NW_005054373.1 coordinate 2,290,248, forward strand.
TACATCCCAATTTCCCTGGGTAAAGCACGTTTCCCCAGCTCAGGTACATCCCAATTTCCCAGGGTAAAGCAAATTCCCCCAGCTCAGGTACATCCCAATTTCCCTGGGTAAAGCACATTCCCCCAGCTCAGGTACATCCCAATTTCCCTGGGTAAAGCACATTCCCCCAGCTCAGGTACATCCCAACTGGCTTTGCTTTCCGAACCCCCACACCCTGCAGTGCCAGCCCTGCTGGCAGATGCCCCACGGGCACCAACTCCAGGCCACCAACCCCCAGCAGGTCCCGAGCCCTGCCGTGTGGCAGTGACAGCACAGCTCCACACGGGACAGCAGCGCCCGCAGCCAGGCTCTGCACGTACCCCAAGCCCCAAAATCCCAGTTTTTAACCCAAAACCACCCAGCCAGGGACCCAAAGCAGCTGGCTCGGTGCCACCAAGGCAGTGCCAGCAGCTCCTGCTTGCCCCGAGCTGCCGTGGCCATGGATGGGGGATGGGGATGGGTTTGATTTTTCCTCGAAACAACAACAAAAAAGCCAAAAAAAAAAAGGTGCCCTCTCTGTTTTACAAGCCTTCATTTGCTATTGTTTATGTAAACAGGTAAATTGTTTCGTATCTCAATTAAAAACATCTGCCACATAAATGAATACCAATTAACTCATCCTGTTTTTAATTACTCTGTTAATTACACACAGGCAGCAAAAAGGATGGCAGGGGAATAGGGAAAGCATGCTCACACCCCCCCTTCCCACCTTGCTCTTGGCAAGGATCCGAAATGTGCCCAGATAATGATGGATTAAGGTGAAAACCGTGGCTCCTGGCCAGCTCCGGCGTGGCGGCTCCTCCCGGGGCTCCTCGCACGGGGATTTCCCGGGACCCTCGGGAGAGGTTTTGGAAAGCCCAAGCCCCATGGGATGCCCCAAAATCGAGGCGGCCCAGCCCCGCTGGCACTGCCACTGCCAGCCCCGCGCTCCCTCTCCAAACACACCCACGGAACTTTGGGATGGCGAGAGGAGGAAGGCGGCAGCGTCCCCATGGACCGAGCGCATCCCTGTGCCCTCCTGGCACCGAGGGGTGGCACGGGGTGGCACGGGGTGGGTGCC
>NW_005054373.1:2292175-2294911 GCF_000277835.1 Geospiza fortis
CTGGTACCGGCTCCGAGGGGGTGCCGGATCCGGCCGCGCTCTCCCACAGCCTCAGGCTGCTGCCTCACCGACTCTTTGTCTATTTTTGAACCACGGGCTCCATTTCAAGGCGATTTTGCCCATGTGAAATTGAATCAAAGAACACACAGGAAAAAAAATATTAATGAGAATTTTGCAAAATAAACAGGAAATCCCTCGGATGTTTTCTGGAACCATCGGTCGGCATCTTCCGAAGGAAAGCTGGGGGTTTGTCAAGGTGGGGTTCCCCCTGGGGAGCCTGAGCACAGTGGGAGGGACGGCACAAAACAGCTCCAGGAAATCTAAAAATAGCCCCAAACCCGGCAATGGCACTGAGGCCAGGGAGTGCCCTCTGTGCCACCAGCCTGATCTTGCCTCTGGCTGGCAAGGATTGATCCCAGCTCGGGGACTCCCCATCCTGCAGGGCAGCTAAACCCATGTCCCACATGGGATCCAGCTCGGAGAGCACAGGGCAGGCTGCAGCCCCCGACCTGCAGCACTGACAGCATCCCCGGCCCCAGCAGCAGCGATTAAGCCCAGCTTAACCCCTGGGCTGTCCCCGGTCCCTCCCAGCCCCGCTCACAGCACCCGGCCCTGATCTGCCCCAAGCCCTGTGCTCGCTGTGACCCTGCTGGTCTGCCTGGGGGCTGCAGAGGGTCGGTGCTGCTGTGGGGGGATTTGTGTGTCCCCGCAGGAGGGACCCAGACCCTGCTCCACTGCCAGCACTCCCTGGCAGCCCTGCTCTTCCCGGTTGACTCGCTGCCAGTCCACTGACTCGGGCTAAGAGGTAAAATAACAGAAATTTGTGGGGTGCCTCCCTCCCCGGGGGTCCCACAGCACAGGGACACCTTCCCGGGGTGGCTGCAGGACAGGGGACTGTGCACAGCCACGGGCAGAGCCAAAGTGTCCCCAGACTCCAGCAGGGATTGATGGCAGTGAGCAGAGCCAGAGCCCATTCCCAGGGCACTGCAGGAGCCTCAGCGCCGGATCCTGCCGCACGCAAACATCCCCGGCTCAAAGCAGAATTCCAGGAACGGCAGCACAGACCTGCCAGCCCCAGGTACCCCATGGGACCTGCCAGAGCCCCCTCCTGCCTGCAGCAGCCCAGCCCTGAAGGGGGGCTGAGCACCAGAATATTTTTCCGTCCTGCAGCCTGGAAGTTCCTGATGAAAGAGGCAAATCCTGCAGCCACACGAGGCCTCCCCACTGCCCAAACCCGGCACCCACCCCAGGGCAGCACCCAGAGCGACGGGAGAACAGCCTCTCCCCTTCCATGTCCTGGCTTTTTCCCCTACAAACCAACATCTGCACTCACGTTTGCCAAACAAAACACACCCAACATCTGCCTGCTCCCGGGTAAAGCCTTACCTGCCAGCACGGGAGGCAGCCGGCAGGGAAAACCCCCCTGGCACAGCCAAGTTCACCTCCACTCGCCTCCCCAAGCACGGAACCTCTCCCTGTGTGGAGAGGAGTGCTGCCTCACAAACCTCCGAGGATCCAAGAGCCCGCCCCAGGCGGCAGCTCAGCTCCATGGGGCTCCTCACCCGAGGGCCGGGGCTGTCAGCATCCTCCGCGGCTGCTGCTCCGTGTGTGCCGCGGGGTTTCGGGCTGGCTCCCCCGTTCCTCCATGCCCTGCACCGCGGCACAGCTCACCCACCGCGGCGCCGAGCAGACGGGCGCTTGCAGAGTGTCTTCAAGTCGCTCGACAAAGGAGCAGGGAATTAATGTTCCTTTTAATTAAAGGCAGAAAAATCTCTTTGTTCCTGAACAGAGAGAAAACAACAGAGGGAAGAGCTCAAAAGCTCTTCCTAAGCTGGAGACGAGACCATCGCTTGGAATCAAAGACGCTGTCAATGCACACGTGACCTCGAATTAAAAAAACAAAATGAAACGCAGCAGCGGCAGCGGCTCCTCTCCGACAGCGAGGGAAAGTTGCAAAGTTTTTCTTGGCTAATAGAGGAAAAAAAAAAGAATTCCAAGAAAAGGTGTGTTTAACTAGAGAAACGCTCTGCGGTATCCGAAGGCACCATCCAGCGGCGAGGGGATGACAGCAAGAGCTGCTTGTGCTCCGGCTCGGTGTCGCGGAGGAGAAGCGCGGGGCCAGGCTCGCTCCATCCCTCCGCCGGCAGCGTTCCCTTGGCACAGCCGGGCTGCCCAGCTCAGCGCAATTCCGAAGGGAAAGCGAGAGCGGGCGGTGATGAATGGCAGCGCTGGAGACTCCCGAGCCAGCCTTCCTTCCCAAATCCGCATCCAAACAAACAAACATCCCCTGGCACACGCCGTGACCCTGCGAGCGTTCCCAGCGCAGCCCCGTGTGCCCAGCACGGAGCCGTGTCCTGGCACCAAAACACACAACGGAGGGGCTGGAACTCCCGGAGCGGCCCCGGGATTCCTCCCGCAAACTCTCCCGAGTGGGGCAGCTCCTCCTCACCCTCAGCACGGCTCCGGCTCCCAGCCCACAGCAGCCGGAGAGGGATGCGGGCAGAGCGGAGGGATGCGGGGATGACAAAGAGTTGGACTGCAGGGCACGAGTCGGGAGCCACAACCGGGGGGGTTCTGCTGGGGGTGGGCACAAACTCGCGTGGGTTCCCGGGGACGCTGTGCCGCCCCACGCCGCCCCGGCGCACGGGAAACGGCGGCGGGGAACACGGAGGGGAGAGCAGGAATTGCCCCGGCAGCGCAGGGAAGAGGGGTCTGCGCCCCGCCGGCCCCGCGGCA
>NW_005054373.1:2296318-2297539 GCF_000277835.1 Geospiza fortis
CAGGGACAGGGACAGGGAGTGGGAATGGGATGGGATGGGATGGGATGGGATGGGATGGGATGGGATGGGATGGGACAGGGAGTGGGAATGGGAATGGGAATGGGAATGGGAATGGGAATGGGACAGGGAGTGGGAATGGGAATGGGAATGGGAATGGGAATGGGAATGGGAATGGGAATGGGAGTGGGAATGGGCGGCATCGGGACGGAAACAGGATGGGATGGACGGGAATACAGGGCTGGGCAGCACCGGGGATTCTGCACGAAACCGGGGGACTGAGTGGGACACGGGGCTGCATGACACCGGCGGTCTGCACGGGGACATGGGGCTGCCCAGGGCTTCAGGGGGTGAGTGGGACCTGGTGACACTCTGGGGACTGGAAGGCCGTGCACGGTGGTGTACGGGGCTTGGAGGCTGCAGGGATCTGGGTTTGCTAAATCGTCAGAGTTGGGGATGCTAAAGATCAGGGGTTGCAAAGCTGAGAGCGGGGGGATGCGTGGGGGTGGAGTTACATGTTTTGGGGAGCTGCAAGGAGCTGGGAATTGTTCTGGGGGAGGTGGAAGGACTGCAAGGGAATGGTACAGGACTGGTCTGGGGCCATGGGAAGGGTCAAGGGGGTGGAGCAGGGTGGGGGTGTCTGCAAGGGCTTGGGGGGGGATGGAGCTGTGCTTGCTCAGCTTCCCTCTCCAGGGGCCCAAGGGCTGGGGTTGCACTGGAACAGCCACAAGAGCATGGGCACAGCCCTCAGAGTCCCACATGCCCATCCCAGCCTGGCCTTGGAGTGCCTCCCACCCTGCTGGGCCTCGGGGGGGCTCCAAGGGCAGCTGCGTGTTGGGAATGCCGGTGGGACCCTCCCCAACAGCCGTGCACATCTGGCTGCCTGGCACACCCTTCCTGCGTGCCCCGTGCCAGCTGGGGGACAGCATTCAAATTTTCCCTCCCCAAGTCCTCCTACATCGCTGCTGCTCCCGTGCAGAGGGAACGCAATCCCTGCGAATTTCCCTGCGAATTTCCCTGCGAGCCCAGCCCTGCCTCTGTGTGTAATTACTGTGCCTGGCAGCTGCTTCCCTCTGCGACTGCCCCGTGCCGGTGCATTACTCATCCTCCCCGCTTCCCGGGGATTGGGAGAGCAGCAGCTCTGCCGGGCGGAGTCACCCGGCTCGGCACGGCCGGGCTGGGGTGGCACAGGACAGCTGCGTGGCCCCCGGGGAGGCAGAGAGG
>NW_005054373.1:2297594-2299736 GCF_000277835.1 Geospiza fortis
CTGCTTGGCCTCTGAGTGGCCACTGCATGGCCAGAAAATGGTCATTGCATGGCCAGAAAGTGGTCATTGCATGGCCACTAAAGGGTCATTGCATGGCCACTAAAGGGTCATTGTATGGCCAGTAAATGTCATTCCATGGCCACTAAAGGGTCATTGCATGGCCAGTAAATGTCATTCCATGGCCTCTGTGTGGCCACTGCATGGCCAGCAAATGCCAACCACAAGGCCACTGAGTGACCTTCCCATAGGTAGTAAATGATCATGACAAAGCCACTGAGTGACCATTCTACGGCCACTAAATGGCCATCACTTGGCCACTCTGGGGCCACCACAGGGTCCCCAAACGACCACTGCATGGTCACTGCACAGCCCAGCTCTCCCCACTGCTGGGGTCACAGCAGGAGGTGCTGCAGAGCCCTGACCCAGCCCTTCCAGCCCCAGCTCCAGTTTTCCATCCCTTGCTCTCAGGGGGCTCTCAGGGGTCTGTGGTTCTCCAGGCCGTGCTGCCCCAGTTCCCGTGGGGCACAGGAGGGGATTCCACCCTGCACAGCTGCACTCCTGCCTCACCACAGCCCAGCCTTGCACATGCAAATGCCAGCACCACGTGTGCTTGGGGACACAGGCACTTGGACAGCGGCTCCCAGTGCAGGTCGAGGTGTTGTGAACCCCCAGCACCAGGGGGGCAGCCCAAGAGTGTTCCCAGAGCTCTGGGCTGCCAGCACAGGGCCCCTTTGGGATCAGGGCCTCACTGGGAGAGCAGGGATGTGCCCATGGGGGTGACCACGCTCTCAGCCCAGCCACCTGTGTCACACACCAAGTGCAGCCCTGGAACACACCACAAACCCTCCTGGGAGTGCCCAGCTGGTGCTGTGCCATGAGCCTGGCCATGACCAAACCCATCCCCTCTGACTGCCAGCCCCCTGGCACCCCCACACCACAGGGACCTGCTGGGAACTGTCACCACCTCTCCTTGATTTGGGGTGCAGATGAAGGACAACATCAAACACCCCCTGCCCTGGCACCTCGTGCCCCAGGAGCCACTCAAGCACTGTGGGCATGGGCAGGTGGCACTGCCACCTCACAGGACAGCAGGGGACAGAGCCACCACGTCCCCCCCCAGTGGCGTTTGGGTGGCAGGGGCTGCTGCGTTCCTATTCCACGCACGCAGCCTGTAATTTTGGTCTATTGAAGTCATAATTCACTACTGTGAAAATAAACATTTGTGTTAGCTGGCTTTATTCGGCGGGGCTCGGCTGAATGTTGATCATTCCCCGCCGGCGCCTTTGCACGTGGCCCGGGATGCCGGGACAAAGCCGGGCCACCCTGGCCATGGCCGTGGCCACCTCCTGCCAGGCTTTGGGCGAGTTCCCACCCTCCTTTGTACCCCATCCCTGGGATCCCCTGGATCCCCAAGGAAACGGGAAAGGAGAGCCACTTTGTACGATCAGGGATAACGAGGGAGATAAACGTGATTTTTGGACAATATTTGGGGTGCAGCACCTACTCAGACCCTTCCCTCCCCATCCCTGTCACTGGGTTTGTGCCCTTGTGCTGTTTTGTGGGTGCTCCTACCCCACCAAAGACACTCCATCACCCATTCCGTGCCATCACCATGCAGGAGGAGCCCGGGCCCGCCAGGCCCGGCTGTCCCCAGGGCTGTCCCCAGATCTGTCCCCGCTGGGTGCGAGGGGCTGGAGCTTCCCTCGGCATTTGCATCTTCCCAGCCTTTATCTTCCTCCCGGTCTCTGTATTGCTGCAATTACAGACACTTTAAAACACAATGATCTGGCTGTTAGCGTGATGGATGACAGAACCTTTCTGTCTGGTTTAAATCATTGCTGAGAGTGAGCAAACTTCCCCGGCTTAACCCTTTCCTGCCCCGAGCCCGCTCCCAGCCCGGGGCTGCTGTGATCTCCACGGCCACCCCTGCACCACACGCCTGGGTGCCATGGGTGGGATGAAGGGGGGTCTGGCATTCCTACAGAAAACATTCCCGCATCCCTCAGCCCTGGGCTCTGTGCTGCTGGGGCTCCCCGGGTGCTGGGGACAGGCGATGGGACCAGCAGAGCCGGTGGCCCCGCGGCGCTCGGCTGCGGTGGGAAATGAACGGCTGGAGCGGAGATAAGCGCCTGCCAGAGCCCG
>NW_005054373.1:2300212-2301122 GCF_000277835.1 Geospiza fortis
TTCCTCCCCCGGGCAAATCTGGAAGCGAGGCACGACGGGGCCCCAGCGCGTTCCCACCCGTGGCAGAGGGTGGAAACTCCCGTCCTGACTCGCTGTCGGTCACGGTGTGTGATTGATGGCGCGGCGAGCCCGGGGCGGGGACGAGCCGCACACGGTGCGGTGATCCCTGCTCCCTTTGTTGTGGGGAGGCGGCATCTCCCACTGCCGAGCGTCCTGCGCAGTGCCCATCCGCAGTGCCTGGCACCCCACGGATGTCACCATCACCCGCCACCTGTGCTCGGGGGTCACATCCTCCATCCCTGCGGGGTGTGCACATGGAGAGGCTCTGGAGAGTGCCAAGGACCCTCCCCGGGGAAAGGGACACCCCAAGGCACAGCCTGGGGGAGAAGGGGAGCGCTGAGGCCTTGGCCTGGTGTGTGTCGGAGATAAGGCGCTCGCTGAGGGCAGATGAAGGCAGCTGGTACCAAAAACCTCTCAGGAAACGGTGACCACCGTGTGCCATCGTATCTGCCCTGCACAGGACCCCTGCCCGCTATCGGGGCGGTGCATGTGGGCAGGGGCTGGGCTCACGGTGCCAACAGGACACCTTCAGATGTCCCCTCTTGCCTCTGCAGCCATCACAGTGATGGGGACGCTTTCCACACCTTGTGGGTGCCCAGCCACCGGCGGTGACCCAGGGCTGTCCCCGGGCACTGCCCTTGTCCTGGCTCTCCCGGAGGCGCTTCGGCTCAGCCGCGGTGCTCCCCAGCGCGCCGGGACGAGCTGATTGCTGATTGCTATTCCGGCTGCATCCCCCTCTTCACAACCGTCAGGCTTTTTAAAAGATCCCACGGTGCTGGTTTATCACACCTTGCCCCTGGCCAGGCTGGTGCCCCAGCCCTGTCCCCCCCCCTGCCGTGCCGTGCCGTGC
>NW_005054373.1:2301492-2303102 GCF_000277835.1 Geospiza fortis
CCCGGGGCTGTCCCCGGGCACTGCCCTTGTCCTGGCTCTCCCGGAGGCGCTTCGGCTCAGCCGCGGTGCTCCCCAGCGCGCCGGGACGAGCTGATTGCTGATTGCTATTCCGGCTGCATCCCCCTCTTCACAACCGTCAGGCTTTTTAAAAGATCCCACGGTGCTGGTTTATCACACCTTGCCCCTGGCCAGGCTGATGGCCCAGCCCTGTCCCTCCCCATGCTGTGCCGTGCCGTGCCGTGCCGGTCCTGCCCCCGCCCGCTCTCACGGGACCGACGGTGTCTGCAGGCGAGGGCACCGAGCCGTGCCGCGCTCAGCCCTGGCGTGCCTCAGGTTTCCTGTGTCACCCCCAGCGGGTCTGTCTGTCCGTCCGTCTGGGTTCCTCAGTCTCTATCCGTTCCCTCTCGGGGAGCAGAGCATCCCCGGGCGCCTCTCTGAGTCCCTTGTGGATGTGGCACTGCCAGCGGTGCCCTACAAGCAGAGCTTGGTGACAGCGTGTGGCCGAGTGCCCACGAGCTGCAGTGACACAAAGCCCTACACGGCCCTGGAGTCTCCAACCCCTGTTTGCTTGGAGCATCCCTGCAGGGACAGGGAGCTGCTGGGCTGGGAAAGGTCGGTGTGACCATGGATGGTTCCATTGTCCTGGCTGCAAAATCTCAGTGCCCAAATCTCAGTGCCCGAATCTCAGTGCCCGAATCTCAGTGCCCAAATCTCAGCGCCCGAATCTCAGTGCCCGAATCTCAGTGCCCGAATCTCAGTGCCCGAATCCATCCCAGGGCGAGCACCGAGCACCACAAGCCGAGGGCGAGCCCGGAGCCCCACAAGCCAGGCTGCAGCCCCCGGCGCTCTTCCCTTGGCATTTGCCTTGCAGCAGGAGCCCCGGCGCTGGATTTTCCTGCCCGTTAATCCATCGGGGAATGCGGCAGGGAGATAAGGGGCCGGTGAGGAGCCAGCGGCCGGGGAAGACGCTCTCCTGCCCCCGGCTATCGCCCTCCGCAGCTGCATCCGCCCGGGGACATCTGCTGGGCAGGAAGCACCGAGCCTTTCCCAGGAAAGGGGCTTCGTTTGTGCCTGGCTTCCCTCCTCCCTCCGTGACCACCCCTGGGGCTCCCCACACTTGGAGTCACCCACCCTGCAGCCATCGGGCTGCAAGGAGCAGCCCCAGCGGCTGCTGAAGCAGATCCAGTGGCTTTGTGGCTTTCCCACAGCTTCCACATAGAAAAGAAAAAAAAAGCGCATCTCCCATTAAAAGAAAAAAAAATAATAATTAAAATCCTGTTTTCCTTGCTAACAGATTCGTTCCTGCTTCGTGGCATTCAAAGGGAAACCACCCCCTACTGCTTATCATCCTGCTCGCCCTGCGCTGCCGGCTCTGGAAAATCACCAGTTTGCCTTAAAAAACGTGAGACTTTAGGATACAGCTCCACTCCTCTGGGTGCTTCCAGGTTTTGGGGCTGCCAGGGGCCAAATTTCCAGCTTTTCATTGCCATAGAGAGCCTGGGAAGTGTTTTAATTGCAAAGCAGAAGTGACCATGTGCTGCCCTGACTCCAGGAGCTGGTGTTTTGGGGTGCATGGAGACCATGCTGGCACCTCCGTGGGGGCAGCACCC
>NW_005054373.1:2303132-2303997 GCF_000277835.1 Geospiza fortis
GAATTCACTGACAGATATTGAGCAGAACGCCCTGAGATGCCCTTGGGTTCACAACAGGTTCACATCCCCCTTCTCCCACACTAACCTTGGGGACCAGCTCCTTCCTGGCCCTCCCCATCCCACAGGCTGCACTGCCTGCATCGTTCCCAAGAACAATGGGGATTTAATTAGCAGGCATTGCACTTCCAACACCTCGCATCCCTGCAAAAATCAATGGGAGCTGGCAGGAGGTGGTGTGAGCCTGCCTTCACTCCAGCACGCAGCTTGGATGGACATCCAGGCCCTGGGGTGCTTTCAGAACCTTCCCAGGGCCAAAATCCTCCAGCCTGGGGCTCTGGCTGTGTGGAGGCCAGTGCTGATCTGTGCTGTGCCAGGCCATGCCTCGGGGAGCCAGGGGCTGGTGCCGGGTGAGGTCTGGGATTTGTTCCGAGCTCCAGAGGCACCACGGCAGCAGAGGACGTTGCGGCTGTCTCTGGCCACCTGCATCGTTTCCAAGTTCCCAGGCTAAAGCAGGGCTTGTTATCAAGAGCAAAAAATGTGCCACCTCTGTTGTATTTCATTTCCCTTTCCCCACCTCTTCCCTGCCCGCTGTGCATCAGAGATAACAGCGCTCGGTGCCGGAGCCGGAGAGCGGGGCCGGCAACGGCCTCGCCAGCCCTATCGCTGCCTCGCCGGCCGCAAGGAAATCAGGAAGTTTGCAGAGATATTTGGCCAACAAAATAAACATTTCTCCCGACAAAAGCCTAACGGGCAGCCCGGTGAGCCCGCAGCAATCTGCACGGCTCCCTGGCTGCAGCCTTCCGGAGCCCGCCGAGCCCCGCGCCGCATCCCTTATCGGAGCGTGCCCCGGCGGCCAGCGGCCCGC
>NW_005054373.1:2304008-2304734 GCF_000277835.1 Geospiza fortis
GTGCCCCTGCTGCCATGGGCCAGCCCTGGGCACAGCGACCCCAGCACGGCTCCCCCACCCTTGGGGGACCAGCACAACAGGTGCAGCACTGGGGTGCACCCAAACCCTGCCTGTGTGCTGTCCCAGCTGTGTCCCTGACCCACAGGAGGGTGCCGGGGTGGGCAGGGGGCTGCGGCCAGAGCGCAGTGCCAGGGCAGCAGGGTGGGGAGTGAGGGGAAGCGAGGCACGGGGCCAGCATTGTTCACACCGGTGACTCAGCCGGCTCTGCTTTCCTGCCCGTGCTGGGCACGGGCCCAGCTGGGCCCCCGAGCCCCCCAGAGCTGCTGCAGCTCCTTGGCCTCGGTGCCTGGGGATGCTCCAGCAGAGGGATGTGGGATGCTCCATCCCCGCGGAGCCTCTGCACTGCAAACCGTCAGCAGCAGCACCTGGAGAGCTCAGATGTGAGCTGCTGATCCCAGAATGAGCACAAACACCCAGCAAACACAGGGCTGAAATGCTGGAAATAAAACATCCTCGGGGCTGATTACTCGTTATGGAAAGGTTTAATCTCAGAGCAGGCTCCGAATGGGTCCCCATGACAGCGAGCCCATGGTGCCTTTGCCATGGGCTTGGCCATGTCCCAGCTCCCCATTCCCACTGGCTGGTCCCCAGGGAGATGCACTGACTCATGCCAGCCACGTGCCACCCCTCGGGGAGCACCTGCCTGCCCAAGGCTGCATTTGGCAC
>NW_005054373.1:2305208-2306972 GCF_000277835.1 Geospiza fortis
GCCGGGCAGCTGCACCCGTGTCCTTCCCCAACAGGAACCATCTGTGACCAAGCCCAGCTCTGCCTTCCCTATCAGCCATTCCGGTCTGACTTTCCAACAACTTCCCCTTCGCGCCGGCCTCACTTCCTCACTGCGAGGGGCTGGAGTGGTGCAGCGTGGCACGGCAGGACAGGCATGGTGGGACTGGCACGGCAGGACCAGCATGGCAGGACCAGCATGGCAGGACTGGCATGGCACAGCACGACAGGACTGGCATGGCACTGCACAGCACAGCAGGACTGGCATGGCACTGCACAGCCCGGCACAGCTGTCCTGGTGCACCTTGGCGCAGCAGCGCGGCACAACCAGCATGGCAATGCATGGCATGGTTGTCCATTTGCAGCCTGGCACAAACACGGGGCTCATCCCCCTTGCTGCAGCCCCTTTGCCTGGGATCATCCATGGGATGAGGTTTTCCCATGGCTGTTCCTGCTGCTGCTGCCCTGATCTGCAGCTGCAGCATTGCCCCGACCTCCTCAGCACTTGGGGTGACCCCCCTGTGCAGCCCATCCCTGCAGCCCCGGCCAGGCCCCTCAGCACCAGTGTTTGTGCTCCCCAAGAGCTGTCAGAGAGAGAGAAACAACTTGTTAGAAACCCGAAAGGCGGCTCTGGGCTGCAGGTGGGAGGGAGGAAACGTGTCCTAAAAATACAGCAGCGCCTGCACGGTCCCCGAAGGTGGCTGAGCAGATGGCGTGTCTCGGCGGCCACCTGGGCTCCTGCAGATGGTACCCGGGGCTCCCCGCCTTGTGCCCCCCGCCCCGGCCTCGGGGGGGCCAGGAAGGGATGGGGGAAGTGGGGAGGAAGGTACCGGGGTGTGGGGGTGCTGTGCTGTGCTGTGGGGGCAAAGCGGGGTGTCACCAGCAGGGTCTCTGCCCACTGGGAGCAGCCCCGAGCCCCAGGGGACATTGAGCATGGTCTGAGTGCTGCAGGGACATGAGGGGAAGACCCAGCATGGGGAAAGTGCCGCAAGATACAAAGCACAGCCTGACCCTTCAGCACTGTGTGTTTGGGGGGAGATGTCACAGCTGTCCCCAGCATAGTTCCACCCCAGCCCACATCCTGCATCCCAGCAATGCTGGCACATCCCAGCTCCATTCTACCCACCCTGGAGGTGCCCGTGCTCCACCAGCACAGGCACAGCAGCCTGAGTGTGGGCTGAAGGCTGCCAGAGGTTTTGGCAGGGTTTCCAGCTGTGTTTCAGGCTCTGCCTTCTTCCCCTTTTCTTTCTGGCCGGCCCAGGTGGGCGCTGTGTCATTGCCCGGGGTTTTGCCGAGCTGAGCTGCCCCTCGGCCAGGGCCAGCCTGACCATGGCACAGAGAGAGTGGCAACTTCTGGGGAGTGTCCCAGGGCAGCGAGTCAAAACAAGAGAGTTTCAGGGCCAGCCAGGAAAATCCCTGCCAGCTGCAGCCCCGTGTCCCCGTGTCACCCCTGCGGGAGGGTTTTCTGCGCCAGGAAGCAGAGAGCACCTGCCCGGGCAGCTGCGGGCACCGGGGAATGCCCCAGCAGGGGAGACCCCCGAGCTCTGCCCCGGGGTGCAGGGAACCCCCGGGGCCTGGCTGGGTGGAGGGGGAACCCCTGGGATCCAGAGCTGTGACTCCCCGAGGGAAGGGAACCCCGGGGTCTGAGGGGAAACATCTGAGCTCTCCCGGCATGGAGAGGAACCGTGAGGGTGTTGGGCCTGCCCTGGCACCGGGAACCCCGGGGTCTGAGGGGTCTGAGGGGAAA
>NW_005054373.1:2307385-2307771 GCF_000277835.1 Geospiza fortis
GGCAGCTGCCGGAGCCAAACCGAGAGCATCACCTCCCAAAAGGGGCTGGGATGGGGCACGGCCCAGCCTGGGCTTGGGATGGGGCTTAAATCTGCCTCCTCCAGCCCAGGGAAATGGGGATTTGCAGGAGCCAAGGCAGGAGCAGGGGATGGGAAGGAGAGCGATGGCCAAGCCGGGGAGGTGGGAGCTGCGAGAGTTCACAGGGAACACAAAGACAAATTCTTTAAGGAAAAAAAAAAAAGAAGGGGAAAAAAAAAGAAAAAAAGAAATCAAAGGGATGTGGAGAGGGAGATAAGAGGGAAAACAGAGCAGGGAGACGGAGGGAGCGGAGAGGACGCGGGCAGGGGAGGCGGGCGGCGCGGGGAGGCGAAGGGGGAGCCGGGGGG
>NW_005054373.1:2308356-2314900 GCF_000277835.1 Geospiza fortis
CGGGCTGCGGGGTGGGGCGGGGATGGGATGGGATCCATGGGATGGGATGGGATGGGATGGGATGGGATGGGAACAAGGACAGATATCGGGATGGGGGCAGTGACAGGGATAGACATGGGGATGAGGACAGGGATAGGAATGGAGGTAGGGATGGGGACAGGTACCGAGATGAGGAAGGGGAAAGAAATGGGGCTGTACATGCACAGGAGCAGTGGGACTGGGGGAAGACATGGGGGCAAGAAAAAAAACCCCTTCCCAATACTCTGTTTCAGGCCTGGCTGGGCAGAGGCCAGACTGGAAGAAGGCCCATCCTCCTCCTCCTCGGACATGCATGGCCCTGCTGGCTCCCTCAGCCACATTTCTGTATTCAACAGCTTTCTCCTCTTATCACAGTGACCATGAGCTCCCAGCTCGGCTGGGCCTCGGGCCCGGGGAGAGACAGGGAGGGAAGAGGTGCCCTGGTGGCCCCAGCCCCGGGGAGGAAGGGCTGGGTGGAGGCATCACCTGCCTGTAGCTCAGACCCATGAAGCCATCATGGATCCTCAGGGGTTGTTGATCACCGTGCTTGGGGTCAGGGCTTGTCCCCCTCTCCTGGCACCCAGGAGTTGCTAAATGTGGCAGGGGGTGCTGGTGCTTCCCTGGTGTCACCCACCCTGTCCCCCACGTTCACTCGGGGCTGCAGAATCGCTCTCCTGTTGCTGCCACCCCTGCTCTGGGATGGTTTTCCCATCCTGTCCCACTCTTAGCACGCCCTGGGCAGGGAGCACTGCCCTGAGTGTGCTCATGATGCTCCCATGAGGACACACAGAACCCAACAGAGCCTCACAGGGCAGCAGCCACGTGGCCGGGAAGCCTCGAGCCCAAACAGCACCAGATTTAGGCACAGACAGGCTCCTAAAAATAGCCAGGAGCTGGGAGGCTGCAGAGCTGCATCTGCTGCCACAGGGAGCAGCTCAGAGCTCCAGCCCTCGTCCCCCGGGGCTGGGAGGGATGGATTTGGGATGAACAGAGATGGGGTGAGCAGAGCTGGGGTGCACAGGACTGGCCCCAGCACAGTTTGGCCTGAGGAGAGTTTGGAGCCACCAGCCTGGAAGGATCCAGCCATCCCTGTGCCAGCCTGGTGCCAGGGACAGGAGGACACCAGGATGGACACAAGATGCTCTTGTTGCTAGGATGGTCCTAATGCACTGGGGAATCAGATGTGCAGCTGTGGATAAGAACAGTGAGAGCTGATAATATTCAGCACCTTTAAGGCAGGCAGGGCTCTGCAGCTCCCACCTGATGGGTGTCCCTGGGGGTTTGGAGGGGAAGCTGGGGGCACAGCCAGCGCTCAGAAAGCTGTGGGGCCTGGCTGAGAGCTCTGCTGCGGCCCCAGCCTGGCCCTGGTCCCAAGAGGGGCCCGACCTGCAGCTGATAAAACACTAAAAATAGCAGGATAAATACGAGGGAATGCAGGCGGGGTGTGAGCATCCCGGGCTGGCTGCTCCAGCCCCCCCTCCAGCCCTGCCCAACCCCCCCCCACAACCCCAGCCCAAAATACAAACGCAGGGCCCATCTGGTGTCCAACTGATGAGCACAGATGTGTTTGGGATTTCCGAGCCGGCTGGCAGCCGTTCAGACCTGGCGCAGGCTGCACCTGCTGCAGGATATTTTCCCTTCTGGATTTAATCCCCATCCCCCCAGCAGCCCCAGGCGCCCCCCAGGGCTGGGCAGGCAGAAGGAGACCCCCCCAAGGGATGACCTTCCTGACCCGTGCCCATCCCTGCCATAAATATGGATGTGGGAGCAGGAGAAGGGGGAATTCAATGCCCAAGGGGGGGCTGTGCTGCCCAAATCTCAGCCCCCCACCAAGGAAATGCCTGGGGGAGGGCTTGGTGTCACAGCCACCCTCCCCCAGGATGGATTCCACCAGCTCTGGGTGTTTTGGGGAGGGCAGGGGATTTCTGGGAGCATCCCCAGCCACGGAGACCCGAGCCTTTCACTGCGGAGCTGAGCCCGAGGGATGCTGTGGGGTTTGGAAACCATCCAGTGCATTTCCCAGCCCATTAGCACTGCCCCCCAATTAACACAGCACTCTCACGTTTTAACAAGGCTCTCCCAGCTCAGATGTTGACCCCTGTGATGATCGTGGAGCCCGCGGAGGGAATAAACAGCAAATCCCCTTTTAAATGAAGGGCTCGCCGAGGGATTAGGAGAGAAGGGGTGGCCTGTCCCCCCCGCCGTGTCCCCCCCGGGGCTGCCTGTGCAGATATTCCGGGCAGGAGAGGCCTCGTCTGTCCGTCTGGCCCGTCTGAAGTGCTCCTGGCCGATAGGGAGTGATTAGGATTAGACACATCCAGGATGAGAGTTTTTTCACCAGCTAGGGATGATAATGGGACCCATGGGGAGGATTAGGGTCCCATCTGTGTGTCCGTCTCCTGCTGCCTCTGCTGCCCCAGCGTGTCCAGCCGGGCTCTGGGAGGGCAGCACTGACCCCCTGCACCTTCCAGGCTGCACCTCCCACCCCATGCCCACCAGGATCAGGTGACAACAAGGGCTCGTGGCTGTCTGGGGAGCCCAAAGTGCAGTCCTGCAATGGGCACAGCACCCACATCCCTGGTACCAGTATCCCTGCACATCCCTGTGGTACCCTGCATCCCTGCACATCCCTGTGGTACCCAGCATCCCTGGTACCATCTCTGGGTGCCCAGCATCCCTGCACATCCCTGGGTACCCTGCATCCCTGCACATCCCTGTGGTACCCAGCATCCCTGGTACCATCTCTGGGTGCCCAGCATCCCTGCACATCCCTGGGTACCCTGCATCCCTGCACATCCCTGTGGTACCCAGCATCCCTGGTACCATCTCTGGGTGCCCAGCATCCCTGCACATCCCTGGTACCAGCATCGCTGCATCTCTGGGTACCCAGCATCCCTGCACATCCCCAGGCCACTCAGCATCCCTGCATCCCTGGGGAATTCAGGCATCCCCCTGACACGTCCTGGCTTGGGGCCACCTGCACCCCCGGGTGACGCTGCCGAGGGGACACGGGGGTGCCACATCCCTGTGAGCACGCCCGGAGCCTTTGCCACGCCTGACCTCCCCATCCCTGGTGTGAGAGCACCGCTGCCGGCCCGGGCCCGCAGGGAGGAGGGCGGTGACACCCGGCCCGTTCCCGTTCCCGTTTCCAGCGGTGAGAACCGGCCCGTTCCCGTTCCCGTTGCCGTTCCCGTTCCCGTTTCCAGCGATGAGAACCGGCCCGTTCCCGTTGCCGTTCCCAGCGCCCGCAGCCGCTCCCTGCCGGCAGCATTCCTCCATTCCTCCCTGCTGAGCTCACAGGCACCCGGCTGAGCCCCCGGCTCCTGCCAAGCGCTAACATTTCCTATTTGGGATGTTTGTCCTGGCCTGTGCATGGCCAGAGCATCCCACGGCAGGATGGAGCATCCCACGGCAGGCCAGAGCATCCCAGGGGACACTGGAGGATCCCTGGGAACATTGGAGGATCCCAGAGAAGACTGGAGGAACCCAGGGAACACTGGAGGATGCCAGGACAGGCTGGAGGATCCCAGGGAAGGGCTGAGGAATCCAGGGAAAGCTGAAGCTGCTATGCCCTGTAATTATGGGGGGAGAGAGGGGGGGAGAGGGGGAGAGAGAGAGTGGCATTTTGAAGTTTGGATAAAACCTTAATTGAAGTCTTGGCTGGTGTTAATTATATTAAAGGCAGAGTGAGCGATGGGCTTTTTATTAGTTAATGAGGATTTTCATTTTCTGGCAGAGAAGCCCTTTGATGTTTCCAGGACTAATGGCTGTTAAATTCGACTTATTCGCTTTGCCAGGGCTGGAGGGTGGTGGGGAGCGGGGGCTGCTCCAGTCACAGTGCCCTGGGAGCCAGCAGCCACTGTGGAAGGAGGACAGGGACTGTCCCACCACGCCCCCACCATGTGGGTCATGTGGGAGCAGGGATTTGTGTCCATCAGGATGGGAGATGGGCTGTCCTGCACATGAGCACAGCACCAGCAGTCCTGTGTCTCCCTGTGGCGTTCAGGCACCCCCTGCATCCCATGGGCACCCAGCATCCCTGGACAGCCCATGTCCCTCCAGCCTGTCCTGTTCTCCTCGTGGATTTTTCCAGACTATCTCCAACCCCGGGCCGGGCCGCCTCCCTCCTGCCACAATTAGCATTTATTACGATTATTTTGCATTCATTACCCGCTCTCCCCCGTCTGAAATCGTGTGCAAATTCCCTGAGCATCGCTTTTCCCATCCTTGCAGGGGAAGGGCTGCACAGTTTGAATATTCCAGGCTCGGGGAGCGCCCCAGCCACGTGGCCAGGCGGCTGCTCCCCAGCTGGATGGTTTGGAGCATTAATCAAGACCCAGAGCACTTTGCATTTCAAATGCTGGCAGGCAAGAACCAGGCAGGAATCCGGGCTTTGGGGAATATTCAGGAAGAAAACGGGTTTGGGTTTGTCCTCAGCGTTTGGGTTTGGGTTTGGGTTTGTCCTCAGGCCTTGGGTTTGTCCTCAGCGTTTGGGTTTGGGTTTGGGTTTGTCCTCAGGCTTTGGGTTTGGGTTTGGGTTTGTCCTCAGGCTTTGGGTTTGTCCTCAGCCTGACCCACAGGAGGTTCTGGATGGGAACTCGTGGCACTCCAGTGGGTTCTCCCCATATGGCAGAGCCCCAGGGAACCCAGCAGCTGTTTAGGGAGTTTTTGGGGTGCCCAGTGGGGCAGGATGGGGTGGTATGAAGGTTGGGATGAAGGGTTGGGATGAGGGGTTGGGATGAAGGGTGGGATGAAGAGTTGGGATGAAGAGTTGCGATGAAGAGTTGGGATGAAGGGTGGGATGAAAGATTGGGATGAAGGGTGGGATGAAGGGTGGGATGAAGGGTGGAATGAGGGGTGGGATGAAGGGTGGGATGAAGGGTGGGATGAAGGGTGGGATGAAGGGTGGAATGAGGGGTGGGATGAAGGGTTGGGATGAACGGTTGGTGGCAGGGGGCTGGGTCAGAAGGGGTTTGCTCCCCCCAGACCCCCCAAAATGTCAGCTCAGCCCCTCCTGGGGGGGCACTCTGCGTGTGGCTGCCGTGGGGCAGGAGGGGAGGGCAGGGGGGGCTCTTTGCTGGTAATTACCCCTCGTCCTTCCCAGCCAGGCTCACCGAGGGAGCCGGGGGGGACACAGCTTAAGCTATCAATGGTCCTGCCTTGATGGGAATAAAATATGCACTGAAAGACATGAAAATGGAGTAAATAAAAGAGATAAAAATGGAACGATCAAGCCAGCAACTTCTCCTCCTCTGATTAAAAAGAGGGAGAGGGGGGGGGAGAGGGGATGCGCTGAGCCCTTGAAGAGGCAGCTGCTGCTGCAGCCTCAGCCCTGATAAAGGGGCTGAGCAGCCTGCTTGGGAGAGATAAAGTGAAGTCCCAGCGTTTCCTGTCCTCAATCCAAGCCTTACCATCAATATTAATACAGCCTGACAAACTGGCGTTTAAGATAGAATAAATATAGACTGGTGCTGCTATTACCTAGACCTTATTAATCTGCTTGGAGGCATTTAAATGCCGTTAAAAATATGGAGTTTACTCGCTGGCACTTCAATAGCTTTACAATCCATCAGCGTTTTGTTTTCCACCCTCCTCCTCCCCTTCCCCAGCTGGTGGCTCTGGGTGCCCACTGACCTGGGCTGCTCCGGGCTGGGAGAGAGGAGCCAAGGGGGGAACTGGGCTGGGAGCTTGGCTGGAGGCTGATGATGATGATGATGATGATGATGATGATGATGGTGATGGGTGGGAGCTCAGCCCGGGGGATGGAGCACCCATGGAGATGGTGAGTGGAGCATCCCAGCAGTGGAGGGCCAGAACCCTCATGTCCAGGTGATGGAAACTTCACCTGTGTGCTCCTCACTGGGAGAGACTCAGGGCTGCCAGGTGCAACACCAGAGAGCCCCAGGAAGGGAAGCAGCACTGCAGCCCCTGCAGCCTGAGGGATGGACAGAGGCCAGCTTGGCCAGCTGCTCCCCATCCTGGCTGCTCTGCTCCTGGCAGCACAGACCTGGGCTGCCATGGGTGGTGGCACCCACACACTCCTTCCCTGCCAGCCCCGGGCCAGAGCCACTGCTGGGTCCGCCCTTCCCCTGCCTCGGCATCCACAGGGGCAGGAGCAGCTCTGGGTTCATGAGTGCCAGGTGCCTGGCAGGGCCTCCACGGTGTGGGGATGAGTCCATGAGTGCCAGGGACATGGCAGGGGGGCCTGGTGTGGGGCAGGACCCAGGGGTGCCAGGGACATGGCAGGGACATCCCTGTACATGGCAGGACCTGTGGGTACCAGTTGCATGGCAGTGAAACTCCAGTATGGGAGTGGATCCATGGGTGTCAGGGGGGACAGCAGGGTGTGGGGCAGGGTTAATGGGTGCCAGGGACATGGCAGGGTGTGGGGCAGGACCCCTGGGTGCCAGGCGTGTGCCAGGGCCATCAGCCCGGGCTGCGGGGCGCAGATGGGGCGTGCGGGGCAGCGGCGCGGGCGGGGCACGGCGCTCATTAGCCGTGTATTATTCATCGGCAGCTTCTGTCG
>NW_005054373.1:2315016-2316678 GCF_000277835.1 Geospiza fortis
ATGGCACCGCTGCCCTCGGGATGCTCCACGGGCTGGGTGCCGCGAGGTGGGAACGGGGGAAAGAGATGGAAAAGAGATGGCACGGCCTGGGTCATGCCCTGGGTGCCCTGGGCTGTGGCACAGCCCCGAGCAGGATCGGGCCCTTCCCAACCCAGACGCAGCTCTGAGCTGAGCCCAGGTTTGAGCTCCTGCCCAGCTCTGAGCTGAGCCCGGTTTGAGGTCCTGCCCAGGTTTGAGCAATCCACGCCCAGGGCAGGATGTTCCTCCTCGGAGCACACCAGCCAAGCTCATCCTGTATCCAAGCAACACCTTCATCCCCTCACCTTTTAATTAAAACCCTTGTTGAACTTTCTAATGAGCGCGTGGCAGCCCGTGGGCTCTCCGGTGGCCCTGCCTGTGCCAGGGGTGAGGTGCCAGCTCGGGGATGGGCACTGTCCCATTGCCCCATACCTGCCCCTCCCCTGAGCACCGGCAGCCAGGAGCTCGCTGCTCCACACTGCTAATTGACACGTTTAATTACTTGGCAGCCAAACGACCTTTTGCATCTTCCAGCGAGGCCATGGAACGTCTCCCTGAGTGGGAGCAGCCGCGCAGGGGGAGTGGGAAAGGGCTGAAACGCCACCAGCATCACCCCAGCAGGTGCCAAGGTGTCCCCAAGGCCAAGGTGACAACAGCACCAAGGTGTCCAGGGCAGTCCCTGGGGAGAGCTGGGGACTGCTCCCCATGGCCTGGGAGGGACATCCCTGGGCAGGGCTGTCCTGGCAGCCCCATCCTGGCACAGGGTGCAGCTCCCTGCCCATGGAGGGTCCTGCTGCCCCTTTGCCCTCCCGAGCAGCCTCATCCCTTCCCCTTCCCTTTCTCCTGGAAATGAGGCCCCAGGGCTCAGCAGAGGCTGGTGCCAGCCCCAGGCCGGGCACAGCCCCTGCCTGCACCTCCCTCCCTGTGCTTGGGCTCCCCTCCCAGGGAAAGGAGCCCTTCTCCTGGTGATAATTACAGCAAAGTTCAGTGCTGGGAGAGGCAGGGGGAGGGCTGGATTAAAATGCATGCGCACAGCTTGGGCCTCGCAGCAGATGTTGGCATAATTAGAGAGGAAAAAATTATGAAATTAATTTGTGGTTCAATGTAAATTTTGGCGTTGGGGGGAAGCTGGCGCGTGCTCCATGGCTGCCAGAGGGACCTGCCGGGGTCTGGGGGGGCACTGAGCCCAAAGAGGGGCACGGGGGTGGGAAATGCCTGCCCCAGCGAGGGGGGGCTGGGCAGTGCTGCATCCCTGCTCTGCCCCAGGGCAGAACGGCCTGGGGAGGTGGTGACCAGCCCAAGGAGAGGGATCACAGCCCAGGGAGAGGGATCACAGCCCAGGGAGAGGGATCACAGCCCAGGGAGGGGGACCAGAAGCCCAGGAAGCTGGGCCACCACCGTGGAGAGATGAACTGTCATCTGCTCAAATGGGTGTGCAAACAGAGGGGGGCTGGGGAGGAGAAATAAAAAGCAGGGTCAGCAATGGAGTTTCTCTTGATCCCCACAAATATGTGTTTGTTATTACACCCAGTGTCACAAACAGCCTGGGGGGGCCATGGTTGGGCTCCTCCTTTAGGGGGACACACCCTGAGGTGTGTGAGGACCATCCTCGTGCACAGTGCTGACATTCCCAGACCACGCTGG
>NW_005054373.1:2316786-2317712 GCF_000277835.1 Geospiza fortis
TTCCATCCCATTTTCCTTCGGGAGATAAAGAGGAATTAATATCTGTCACCTCCCCCTGGCCCCCCAGCCCCCCTGCCCCAGGGAGGAGGTGCAGGCTCAGCTTTCAGCACCCACTGGTGGGCACATCCTCCAGCCACGGCTCTGCACCCTGTGCCAGGGCTGGCTTTGCCAGTGCTGGATGTCCCCTGTCAGGTGGGCACAACCTGGCACCGCCTCCTGGGAAATGGGGCTCAGCCCAGGGCCCACAGCTGTGCTTGGCCAGGCAGAGTGGGGAGTGGGGGCTCTGTGCTGGACCTTGCATCCCCACCTCGTGCAGGTGATGTTTGCTCAGGGGGACCCTGAATTTGCGCTGCTGGAGGAGAGGAGGAGCTGCAGGAGGCAGGTGGGGATGGGTCAGACCTGAGGTCAAGGAAGATGTGCCCAGCTCGGAACCTCCAAAACTCAGTGTGCCCCCAAACCATGCCCCTAAACCAGGGGAGAACCCCCAGCATGGCCCTGAGCACCCCTAGAAATTCTGGGGCTCGCAACCCGCTGCTGTTCCCAGCTCTGTGGTGCCAGCTCCCCAGGGCAGCCCAGGGAGGGCACAACAGCCCCAAGGGTGCCAGGCCCTGGCTGTCCCTTCCCTCATCCTCCCCAGCAGCTTGGCCAAGGCTGGGGGTCATTCCCACACCCCAGTTAATCCCTGGGATAAATACAGGGGCATCCCAAGGACAGGTGTGCTGGGGTGGGAGGAGAGGGGCTCTCCGTGCCCCCACACTGGCAGTGCTGAGCAGCACTGGGATGCTCTGGGCATCCCTTACAGGGAGGGTCTGGGATGCTCTGGGCATCCCTTACAGGGAGAAGTGGGACAGGGAAGGCCCGGCAGAGCCCCCTGTCCCCCTCACCCTCCTCCCGCGGCGCCAGCCGGGCACAGGCACGGCGGGCAG
>NW_005054373.1:2318041-2318832 GCF_000277835.1 Geospiza fortis
AGGAGACGGCCCAGGAAGCATTTTTGGGAGGGTGCCGAGTGCCAGGATGCAGGACCTGGAGAACTCAGCTCCTCAGTGTCCCTGTGTCCCCACACATCCGTGCGATGCGAGCAGAACCGGAGAGCTCAGACCTGTTCAGGGATGTCCCTGTGTCCCCGCACATCCCTGGGATGCAGGCAGTGCCCAGAGAGCTCAGAGCCTCCCAGGGATGTTCCTGTGTCCCCACACATCCCTGGATGTGACCATGAGGGCAGGACCGGAGAGCTCAGAGTCACCCAGGGATGTTCCTGTGTCCCCATACATCCCTGGATGTCACCATGAGGGCAGTGCCCGGAGAGCTCAGCTCCCTGCAGGACCATGGGCAGGAGGAGGTGACGAGGAGGAGGTGATGGGGAGGAGGTGACGACCCCGGCCCTGCCCAGGGGACAGGCTGGCAGCAGGGACGTCCCGCGGCCCAGCAGGGAAGGCACAAGAGCAGGATCCATCCTCTCCCGCGGCAGGAGCGGCCCAGAGGGGAGCGGAGCCCCCAGCATTCCCCTCCCTGCCCCTCATTCCCAGCTCATTAAGGCTCTCCCATTATTCTGACATTTTGTGCGCGTCACGTAGCGGGAAGAAGTAATTTACTTAGAAGAAATTAAAAGTTCATTTTAATTGAGCGCACACTGCAGTATGCAAATGCGGGCGCATTATGTACACTGATGCGGAGACAAAGGCTGTAATCAACTGTTAACCCTTTCCGAGCCAGCCCCGCGCTCCTCCGCGGCGCCGGCACCGCTCCGGCCACTCCCGAG
>NW_005054373.1:2318909-2319856 GCF_000277835.1 Geospiza fortis
GTGCGGCGGGGAGGCGGCAGCCAGGCAGGGATGCCCAGGGTGGAATGTCCCCAAATCGCTGTGACGCGCTGGGATGGCTCCGAGCCAGCCAGGCAGGGTGGATGATGGGCCAGGGGGGCTCCAGGGGTGAGGAAGGCATTTCGGGGAGCTGGGATGGAGGTGCCAAGGGATATCCCTGGGGATACACGTCCAAAGGCCAGAATAGGGCTCGTGGCTGCTGCCACCACCCTCAAATCCCAATACCTGCATAGTGAGAGCTGGATGTGAGGGTGGTCCAGCTGCGACGAGCCCGTGATATTCCCAACATCCTGTTGCTATTTTTTAATGTGGTTTTTTTTTTTTTTACTACCTGTCAGACCTGAGAATTTTTTAATGGCAGTGCAAATGGAACTGGCTCACAGATGCGAGATGACAGCCCGCTGCAGGAGACAGACAAATTACCTCCAACCTCGGCTCAAGACGCCCACAGACTCCCAAACAAAGGGAGGTGGTGTTTGGGGGCCGCTGTGAGCTGTCAGGGCTCAGCCAGGCTCCCACCCTGCTCCTTGGGCGCAGCATCTGTGGGGATCCTGTGGATTCCATGGGATGCTCCTGCTGCAGAGGGCTTTAGGGAAGGCACAGGCTCATCCAACACCATACCATGGGTGGATGATGCTAAAAATCAGAGAGCCCTGAGGGCAAAGGTGTCCCTCTGAAGGGGACACACCAGGGATGACAGAGCGGACCCAGCCACTCTTTGCAGGAGGGGTGACACCGTCGGGAATCCCTTCTCCCGGCTTTGCCGAGGATGGCGGGGACGGATCTGGGATCTGCCACCCTGAGGGGGTGACAATGGGTGGCTTTTCACTGGAAGCACACGGGAGGAGGGCTTGGGGGCACCTCGGCCGCCCTTCACCCGCCCTGCGCTGGCAGGAGCCGCCGCGCAGCGCTCGCCAGGAGCCGCCGCG
>NW_005054373.1:2319945-2322003 GCF_000277835.1 Geospiza fortis
CGGGAAGGAGTTAAGTCCGCTGTGATCAACAGCAAGAAGCAAGTGGTAAACAGTTTTTCTCTCCCTCTGCTAAATTAATATGCAAATTCCCCCCCTTCTCTCCCCCCTCCCTTGCTTCGAAATTAGCGAGGTAGAATGCTTGGGCTAATTATGCATTCAAACGAGCAGGCTTCGTTAATGTGGCACTAAGAGGAGCCTGAAAATGATTGTGAGACGATGAAATTGAAATTGGAGCACGGCACTTCTAATGCATCTGGAGTCACTCTTGCGTGCCCCGGCAGATGTAACCTGGCAGTGCCCGGCAGCCCCCGCCCGTGCCCGGGCACCCGCAGCTCCCAGCACCCCAGAACCCCCTCGGGCTCCCCCATCCCACCCCAAACCAACCCCTTTAAAGATTTCCCAGCCCAGTTCCCTGGGGACAGAAGGGTGGGATGGATCTGTGCATGCTTCTGGTGTGGGGTGGGCATGGGGCAGACAACCCAGAGCATCCCCAGGACACGGAGAAGGGCTGGGATTAGGAGTGGTGGGGCTCCAGGTGAGCAAAGCAGGTCCTGGCACAGCCCTCGGAGAGTCCGTGCAGGTCCCCTGGGTGATGCTGCCCGGTCTGGAGCAGGGCAGGGAGCACGTTCCTCCTTCCAGGCAGAATCCTGGTCCCCAAGGCAGCCAGCAGGGCCTGGGCATGTTTGGTAAAGCTCCACGTGTGCTTGCATGGATAAACCTCTGGATGAATGAACCTTCTTCACTCCTGGGGATGCTGAGTGCTGGTGGCTGCAGCAGGGTCACAGGGGAAATCCCATTCCCACTGTCACATCCCGGTGGATTTGGTGCTCAGCAGCTGTGGGCACATCCCAGCAAGGACCAGGCTGGTGGCACATCCACATCCATCACATCCTGTGAGCACAGCCCCAGGATTGTCCCACAGCAGGGAGGGGGGGCACAGTGACATCCAGGGCCAGGCTGGGGCAGCTCCTGTGCGCCTGAGACCTGCAGAGGAGAAGCAGGAGAAAAAGTTGAGGGTGACAAGACAAACGGGGAGATGTTTTCTTTTTGGGGCTGTGTTCGGCTGAGCATGAGCAGCCACCAGCTGCAGTGGGCACAGGGGATGATGAGGGAGTCACAGGAATGCTGGCTCAGGATGTCACCGGTGCCATCTCCTCTGGGATAACTGCTCCCTGCCATCTGCACGGCCCGGGATGCAGCCACCCAAGGGCTAAACCCAACTTCCCATGAGACACAGCAGGACCAGCAGAGACTGGATGTCGGTGTTAAATATTCATCAGAGGTGTGGAATTTACTGGAAGCATCCATTAGGAGGTGATGCCCCATCCGCAGGGTGCTCCCGCAGCCGGGGCCGGGCCCAGGTGGGCGGAAGGCGGCGGGGAGGGGGCGGAGGCTGCCGAGCCGTAAAGCTGAGGCACTGTGAGGAATCAGCGAGGAGCTCCGGGCTTCAGGCACTCAGCCACCGGCAATGAAGGGAGGGAGTAAACAGACAAGGAGATGAATAACACCCTGGAAAGGAGGGGAAGGAATGGGGGAGCAGCAGGGATACACATCCTGGAGGGGATGATCACTGGGAGTGGGCTGGGATGGAGTGGCATGGTTTGGTCAGCAGGGATACACATCCTGGAGGGGGTGATCCCTGGGAGCAGAGTGGGATGGAATGGCATGGTTTGGTCAGGAGGAATGGATGCACATCCTGGAGGAGATGGTCCCTGGGAACAGAGTGGGATGGAATGACACGGTTTGGTCCAGGGGGATGCGGAGCTCCAGGAGCGATGTCGAGCATCCCAGAGGGATGTTGAGCAGTCCTGAGGACACACACCTTGGCAGGGGAGGCTGCTGGGCTCAGAGTGAGCTGTGGTGTGCCTGGGCAGGGCCAGGGCATCCCAGGGGCATCCCAGCAGCACCCCAGGGGCACGAGGAGCTGCTCGGCAGCGTGCCCCAGGCTGGGGGTTGGCACACGGAGGGGATGTGGAGGGGTTGTGGAGGGGTTGTGGTGGGGGTTGTGGAGGGGTTGTGGAGGGGTTGTGGAGGGGTTGTGGAGGGAGTTGAGGAGGG
>NW_005054373.1:2322461-2323470 GCF_000277835.1 Geospiza fortis
GAGGGGGTTGTTTTCCTCCTCTCTCCGGTAATTTTTCCCTCTGACTATGATGCATAGCGGTGCTAATTCGGCACGTTGCCATTAATTCCAGCACAGCTGCCGCTCTCTCCCTCAAGGCATTTCGCTAATACTCGGCTTCAGAGCCTCTCAGCAAATTAACATCATTTGTTCTGCAGAACATGTTTTATTTCTACACTACATGCATAGCTTATTACTCCTCCAGAAACTCGGGGTGTGCAGGGGGCAGCGCCACGGGCACGGCCCCCCAGAGCCAGCCCTGCTGCCCAGCTCGCCGTGTCCACCCCTGGATGGGCACAGGGGCACAGCCCAGTCCTTTGTGCCACCTCTCTGACCCCAGCTGGAGCTGCAGGGATTTTCTCCCAGTGCCAGGATGCTGTGGTGCTGTTGGAGCACCCAGGGCTGGTGATGTGAGGGGGGATGGTGGCAGTGCGCTGGGTCAGTCACTGACTGGCATCTCCTGCATCCTCCTGGGTGATGCCACCTCTCAGTGCTCCTACATTTAGGAACAGAGCTGACAAGATGTCCCAGGATGCCAGGACCAGGCTGGGTGCGACACTGAAAGGAACCAGGAGCTCCCAGCACCAGCAGGACAGCTCAGACCCTCTGGCAGCACCTCTGGGATGGAGGAGAGCACCTCCCACGAGGCCCTTGGGGCTGTCGGTGAGGGAGTGAGCTGGGCAGGGTGTCACCAGCCAGGCAGGGTGCCACCAGCCAGGCACAGGGTCCTGCCACCACCCAGCAGCCCGCAGCCCCTGCCAGCTGTAGTTTCAGGTCTTTCGCTTTGATTAAGGTTATTTAAGCTTTTTACCAAAACATAAAACCTGATTGTTTGCATCAACAACCTAATTGGATTATAGTGCACAGCATCGCTAATGCCGCGGGCTGGCTGGGAGCCGGCGGGAGCGGGGAGCACCGGGAGCACCGGGAGCACCGGGAGCACCGGGAGCACCGGGAGCCGGGATGGGCAGGGGGTTGGGGGGGCCCTCCG
>NW_005054373.1:2323683-2324381 GCF_000277835.1 Geospiza fortis
AGGAATGCTGCCTGCGCAGCGTTTCCATGGCTGGGAGCTGCAGAAGGCTTTCATGGCAAGAGGCGGAGAGGCTCCATGAATATTTCATTAGGAAAGCAATGTGGTGTGCTGCAGAGAACATCTGGCTGGAGTCCCTGGAGACCCCTGCCTTGTGCAGGAAGCAGGAACTGTGAAATACGGAGGAAAACGAGGGAGAGGGGGAGACGGGGGGATCATCCCGTGACACGGCAGCGTTCCTGCCCTCTCGGCCCGCACTGAGCACCGCGGGGCGGGCGTGGGGCTCTGTCCTCTGGGAATGACGGGCACTGGAAGGGCTGTGGTGGTGCCATCCATGTGGAGGATCCTTCCCTGGATATTTTGGGGACCAGGCTGCAGCAGGGAGCTGTTTCATCACGATATCCAGTGCAGGAATGGGCAGAGCTGCTCCTCCAGCTCAGAGCTGAGTGGCCGGGTGATCAGCCCAGCATTGGGATGGGATGGGATGGGATGGGATGGGATGGGATGGGATGGGACACCTCTTGCCACATCCCTCCCAGGGAGAAGCTGATGCCCTCGAAGCTGGATGCTGGTGGGACCCCTGCCTTGGCTCCTGCAGGTGATGGGCACTGAGGGAGGTCTTTGCTGCTGGGACTGGTGCAGAGTGAACATCCCCGGGCACAGGGCTGTGCTGGGCACAGCTAGGGTCCAGAGCAGCAGGA
>NW_005054373.1:2324391-2325105 GCF_000277835.1 Geospiza fortis
GGGATTTGGGATTGCCAGCATCCCTGTTTCCCTTCAGTGCCAGCTCCTTCCCCCAGCACGGGCCAGGTTTGGTGCCTGGGGACCCTTTTGCAGGCACTTCACACAGCGCCAGTGGATTGGTGATGCCACGCTGCTCCTGGCTTGGGAATGGCTCCAGCATTGCTCCTGCACCCCGGGCAGGCAGGAGGGCACACAGCAGCACCAGCTCTCTGCCCTGCACCTTCAGCCCTCTCCCCAGGGCTCCCCACTCCCCCCCACACCCCAGCCCCACACAAACACCCACTCACACCCCATCTCCTTCACCCAGCACCCCATGGCTACAACCTCGGCATCAAGCGAGTCATGGCCACGGCACCACGAGCTTCCTGGCAGTCCTGTCCTTCCCTCCTCCTCCTCCCCAGCATGTGGGGGCTCTCTGCCCACCTTCCCTCTCTCCTTCTCACCCAGGCTGTGCTCTGGGGCAGCCCCGGGCTGGGAGCAGGGCTGCTTTCCCACGTGCCAGCGCTGCTGGTGGCAGGACTTTGGCTCGGCAGGGCTTGGTATCAGCAGGACTTTGGCTTGGCAGACTTTGGCTCACACCTCCCTTCCCGCAGCCCCTCTGGCCCCGGCCCCTTCGTCGCCGGCAGACAAAGCCCAAGCACACAAAGCCACAGCCTCGCTCGCCGGCCCCGCGTGCGGCAGAGCCCCTGTGCAGCCCCACGGCGCGCCCGGCCA
>NW_005054373.1:2325141-2325530 GCF_000277835.1 Geospiza fortis
GGAAGGGGGGTGGGACAGGCCAGGCGGGAGCTGGTGGGCCAGGCCATGCAGGAGATGGAGGGACAGGCCATGCAGGAGATGGAGGGATGGCAGGGAGGCCGCGGGCAGGCTGCGCGGAGCCTGGCACAGACACATGCACGCACACGCACACCCTGCACAACGAGGGCACGTACCTCTGTCCTCTCCGGGTCTCCACGCCGTGCTTCCTCCTCGCTGCCCGTCCTCCATGTGCCATCCATCCTGCCCTGGCCACGCCGAGCCTCCTCCTCGCTGCCCGTCCTCCAAGTGCCCGCGCTGCCAGAGCCTCCTCTCCGCCGCCGCTGGGTTTTGGCCCCCGCTGCCTGCTGGCGTTTTGGCAGCCTCGCCGCTCCAGCGATGGCATGTGGCCA
>NW_005054373.1:2326392-2327256 GCF_000277835.1 Geospiza fortis
CCTCCCCAGGCTCCTGGTTTGGGTGGCCCTTTGGAGGCAGAAGTGGGTATGTGGTTGTGCCTCCGCTGTAGCGTGGCTGCTCCTGGCGCCAATGCCTTTAGAGGGCCCCTGAGGCCAAGGGAATGGGGTGGGGATCGCCAGGCAGGAGACAGGGAACAGTTCCTGCTCAGTTTCTCCCAAAGTAAGTCATTTACTGGGAGCCACAATCACTGGGGCAGGCACCAGGAGCAAACAGAGAGCAGCGGCCATCCCTGGCTAACAGCTTTGCCCCGAATCAGGGATGTCTTTATGGAGTCTTTGCCCCGAATCAGGGATGTCTTTATGGAGTCTTTGCCCCGAATCAGGGGTGTGTTTATGGAGTCTTTGCCCCGAATCAGGGGTGTGTTTATGGAGTCTTTGCCCCGAATCAGGGGTGTGTTTATGGAGTCTTTGCCCCGAATCAGGGATGTCTTTATGGAGTCTTTGCCCCGAATCAGGGGTGTGTTTATGGAGTCTTTGCCCCGAATCAGGGGTGTGTTTATGGAGTCTTTGCCCCGAATCAGGGATGTCTTTATGGAGTCTTTGCCCCGAATCAGGGGTGTGTTTATGGAGTCTTTGCCCCGAATCAGGGATGTCTTTATGGAGCCCCCGTGGCTGTCCCCGGCCTGCCCGTGTCACACGTGCGCCTGCCATTTCCTCAGATAAGCAGCTAATCTCCATCAATCATCATTGCGGGCAATTATCATAATAGGGCCATTTTGCACTTATCCTCGCCACGTGACGCAGGAGCCACTTCGGGCTCCACTTCAGCGCGAGCTGCTCCGGTCCCCGGGGAGTGCCCATGGCAATCGTGTCCCCTGCAGGGCCCTGGGGACAGAGCTGCCC
>NW_005054373.1:2327368-2328245 GCF_000277835.1 Geospiza fortis
GGAGCAGCAGCAGCACAGGGTTAAACCTCGAACTGGGGACAGTCCATCTGCTTTCTGCCACCATAGGGCCCTGGCAGCCTCGGGTGGTGCCCATGCCACGTGGCTGTGGAAGGGGACAGGGCCAGCAGCCCCTGGTGACCTTCACTGCCTGGCGGGGAGCAGCTTAGGGAGGCTGGGAAGGCACCAGGGCCCCGGCTGGGGATTAGGGGCCAGCAGATGGATGGAGATCAAATGTTTCACTGCCCCTTGTTTACAACATCCTCCTGGGCAGCCATGGGAGCCCAGCACTGCTCTGGCTCTGTCCCTCCCTGGGCTGGAGCAGGATGGGGATGGGGACACACTTCCATGGTTTTGGGGTGTCCCAGTGGGGTGAACAGGCTCCCACCTTGCTGTGCTGCATCCTCATTCCAAGCAGTGCCACGGTGGAAGCTGCCAGTGCCTCCATCCCACCCCATCCCATCCCATCCCATCCCATCCCATCCCATCCCATCCCAATTATCCCATCCCACCCCCTCCCACAGCGCTGGGATGAACTCGCTGTCACCCTGAGCATTCCCACAGCCCCGCAGTGCTTGTGCTGTTTACACCACCCCAGTAATTACTTCCCTTTTTTATTTTTTCCCTTTGATAAATACGGATGTACCACAAGTAAACTCCAGCGCAATAAAAGCTTTCTGCTGGCTCCATAATTCATCACCGAGCTGAGCAGGGTGGGGAGGGCAGGCACAAACCCTCCCGCCCTCCCGGGCTGCAGGCTCACCGCCGGCTGGGAGGGACCCGGGAGGCCGCGGTGGCAGCTTGGGGACAGCCCTGGGGACCGGGTCTGTGGGTGGGCAGGGCTGTGCTGCAGGCAGGGGTCGGGGTCACTCCCCCCCGG
>NW_005054373.1:2329158-2329503 GCF_000277835.1 Geospiza fortis
TGGGGGGTGGGCGGGGGTCACCACGGCCGTGCCGCTTCACGGCCCGCTGGGCACAGCCGGGGCAGCTCGGCTCCAGTGGGGCATGGGCCATGTGCCATGTGCCACCATGGGACCTCTGTGTGTGCCCAGGGCGGCTGTGTGTCCCCTGTGCATCTCTGGGATCTCTGTGCCCCCCTGGGATGCCCATGCCCATGTCCAGGCCATGCGTGCCCCCTGCCGACATCCCCAAATCCCCAAATCCCACAGACCAGGCCCATGGCCCCATGACCCGTGGGGCACACCTGTAGCTCCATAACCCCACACCCGCCCGCCATGACATCCGAGGGGGGGGGCTGCGGGGCCAGC
>NW_005054373.1:2329654-2332780 GCF_000277835.1 Geospiza fortis
TCCTCGGAAGCTCCGCGCGGTTTGTGCCCGTTCCTGCTCCGGGATGTGCCGTGAGTTGGCTGCGGGCAGAGAGCTGCAGGGAGGGGGGAATCCGCTCCGGAGTGAGAGGAGAATAAAGCCCTGTGAGGTTGGGCAGGCCCTGGCACAGGTGCCCAGAGCAGCTGGGGCTGCCCCTGGATCCCTGGCAGTGCCCAAGGCCAGGCTGGACAGGGCTGGGAGCAGCCTGGGACAGTGGGAGGTGGGACTGGATGGGCTTTAAAGCTCTTTCCAGTCCAAACCTTTCCCTGTTTTTTGTTTTGTGAGAAGGGAGGAACAGTCAGCATCTCAGGCACTATTTGATGCCTTTTCCAAGTCCCTTAGTTGCTTTATGATTTTCTAATAAAGTATTTTTTGTGATTTTCTAAGAATGCAGTATTTTTATCTCTGTTGTAGAAACAGCCAGGAATCCTTTTGTGTTCCCGTGCCTGTAAATGAGGAAAGGGTGGAGCCCTGCAGGTCAGGCTTGCACTGGCAGCTACCCAGTCACAGCTGGAGCCATGATTATTCCTGTAATAACTCACTTTGGAACAGCTCAGAGTAACTCCAAGGATCATTTTACTCCAGGAAGTGCATTTTATGCCCTTTGTGCTCAGAAAGTGCAGAGGGCTATGCAGTGGGTCAGCTCCCAGTTTGCACTGGTTTTGTTGTGCTGGGAGCTGGGGAGAGCCCTCCAGCTGCTTTGAGATCTTCAGCCTTAGGAGGAAGAGGAGGAGGGCTTGGATTTTTCCTTCCAGGGGATTTGAAGCTTCCCTTCCAAGCAGCAGAGCCACATCTCTGCCCTGTCCTCACCTTCCCGTGGGATCCAGGGACAAATCTTGTTTCCAGGTGTGCTCTGCTGGGTTTGTGGCACCAGTGATCCCTGAGCAGCAGGAGGGGATAGCAAACAGCCCCTGGACTTACCCCACGTGTCTGCAGCCCAGCTCTGGAGCACCCAGCATTCCCAGGCCTGGCTGGACGTGCTGCTGTGAATTTCTCCATTAAACACAGACTGCTGGAACGAGGTAATTTGATTTTTGGAAGGAGCTGGAGGAACAGCGAGAGCACTGAGAGCATCAGCCATGCTGGTCCTGGGCAAAACCAGCTTCCAGTTGCTGCCCCTCGTCATGCTCAGGGCATTGACAGCTTGCCATGGCCACAGGTTCACTTTAGGGTGAGAATTAGGTCGGGTTTTTGCATTTCAGGCTCTCCAGAGCAATGCAGAGACGTCCCACGAGCTCTGCCTTGAGCTGCTTTGTTTTTTTCCATGCCGGTGGCAAACGTCAGGAGTTCCCACGCTCACCCCGCTCTGGGGCTGCAGCCTCTCTGCTCCCCCAGATGTTTCCACCCTAAATCACCAGCTTGTTTTGCAGAAGCAGAAATTGAGGTTGATTTGCAAAAGAAGATGTGAGCAGGGCCAGTGTCTGGGTGGGGAAATGCTGCGAAGGTGCAGGGGAGCGACCGCAGCGCTCACGGAAAATAAACCTGTGCAGCTTGAGCTGGGGGAGCTCAGCTCTGATCAGCTCTGCCCTGGGGAGCTGCTGGGCTGGGTCCTCTTTGTTCCAGCTCCTCCCCACACTGGGAAGCCGGGCTGGGAGGCTCTTGGAGCTGAGCTGCTCCGCTAATAAGCAGTTATCAAAAAGAAAAGGGAAGATCAGGTTGTTATTGCCGGCGTCAGGGAAGTGTCACGGACGCTCCCGGAGAGTGAGAGCTTGTCAGCCTTTGGCTGCCTCCTCTTGTCATGGAACCTCTCTGGGGATGTTTTGGTGCTGATTGGATTCTGTGCAGCAAATCAGCAAATCCCTCTCTCTCCTGCCACAGCCCTGTCCTCTCTGCTCCCCACTGCTGTATAGAGAGGGTGTGTACCAGGCTGTACCAAGGGCTTTAGGATTCTTCACAGAATCGTGGAATTGCTCGGCTTGGAAAGGACCTTAAAGCCTTTCTCATTTCACCCCCTGCCTGCCAGCAGCCTGGGACACTGGAAGGTGTCAGGGGGTGGAACTGGGTGGGCTTTGAGGTCCCTTCCAACCTAAACCGTTCTGGGATTCTGTGAAAGCTGGTTCATCATTTAAATGAGCTGGATTTTTGGGGCTGGGGGCTGTGCAGGGAAGGATCTCTGCTCCTGTTCCACCGTGGCAGGACCCAGGGATGCTCAGGCCACCCAGGATGTGGCACTCTGAGGCAGGGACATAAATAATACAGTGGATATTATTCAAATGAGGGCTGCCACTTTGCCTGGGTGGGAATAACCCCCTGGGTAATCCCTGCCCTGCTGATGTGCCATCATTGCTTTCTGCAGAGTCGCTCCAGCCTGGCAGGATGCTGCTCCCCCTGCTCTTCCCCCAGCGCTGCCGGCCCCTCCGCTGCCTCCTGCGGGACCTGTCCCGCTGCACACGGCATGGGAGCAGGGCTGGCTGTCCCAGCAGGGCCCTGCACGCAGCCCGGGCCACCTGCAGCAGTGACATCGCCCCTGTGTTCACCAGGGCCCCGGCGTTTGGGGACAAAGTGGCCATCGTTGACCAGAACGGGGAGCACACGTACAGGGACCTGCTGAGCCGGAGCCTCCGCTTGTCCCAGGAGATCTGCAGGGTCCTGCAGTGCCCCAGCAGGGACCTGAAGGAAGAGAGGATCTCCTTCCTGTGCCCCAACGATGCCTCCTACGTGGTGGCCCAGTGGGCTGCGTGGATGAGCGGGGCCATAGTGGTGCCCCTGTACAGGAAGCACCCGGTGCCCGAGCTGGAGTACGTGATCCAGGACTCCCAGAGCGCCCTGCTCATCGCAGCCCAGGAGTTCCTGGGCAAAATAACCCCCAGTGCCCAGAAACTGGGAGTCCCTGTGCTGCCACTTCCCAGCTCTGGGGCTGGTGGACCCACGAGCCCTGCAGCCACAGAGGAGGGGCCCTTGCCAAGCTGTTCCTCGTGGAAGGACAGAGGAGCCATGATCATCTACACCAGCGGGACCACGGGGAGGCCCAAGGGTGTCCTCAGCACCCACGAGAACGTGCAGGCTGTGGTGAGTGCTGCTGCTCCCCTGCCAGGCTCCTGCCAAGTACAAAGTCTTGGGATCTGGAGGGGATTTGGGGTGGAAAACACCTTTCCATTGCCAAATTCC
>NW_005054373.1:2332790-2350309 GCF_000277835.1 Geospiza fortis
CTGTGGGGCTGCAGCTCTGGAATCCCCCACGCTTGGGAGGTGAGCACACAGCAGCGTGTGAGGCTCTCAGCCTTGGCCTGTTCGTGCTGCAGCTGCATCCCAAGGCAGGTGGATTCTCCTCCCTGCTTTCCTGAAAAGCAGAATGGATGAAACCTGTTGTAAAAAAACCTGATTTCTTTGCAGTTTGCTTTTCTGCCCTCTGACCAGGGGAGAATCTTTGCTCCTAATTGGAAAATATCTTAGCCCAGCCTAGTGCTGTGTGAAGCCTGTGCATTATTCAGCTCTGTATCCCCAAGGCAAAAAAATCCATTAGCTCCCGGAGCCAAAAGGAATTAAAAGTTTGAATAAGCCTGCTGACTGCCTCACCACTTGGTTATCAGTGCCTGCAACTGCCAGACTGCTGCCATTAGGGAAGGAGGGCAGGGAATGCAGGGGTGCCCTGAGAGCTGCTGCTGCTCGGGGTGCTCGGATCCTGCAGGGTCCCGACAGGAATGAAAGCCTTGATGGATGGAGCCAGGGCTTGGCTATATTGGGCTAAGAATCTGTTCCCTCACAAACATGCTGAATATTTTGGGGGTGGCCTGAGCAGTCCCCATCCTTTGTGCTGTCCTGCAGGAAGCCTGAAAGCTGCTCACTGCCCTGTGGATGGGGTTCCTGTGAGAGACACGACCAAATTCCACTGCTCAGATGCTTTTCTTATTTTTAGGTGGCTGGAAATAAGCTTTGCAGTTGCCAGCACTGGGCTCTGAAGGGCATTGTTGACCCAGAAACCTGATAATTATCCCTTCAGATAATTATCCCTTCAGAGCAGAGTGTTTTGGAAGCTTGATGCTCTCATAATTTTTACCAACATGAAACCTACTTTCTGTTTATCAGCAATTTCCTGCTCCTACTGATTATCCCTTACAGGTGCTAAAAGCCTGATGTCATCAGTGGCCTAACTATGGCAGCAGAATTCTGGGAAAATTAGCTTTTTGATTACAATTTCTGCCAAATCTGCATGTGCAGCGGCAGATTAATATTTTTGTATGTCCTACTTAAAATCACTGTTGATATTTCTCCGTAACAAGGAAGGGCTTTGCTGATTTAAAGACCCATTTTGGCAGCATGCTGAAGGTGTTCCTCTTGTGTTCTGCTGTTGTGGTGGGAATTTTTCTCCTGTTGATCCTGAAGGAAAGATTTTGTGCCCAGGCAGGCCTGGCATGCCTGACAGGGAATTGGGGGATTGAATAACTTGGGAATACCTCGGGAATACCTCAGGAAAATCTTTCCTTGTGCCCTAAGGCCGCACTGTTTGTTTTCTCCTGCAGACCACGGGGCTGGTTGAGAAGTGGGAGTGGAAGAAGGAGGATGTGATCCTGCACGTGCTGCCTCTGCACCACGTCCACGGGGTGATCAACAAGCTGCAGTGCCCGCTGTGGGTGGGAGCCACGTGCGTCATGTTCCCGGAATTCAGCGCGCACTCGGTGAGCCCAGGGGAACCCAGCAGCAGCAGTGCCTGGGCAGTGCACTCACAGCAGCTCTGGGAAGGAGTTCCTGAGGAATTCCAGCCCTTCAGCCACTGGCTGTGCATGGTTCACAAAGGTTCCCAAAGGGAATTCCCAAAGGGAATTGCTTGGGTGCTCAGCCTGGAGTAGATGTGCTCTTCCAGAGGGTACAGCTCGTGTGTGTGATGTTGGAATGGGAATGCTGCTCTGCCCCTCCCAGCCTGGGGGTGGGTGGACCCTTCTGTGCCCACTGAGAGTGTTTCCATCCAGAATTAGGGTTGTGGATTTTTTTTGCTGCCAGGAATGATGGAAATACTGGTTTTTCTCTTGTGTGTTAGTGGTGTGCTAATTGCTGAATTCTTTAGTGACTTGCATTTCCCAGAATCCCCAAAACACTGAGGCTGGGAAAGACCTCCAAGGTCACCAAGTCCACCCTGTGACCAATCCCCACTTTGGTCACCCAGCTGAGAGCACTGAGTGCCATGTCCAGTCATTCCTTGGACATCTCCAGGGATAGGGCTTCCACCACCTCCCTGGGCAGCCCCTTCCAAATTTTCCCCTTCCAGTCCTACATCCTTCGTGTTTTGTATTGCATTGCATGGCACAACACAGCCTTTTGAGTTTCTTGCAGCCCAGGTAAGGGAAATCCTGGTTTTCCTCGCTTACTTGGAAAGGTGGCTCTTCCTCTGTGGAGAAACAAGAGTTAACAGAGCTGTTGGGTTGGACTCAGTGATGTGAGAGTGAGTTTCTGGATCCAGACCTTTCTTGCAGAAAGGCAGGAGGGAAACCTTACTGGAATGATGCTGTTAAAATGTTATTTTCTATCTGAGCCAGGAAACACCAGTGCCAGCGTTCTGGTGCTCCTTTGTGCCCTGCAGCAGTGGCAGTCCGTGGGGAGAGGGGAAGGGACAGGCAGCAGTAAAGGTGGAACAGGTTCTACATTTCCCAGCCTCTGGGATGCAGCACTGTCCATCCACATCTCCCAGTGTCCTGGGTGGTGTCTGCAGTGTCACTGTTAAGGGACAGCTGGGTTTTCAGGTGCTGCTGCTGCTCAGAGCAGAAAGGAAACAGAGGTGTGTTGTCACTGCAGAGTTCCCTGGGAAAGCCAAAGGAGCCCGTGCTGGGTAACTGCCCCGGCTGCTCTCCCTGTGTGTGCTTATCCACGTGCTGGGAAGGCTTGTCCCATGGGAAGGACCAAGTGCACAGTGTGGGATACACCTGGGAGCCTCTGGCTGTGCTGCTGCCAGGTGAGGGCAGGCCCAGAGCCACCGCAGGGCCGGGTGATTCTTCACAGCTCATTTCTGCTTCTCAGAGCAGCAGCCACAGAAAACGCACACTTCCCTTTTCTGTCAGGGGGCTCTGACACCTGAGCACTGGTCCTTTCTGGGGGGACAGCCCCAGAATCTCAGCAGGGCAGCTCTGCACTTCCAGAGTAAACTGGCAGGATGCTGTGGTAGAAGGCAGGACGGTCCCTGGCTGCCATAGCCTGTGCTTTCACCCCAATGATTGCTGCCGAATTGTCCTCCCCGCCGTTAGGGTGACCCCGAAGGCCGGGGGTGCAGCGGGGCTGTGCTGGAGATGGCGCGGAGAGGCTGGAGCGGAGCCTCTGGAGGGCGCGGTGCTCCGCATCCTGTGCCACCGGTGATTGATGCTCCCTCGCACCCCAGCGCTCTCCTCTGCTCCCTCCCGACGTCCGCGAATCAATGAGCTGACGTTGAGGGATGGGGTCGGGATGGGGGAGCGGGACCCCTCTCCTGCCTGCTCTGATCAAAGCTGTCCCCAGATGTGGCACCAGGGACGCGCGGGGACAGCGCCGGGGCGGCCGCTTGACCCTGGAGCTGAACTTGGGCGCGGAGGGCGGCAGGCGCCGGGCGGGGCTCCCGGGGGCTCTGCGGGACGGCATTTGCTCCTCTGGTTTCTTTTATTCCCGTTATTTTTCCGAGGGCCTCCCGTGGGAGCCGCAAGTGGTTTGATCGACACTCCAAAGCGAGCACGGGAGGGTAAATAAGGCTTTCTCCAGGAGTTTATTGCAAGCTGCCTTTCAGTTCCACTCTATTTTCACCAGCTGTTTACAAAGTGCCCTTTGCTACTGCAATCAGCTTGCAGCAAAGCAGCAGTGGAGGATTTTGCCAAAGGAGCCCGAGTTTTGCCGTGTGCTTTTTTCCTTGGCTGCACCTTGAGAAAGCAGCCAATTATAGTGTGATATAAAGAAACTCGACTGGCAGCTAAAACACTTGACAGGCTGATCAAAACAAGGCGAGGAACTTACTCTCAACCTGCTGCAGACATATTTAGCCTTGAGTGATACTGGCAAAGGTTCAAGAGAAACCGCAGCAGCACGCCCGATGTGTGTTTGGTTTCTAATCACTAACACTTCATTATACAAAATAAATACTTTATTATTACAGTGTTTATTAAATTACATAATTTGCGGCGTGCCTTATAGTCGTGGATACAGATGGCAGTCTGGTTTTGGTGGTGGGAATAATGCTCTTTTTTCTTTTTTTTTTTTTTTTCCTGAGAAGACATTCCCAGCCCCAGACCACAGCTTGCTTGTTGTTCCCCACCGTGCAGGGGTAGGAGGTGGCAGCTTTCAGACCTTTACGTCTGTTTTTGGGAGCTGTCCAAGGAAAGGTTAAAAATCAGGACTGTGGAGTAGCACAGTGTCCTGACCAACATCCTTCTCCTCACTAAAACAGCATCTGATGTCTGTGGCTACTGCTGAGGCCACGACAACTCATTAAAGTGTGCTGAGGTGCCTCAAGCGTGAAAGTTGCTGCATAAAATCAGATTCTTTTTATTAAATGAGGACATCCATTACGCTGCACTAGCTACTGTACATGTTATAATTCACTTTATAGCACCATCTGTTAAGACTGTCTTGCTTAAGCTTTTCGTAGCATTTTTTTATTGCAAGTTATTAAAAAATATGGCTGCATCTATTAATCATTTATTAATAAAGGGTTTATAAATGGACCCTCAGTTTCCAGAATTAGTCGACTCGTACGTGATGTACTGAGTCCCCTGTGCTCATGCTCCTTGGGGTGCAGTGTCTCCACAGGGAGCCCCTGGGAGCACATCCAGTGCTCCTGTCTGTGCTTCTGGGGTTGGGAAGGGCAGGGATGGCTCTGGGGGAGACTTCAGCACAGGTGGGTGTGGAGCAGGCAGGAGAGCAGCAGTGAGCCCAGGGGTGTGCTGCCAGCAGCTGTGTGGGGATGGCTGGCTGTGGTGTTACTGGTTTGTTGTTTCATTGGTTTTCAAGGGTGAGAACCTCCTCTGGAGCCAGAGCAAGCTGCAGCCTCAGCATCCCTGTGTGATCCTCCCTCCATATCCTGCTCCCAGGCTGAGTTTGCTCTTCCAGCTGCACTGTTCTGTTTGCATTTCCAGCTGCTGCTGACCTGTCCCAGATGCTGGAGTGGGAATTTCTTGTCCAGGGATTTTAAAGGTGCTGTGTTTGTACAAATTTTGTGCGTTTTGGTGACAGAGGCGAAGAGGTGAATGTCTCTGTTAAGGAAGGAGTGCAGGGTGAGCCTTCTCCTCCTGGCCAAGTGCTTTTGGAAGGCTCTGAGCATCACCAAGCCCCCTCTGGAGCATCCATTCTCAGTGACTGTCTTCCTCCATCTCCCTCCCTGCATCAGCTCAGGCACAGCCTGTGGTGAGATTGTTGCTCTGTGGAAATGTCAGTGAGTCTGGAGAGACAGACCTGGGGAAGCCAAGTGTCCCTTGTGCTTGCTGTGACAGTCACACTCTGGTGTCCCCATTCCAGACCAGGCACTCCTTGGACAGGACCCTTTTGGAGCAAATGAGGTCAGTCTGGTTTACAGGATCCTCTGCTGTGGTTTTTGGACAAAAAGGATCAATTTTGGGCTTGAACAAGAGGAAGGGCTTGTCTTTGCCTTGGACACCCCTGATCTTGCCTTGAGGGGAAGATGTTCTAATGGCAGAAGGTTCCCTGACAGCTCTCTGCATTGATAAACACAAGAGCAGATCCTGGGAGGCCTTCCAGCCTCTTGTGCAGAGTGGGAAATAGGAGCACTGAAGAACCTGAAGGAGGAAACTTGCAGTGCTGAGTGATGTGAGAAGCTGATGGAAATCTCCGCTCCGGGTGAGCCAGTTGTGGCGTGTGCTGCCCGCTCAGCCCTGCTGGGCAGCTTTGAGCTGTGATGTGCTGCCTGTGCAGTGACAGCCCTGGCTGTGCCCTGCAACCCCTTCCATGATGAATATGCCAAGATGCAGATTTCCTGCCCTGCAGTTCCAGGAGCTGCTGTTTCAGTGCCAGCCTCGCTGCGTGTCTGACTTAAGGTGCTCCAAGGATCAAGGCCTCTAAAAACCATGCCCTGTTTTACAATGTCACACTCAAAGCCATCAAAATAATCTTGTTTGGAGCCTTCTTTCTAGGGAAATAGGAAAACTGTGTGCCCAGAGGTGGTGTGTGATTCAGGAAAGCTCTCCTGGTGTCCTGTCCCCCGTGGCACCTTTTCCCTGTGGTAGGAGGGAGCTGCAGGCCTGGCACAGGATGAGTGGGAGGTGTTGCTCCAGGGTGCTGCTGCATCGTGTGCTCACAGCCCTGAATTCCTGAAGGCCAGGGCTGTATCTGGGAGCAAACTTTGTCCTTGTCACTGGTGTTCTGTGTGTGAGCCAGGCTGGGCTGGGTGCTGGGGCTGTCTACCTTGCCTGGGCTGCACAGGGACATCCAGGGCTTGGCAGTCGCTGTTGCCTCCGGGAGGGAGAAGGGTGCACTGCACTGAGCCTCTCCCCTGGATCTGTCACTTCTGCAAACATCACTCTGGGCAGCTCTTTTGGTTTATTTTTAAAAGAAAAGCAAATCCAAGCAGAGGAGACTGAGCTCCAATATCCAGGCACGCTGGGGATCGCGGCCCCCATCCAGTTTCAGCTGGAGAGAGGCTGAAAGTCTTTTCATCTGTTAATGGGAGGCTTCAGAGGAGTAATTTTATTTCAAACTCAAAGAGGAGTCGGTGGAGGGAGGAGCGGGTCACTAGTGAATGGATTATGTTTGATCACTTCTCACAGACCTGGCTTTAAAAAGTTAGAGGTTTTCTTTCCCATCTCCCCAGATCTGCCGTCTGTCCTCAGCATCTGTTCCCAAGTAATGGCTTTTGATGTGTGTGGGGAAATATAAAAAATGGAACCAGAGCCTGTCATATTTACTTATATTTCCAGGTCCCAGGGAAAGCACTTGCTCCTTTCAGAATGCCTCCAGCATAGGAAGGGTTTAAAAGCTTCAGCCTGGAATGCAGAGGGGCCATCAAACTGTGCTGATGAATAAATGATTAAAACCAGAGTCGCACAGAGCACAAACAGTTTGGGGTTATTACAAACATGAGGCGAAGCCACCGAGGGCCTGATTTCTCTTTGAAGAGAAGAATGTTTCTCCCTCTCTGCATATTGGTCGTGAAGTGTTGGAAGCTCAGTCCCTGGGAGAGAGCAGAGCTCCCCTTGGTGCTCTCCTACCTCATGTGCCCATCTGCTTTTCTGGGATAAATTGGTGTTGGATGTGTGTGCGTGGTCCTGCAGTCCCTTGGCTGCTGCTGTTGAGTTACAGGAGCTTCCCACCCTTGTGTTTGGCACAGGATCTCACCAAAGAAGCAGCTGCTTTGGCCACAGCCCTGCTGCTCCCACAGACATTCCAAAAATCACT
Organism: Geospiza fortis; assembly: GCF_000277835.1. NCBI lineage: Eukaryota > Metazoa > Chordata > Aves > Passeriformes > Thraupidae > Geospiza > Geospiza fortis. The sequence continues at coordinate 2,339,937 of NW_005054373.1, forward strand.
GGCATCCCTTTTCCTCGATGGTGCTTCCCACATGGCAGCAGTCAGTGCTAAACACAGACCCATCTCCCCGAGCAAGAGGGAAGTAAAGGGCTGAGTTAACCTTGCATTAGAGGCATTGTTATTTTTGAAAGGGTTTGAAAAGATTCAATTACAACAGAAAATGGCACAATAATTTTGTAGAAGAGAGGAGCTGTTGTGTCTGTCAATGGAGGCTGCACCGCGGGCTGGCTGTGATCCGTTTGTGGGCTGATGGAAAAATCCGTGCTGATATTTGCTTCCCTTACAGCTTGTAGTTCTTCTGGCTGGTTTTGGGAATCTTCTATCAGCCAAAATCTTACATGGTTTAGCACATAACTGGGTTTGCCACTGTTTCTTCTCCTTCTGCATGAGAAGATGCCCAGGTATTGGATTTGGTGTTTCTGGCTGGTCTGGGGCATTGCACATCTCCCTCTCTAAAGGGAAAAGTTGTTGCCTTTTCTCCTCTCTGCTCACATCTCTTCCTTAAGGTGATTTTAGCAGGTCTGGAGGCTGGTTGGGAAGGTTGCTGTATGGACTGACCATCCTCACTCACCATCTGTGTGCTGGGAAAAATACGTGGGAAAAATCTCCCAGCTGTGCCTTGCTGTGCTTGTTTTGTACCCACTGGTGTCATTTTCTCCTTTTTTTTTTTTCCTTTAATGATGGCAAATCCCACTGGCCAGCTCATGATATGCTTTAGAGCAGTGGGAGGGGAGGAAAATCAGGAATGTCATGCTGACAGGAAGGCTCTTGGGAACATTAGGTCTCCCTCTTCTCTGCTGGCACAGGCAGCCCTGACCTGAAGCATTCTCTGCTGTCGTTGCTGGTGGGAAGCTCTATCCACTCTTGCTTTCTTGCAGTGAGAAACTTTTTGTTTCTAACCCTTGGTTATCTTAAAAGGAATCTTGATCCATCTCCTGGGGATATTCCATGGAAAGGCTGCAGCTCCCCTTCTTTGCAGAGCCTGGCAGCCCTGGCATGTGGTGCCACGTTTGCTTCCCAAATCCATGACTTTTTAAAAGCACTTGGAGGTATCAGGTGAGCACAACAAAACAGAGCTTTGGGCTGCCCTGTGCACGGGGAATGAACGTGGTGACAGTGACAGGGGATAACCCAGGGGGTGGACAGTGCTGCTCCAGGCCTGGAGGTGTGCTGGGTGCTGCAAGGACAAAGCTGGGGCCTTGCACGGGGTTGATTGATTAGTGCCAGGTAACGAGGCTTTCCCAGACCCTTCTCTCAAAGCCTGCAGTTACAGTTGGAAGCCAGGAATAGCTGCTCCAGCTGGCTGGGCAGTGCCAAGCCCTCCGGCCAGCTTGGGCTCTGCGGAGCGCTCGGAGCTGCCAGCTTTGTACCACGGCTTAGTCCTGCTAAAACACATGGGAAGGATCCAGATTTGGCTGAGCAGGAGCAGAGCAGGTGGAGAGGTTTGGCTGTCAGCAGATCACCCCAGCAGCTGGTGGCACAGATCCAAAGGCAGCTGCTTATCCTCAGCAAGGGGCTGTTGCTGGGTGAGCTGGACTGACACGGAAAAGCTGCTCCTGTGGCTGCAGTGCAGGAGGGAGGATTTTATCTAAGGCAGGAGTTGAGCTGGCACATGGGGACAGGGGGCTCTGGGGTGCCAGGGAGACTTGCTCTGTTTGGATGGGTTTGGGGTTTTTCAGATCCAAAGTCATGTGACAAAAGCTCTGCTGGGTGGCCAGACTGGAAGTCTGCCTGTGCTCCCACAGCTGTTCAGGACTTGGGAAGGCAAAACAAAATCACACAGCAAGGATTGAACAACCCCGAGCATCTGTTTCCCTTCAATCCCCTCGGTACAGTCTGGTCCCTGCTTGCCATCACACGTCCTTCCCTGGCCACAGCAATGGCTCTGGGGAGCACCAGGCTGAGGAGGGCAGATCCATCCAGCCCTGGCTTTGGAGAGCTCCTTCTCCATCCTGCTGCCTAGAATGGGAAAGATACTGGGGAAAATGGGGGCTGGGAAATGATGCCATGGGTTTTAGCTTTTATGTTTTTCAGGTTCTCTGCTGCCTGGTGTGTAACTCTGAAACTTCCCATGAGGTGTTAGTAGGGTCTCTTCACAGGGTGGTTGGACAAAACAATCCTTTCCCAGCTGGAGAATCAAGGACAGCCTTACCCAAAAAGCACAAACAGCTGTGAAGGGAAGGGGGCAAGGCAGGGGCTTGAGACTTCATGACCTGGAGCTGTAACTGGACAATTGAACCCAATATATAGATGAACCAAAACTTATAAAAGTGTAAAAACCTGTGACTGGGATCCATCTTGGATTCAACCTGGGTGCAGCCCTGGCCAGGCTCTTGTGCTGCCCAAGGTGTGTTCTTTTAAGGCCTTTCAGTAAATACCTATCTTGTCCATTTAGCTCTGTCTGGTCTCTGTTCCAGACCAGCCTCTCAAGGCAGCAGTTCAAACACAGGGGAGGTTAGAGCCCTGTAAATGCAATTTTACCTAATCTGGCTGGTAGGGGGGTTTCTGCAGGGACTGAAATGTTCCCTGTCTGGATGTATCACCCACCAGTGCAGGAAGTCACATCCCAGTTCTGCTTTCCTTTCCCAGGGCATCTCACAGTGCTCACGTCCCACCTGCCGGGGTGTGCAGTGACTCTGCACCTTGTGCATTCATCTCTCCCCATGAGGGCCAGCCCTGGGCTGGGGGCAGCGTGAGCTCCCTCCTGTAGGGTGGGACAGTGCCTCTGTGCGTGTGTCCTGCTCTGTTAACCACAACCCCCGGTGCTGGGAGGGCTTTTAGGAGCTGATTGTTCTGGAGCAGCGGAGTGCGAGCTGCGGGGGGAGGAGGAGAAGGGGATGAAAGGGAGCAGAGCGAGCAGAACAGAGGGAAGGGGCAGAGTGACAGCATGAAGGAGAATCCCTGGCTCACCTTCAATCAAGGCCTGCCTCGCCTGGCTCGTGTGCAGCTGAGCGTGCCGGGGAGCGCCGAGGCAGCGCTCGGCATCAGGAGCTGTTAGGGAACACATTTGTCACCGGGGGGCAGGGACAGAGCACGGGGACAGAGGGCTCTGATTTATTGATGGCTTTGCTTCCCTCCTGCCTTGGGAAGAGCTTACCTGGCAGGGAGAGTGCTGAGGTGTGGGAGCAATGGGCTCACGTGTGAGTGTTGTGCCTCTGAGCTGTGGTTGGCTCCCATCCCTGAGGTGTCGTTGTCCCCATCCCAGCAGAGCTTCATTCCCCCCCTATGAATGGGGGCTGCTGGAATTTGCCCCTATTCGTAGTTCCCACAGGCCAGCAGGAGTTGCAGCTGAAGAACATTATTCCCACAGGGATCATTCTTTTCAGGAAGAGTGTGGTTGGGGTGGTGGCTCTCCTGAAAAGCTGCTGTCTGCTGCTGTCCCTGCTTTGCCTGTGCATTCTGATGGCTCCCCTGAGCTCGCCAGGGACATGGCTGTCTCACAGCACCTCACCACTTTCATGAAGTCTCACTCCCAGTGCCTGATCTCCCTCTTCCCAGAGGTTGAAGTCCATGGGCTCCAAGCTGTGTATTGTGTGTCAGGTGTGGGATGTGTCTTTCCAAAGAAGAGCTGCCATGCTTTGGAAGACTGGTGGCTGTGTGCAGCCTTTGAAAAGCTGTGCATGAGAAGGGAATGAGCTGATTCTGCCACAAGCTTCCATCTTCATGAGCAAATTCTTGGCTGCAACATGACAGGGCTGACAAATGCCATTTCCATCATCTCATGATAGTGGGTGGGGGATCCACTGGTGGGACGAGAGATGAACGTTGTGCCTTGGGAAATAAGGGCATGATGAAAGTTGGGATCTTGTTTTGGACAGGGATGGGGGCACACAACAGCTTCCAGCTGTACTCCCAAGAAATCTTGGGTAGCAAAGGTGCATTTTCATCCATGTGTGTTCCCTTCCTCCCTAGGTGTGGAAGAAGCTCCTGAGCTCCCAAGCTCCCCGTGTCAATGTGTTCATGGCAGTGCCCACCATCTATGCCAAGCTGATGGAATATTATGATGAGCATTTCACCCAGCCCCAGGTGCAGGATTTTGTGCGTGCCTACTGCCAGGAGAACATCAGGTGGGTGAGCTGCTGGCTCTCTGGGTGCTCCAGGTTTTCCTTTCAGCATCACCTCTTTCAGTGCTGGCTGTTGTGCTTTGGTGTCTCTGTGACAGGAACAAGGGTGACATTATTTAATTATGAGCCACTCTTGCATGGGAGAGCCAGAAGGGGCTCGTTATGTGTCACCCTGTGTAACACATGGCTGAGGCCTTTGTCCTGCAGCCCAGCCTTGTACTCCAGGATCTCTTGTAAGAGGCTGTCCTGGTTAACTTAAACCCCATATCAGGCTGAGAATGTGAGGGACATCTTTGGTGCTGGTTAAAAGCATTTTGGGGCTGCAGGTTTTACGCAGAGCTGTTTGTGCCCCTGTGTCAGGCTGCAAACTCCCTGGAGCAAAGGTGCTCTCAGACACTCTCTTACGTGGCCTTTCCCTGTGCAGGCTAATGGTGTCAGGCTCAGCAGCCCTGCCTGTGCCTGTCCTGGAGAAGTGGAAGAGCATCACGGGGCACACCTTGCTGGAGAGGTATGGGATGACTGAGATTGGGATGGCGCTTTCTAACCCTCTGCATGGAGTCCGAGTCCCAGGTAGGAGTCTCCAGGGGTGCCCCTGTTTGGAGGCCTTTGCTGGGAGTGCTCTGGGGTGTTCTGTGCACATGAGTGAGGAGAGGCCCTGCTAGGAACAAGGCTGCTGGGAATTGGCACTGGGGATTCAGGACGTGGATGTGTGGGAAGGTGCTGCTGGGTTGCCCAGGGATCAAAGCTGTGTGTGCAGAGCTGGCAGTGGTGCCCACTGGCCTGACCAGGCTGGCACACTCCAGACTGATGCTCTGTTACTTCCAAAATCTTAGTGAATTGAGGGAGTGTTTCTTCAGCTCCTGCTGCCTGGAGTTGTATTTCTGGGTGGTGTCACACAGGATTCTCCACACAGCAGTGCTTGTCCAACCCATGAGTGCAGAACACTCAAAATAGGACGTCTGCTCACTCTTATTTTAGTGCCTGTTTCTTGCCTCTTCAGGAATTCAAAATTGTCACACCTCGCTGTACGCTCGGCCTGTTCTCTCCTTGTCTTTCCCCCCCTTCTCTGAGCTACACTTTGTGATTCCTCTCCATAGCTGTACTTTCTGGAACCTAGAAATAAATTGATCTGAGACATTGCAAATGTGAAATGCCCCCACTCTCCCTGTGGTTGGAGCGTGGCCATCTGTGTGCCCACCCTGTGCCACCTGCCTCCCCACAGGCTGTCTGTGCAGGCATGGCACCATATGCAGCCTCCTGGGGAACTGGTGTTACCCCAGAGGGGGTCCTGGGTGTCACAGCTTCCCACAGCACCCCAATCCCATGGGATGCAGGAGCTGGGTCCTGCAGGGGTGGCACAGGGAGAGGAGAAGCCAAAACTCCCCCTCATTGACTCCCCAGCCTGAGAACAGCTTGAAACACAAACTCTGTTTTAGTTTTGCAGGGTAACTGTCATTCCCTCACCCCACCTCAGCCAGATTTATCTCCCTCCAGCAGGCAGGAGAGGGAAGCAGGCAGGAAAAACAAGACTCCCATCTGCAGGAGCTCGAGCTGTGTGTGAGCCCCACACCCCAGGGTGACAGGGCAGGGATCATTGCACCGTCCTTGTGGAATATTTGCTTTTTATTGATTTCCATGAGGGAAAAGGAGTGGAGACTCCAGAAATTTCCCAGGGGACTGAAAGAGAAAAGGAATAAGACTGAAAGTAGCATGGCAGTGCACAAGCTGGCATCCAGAATGGCAGCTCCTGCCCCAGAGCTGGTGGCTGTGCTCCTGAGGGCTCCTGAGGCATCATCCCTGTGGATGCTGGGGCCTGCAGGGGGCCTGGGCACAAACCCTCTTGTGCAGCCAGAGCAGAGGGGCTGGGGTCTGTCCCTCCAGCCCCATCCAGGGGCTCCTGCAGCCCCCAGAGGGGAGACAAGTGTCTCACAAAGGTGGGGATCAGCAAGAAGCCGTACAGAAAGGAGGCTATAATTGAATAGGCTTGATTAATTTATTTCAGGAAGTGTCAGCTGGGAAGCAGATGGGTGAAGCTGAGGCATAATTTACTGGAGCTGTGAAAAAGCTTTTGATCTAGTGCCCTGTTAGAGGCTGGGTAGGAGGTCGCCAGGTACCACAGAGATCCCAGAGGCAGCTGATGGTGGGCTGGGAGCAGGGGACACCTGCCAGAGGGTCTCTCCTGGAGTGGGAGCAGCACACGTCCTTCTCCCCTGCTCTGACCTGTTGGAGTGAGCCCAGAGGAGGCACCAGCAGGGTCAGAGGGGTGCAGCACCTCTGCTGAGAGAATTGGGATTGTTCAGCCTGGAGAAGAGAGGGCTTTGGGGTGACCTAATTGTGGCCTTCCAGTTCCTGAAAGGACCTACAGGGAAGATGGAGTGTGTACAAGGGCCTGGAGTAACGAGACAAGGGGGAATGGCTTCACAATTAACTTTAGGTTTAGATTAGATATTAGTAAGAATTTCTTGGCTGTGAGGGTGGTGAGGCCCTTCTCTGGGTGCCAGAGCAGCTGTGGCTGCCCCTGGATCCCTGGCAGTGTCCAAGGCCAGGCTGGACTGGGCTGGGAGCAGCCTGGGACAGTGGAAGGTGTCCCTGCTCATGGCAGGAGGTGGAATGAAATGAGCTTTAAGGTCCTTCCAAACCATTCTGTGATTCATGAGCCTCTGAGGAGAGATCCTGGTGCTTCCCTTGCCCTCTTGCAGGCACTTGGTGTGGCAGGAGAAAGGTGAAGTCCTTGGACCCTGCCCATCCTGCCCTGTCCCTAGCACTGTGTCCCCACTCTCCACCCACAGCACCAGTCTGAAGGGGCAGGCATGGGGTGTGGGAGCTTTAATTTCCAGAAGCAGCAAAGATGAAAGATTTGAAAGATAAATGTTTGCTTGTATATGGTTAAAACCCTGCTTAAAATGCCTCTGTTTTCACCAGCTCTCATTCTAATCCCCCCTGGTGCTGTTACTGTGAAGGGAGATGAATAATTCATGGCCGGAGAATGCCTCACTGGGCCTAATCACCACTTTAATTGGAGGTTTAGATCAGAGGCAGCTAATAGCTGCTACAGCGGGGACTCCGTGTATTGTTGACAGTGAGATCCTTGAGTGCCTTATCATTGGCCTGCTCCAATCCTCCCGGGACACAGCAGCACCAGCTACCCAGATACCGAAGGACACAGAGCATGGGGCCAATTAAATTTATCTGGGAAGAGCTGACAACTTTTTTAAACAGAGGAGAGGGGGTGAAAGCAGAGTGGTGGCACCCCCTCGTGCCTGCAGCGCGGTGACACCGCGGGCGAGGTGCCAGCATTGCTGAGCATCCAGGAGTCTGCACCTTGGAGGGATGCAGAGGGGAAGGAGCAGAGATTTCTCCCCAGTTTCCCCTCAGGATTATGGCTGGGGGAAAAAGGAAGCCAGAGCAGAGTGTTGGCCCCTTCTGATCACCCCAGCTGTGGCTTGATGAAGGCAGGACCTCCTGGGCTGCTCCTTTGGGAACGAGCCCACATTTCTGCTGACCTGTTGGAGTTGGCACAGGGTGTGTTTTGACACGGTGGATAGGCCTGGGAAGCTCCAGTCATTGTTTTTGCACAAATTCTATTATTCCTGTCAGGTTTGTGGAGCTCTAATCAGTGGTAGGGGCTTTTTCAGCCTTTACAGATGTTGATTTCAAAGTTTGTCACTTTTCCTAAATACTAGAAAAGCTTCTCCAGACAGAAACATAAGGAAGCAGCTCTCCACCAGGGACTTGTTTTACATGCTGGTTTTATTTTAGGCAAGCAGGAGAGGAACTGGTGGGGCTGTGTTAGTAACTGTGATCTGAAACACTGTGTGGGGAACATGTCACCTCCTCTGTGCCAGCCCTGTGCTGATCTTTGGTGTCTCATTCCCAAGGGCTGGGACCAGCAGTGGGCACTAATCCTGGAGTCCTGCTGCCCATGAATCAGTGCCCATTTCCATGTTGAGGTCAGCAGCTTGCATCCAGGGAAGGAGCATCTTCCAGGAAGGCATCTGGCTGATCTTGATTTGAAAAATTCCAAGTCTGTGAGAGCTCCTGGCAGTTCCTTGCATTGGTTTCTGCTCCCTCCACGAGCTTTCCAGGACTGGTGCCTGCCCACAGACGTGCCATGTTTTGTGGGCAGATTGGAGTCTGTTCACACACAGTTTTTCACCCTGGGGAAACTGTTCCCACAGAAGTCTAGAAGGTGGCTCCAGCAACCTTCCATGCAACACTGAGGGTGTTTTCTGTGACTTGTTACTTGCTTTGAGGCCTCTTGGAGCCTGCCATGGCAGGTGCAGGATTGTTTATAACACATATGGTGTGATTTTTAGGGTTGTCCTGTGCAGAGCCAGGAGCTGGACTTGATGATCCTTGTGGGATCCAACTTTGTGATTCTCTGATTCCATAAATACCTCGACACTGTACCTCAGGGCACTTCTGCCTCGTGGCTGCCTCCTTGCCCTGCTGCAGCCCCGTGTCTCTGATTCCTGGCAGTGTCTGCCCTGGAGGTGGGAGCAGCCCAGGGGTGCTGGTGGTGAGGGTAGGACGTGGCAGTGCTGTCTGACCAGAGTGCCAAAGGCAGTTCTGAGCAGAGCAGCCACGGATCACGGGGCTGCCACGTCGCTTTGCGTTTATTTCCAGCCAGATTTGCTAATTGTTCGGGTAGTTTTGCTGCAATAAAATCTCACTCCCTCATAGCCCATCTGCTCCTGGCTGATCCTGCAGGGATGCCATAAATCTGGGCTACGACGACATATCCATTTCCATGGCAACTGACCAATGTAGCAGACAAAATCGTGATGTCACGGATAGCAGATCTCCAGGGCTTCAACAGGACAGTGAGACCAGGACAGGGAAAATGCCACTCCAACCCAAATGCCTGAAATATGAGCGACAAGAGGAGCACAGGTCCTGCACTCCCTGCTCTAGGGAATTCCCAGTGTCAAGGTGATCCTGGCAGACCTGGAAAGCATCAACTGGAGGTACTTCAGGGGAAAAAATTGGTCATTCTTAAAGAGCACAGTTACCAATTTATAGAATCACAGAATGGTTTGGTTTGGATGGGATCCTTCAGCTCATCTTGTTCCACCCCCCCTGCCATGGCAGGGACACCTTCCACTGTCCCAGGGTGCCCCAAGCCCTATCCAGCCTGGCCTTGGGCACTGCCAGGGATCCAAAACAGCCACAGCTGCTCTGGGCACCTGTGCCAGGGCCTGCCCACCCTCACAGGGAAGGATTTCTCCCTGATATCCCATCTAACCCTGCTCTCTGGCAGTGGGAAGCCATTCCCCCTTGTCTGCTACTCCAGGCCCTTGTGAAAAGTCCTTCTCCAACTGAATCTCAGTCCTGTCCAGTCCTGCTGAGCCACAGGTTGCTGTGAGCTGCTGTTCCTCTCCCTGCTCACAGGGGATGAAGGTCACAGGCCCCATCAGGAGCCATCTCGTGCCATCGAGAGGCCGAGTGAGACCTGCTGAGCTCTGCTGCCCATCCCACAGGTCGCAGGAACAGAGCTGCCCTCTCTGCTGAGCTCTCAGGTGCTCCCCAGCAAGAACAGGCCCTGAACTTTACCAGGAGGTGGGAAAGCTGCAGGATGGGGAGCTCTGGGTCCCAGATGCAGCTTGGAGCTCAGTAGTGGTGGTTGTGACACTGTGTCAGCTCCTTGGCTTTGAAACTGAAACCTGTGGAAGAACGGGGTGGTTTTGATCCCTGCTTTTCTCCTGTGATGTTTTCTATCCAGTCTATTGATGTCTCCTAAAACTGAGATAATCCCTGGCAATTCTCAGCTGTTAAGCCTTTGCCTCCCCTGTCAGGTGCAGGCTATAGAGGAGCAGAGTAATCTCTGTGCTCTCTCTTTTCACAGCTTTGTGTAGCTTTTGTGGTGCCTTTCTTTTTTTTTTTTTTTTCTTTAAATAAAAACCTAAAAAAGAAACAGCTTCATTCCTGAGCTCTGAAGAGGTGCAGATGTCTTCAAAGAGTGGCCAAGAGAGTCTGTTCAGGGTTGGAGACACATTCAGAGGCATTCCCACACTGCCTGCTCCTGACACACGGTGGGATCACCCCTTCCTGAAGGGACACCCTGCACTAGGAAGTCCTTTAGGCCAGCACAGCCTGCAGGTGCCATTGCTAGAGGAGCAGCTGCTGTTTGCATCCCTGGCTGTGTGCTTTCCCTGCTGTGCCCCTCCCAGGACTCTAGCTGCTCAGAGTGACCCCAAAATGTGTTAGAAAGTCTCTTTTCCCAGCCCAGCGCTCAAAGAAGGAGTCAAAGCTCTTCTGTTCTTGGTCTCAAGGTTGTTTATTGTATCTTATCTATAAAATTCTTTCTCC
>NW_005054373.1:2350461-2355450 GCF_000277835.1 Geospiza fortis
AGAAAGGCTGGACATGCCCAGATTCCTCCATCTTGCCCCCTGAACCCCCATTCTAAAAACCCCAAAAATCTATTTTTCACCCCATGATAAATTCACTGTCATTCTACTTAAACTGTCGTGGCTTGCAGATCTTCATATAAGGTTGGTAATTTGCTCCATGGGTCACACGTGTCTTGGGTTCTGTGCCAGGGTCTCTGAGCCCCCTGGCAGGGGTCTTGGCAGTCCAGGACAGGCAGAGGGATGTCCTGGATTGCGAGATGCCCCGTTTCCATGCTGCTGTCCCCCCAGGTTCCGTGGGCACCCCGCTGCCCGGCGTGGCCGTGCGCATCGCCAGCGAGACCCTGAGCGGCGGCGCCCGCTCCTACAGCATCCACGCCCAGGGCGATGAGAACAGCACACAGGTACTGCCTCCCTCCTCTCCTCTGCTTCACTTTGAAAAGGTCTGCTCTTGGGGAAAGGTCTGTCCTTCCCAGCCTCTGAAAGGCCAAGGCTTGTGCTGCTCCTGCTCACAGACCTCAGTGACAGAGTTTGTTGTACTTTGGTGGTGGGTTCCTGGAGCTGTGGTGCTTTGTGGGCTGGACAAGTGCTGTCCATGCAGTCATGGAATGGACAGGGTTGGAAGGGACCTTAAAGCCCATCCAGTCCCACCCTCTGCCATGGCAGGGACACCTCCTAATAGCCCAGGGTGCTCCAAGCCCCAGTGTCCAACCTGGCCTTGGACACTGCCAGGGATCCAGGGGCAGCCTAGAGCTTCTCTGGGCGCCTCTGCCAGGGTCTCACCATCCTCACAGGCAAGAATTCCTTCCCAATATGCCATCTAAACCTATTCTATTTCACTCTGAATACCAGGTCTAGTGGAAGGTCCCTGCCCATGGAACAAGATGAGCTTTAAGGTCCCTCCCAACCCAAACCATTCCATGATTCTGTGCTTGGAAGGGCAGGACTGGTGACCTTGGGGGTTGCACTCTGGGGGAAACCCATCAGGTTTCCATGGAAGTCAAGCTCCATGCTGAGCTCCACACGATACCTGCACACAGTTCTGGTGTGCCAGAGGTCAGGCATCTGGGATGGGAACCATATTCTACCTCAGTGCTGGTGCTGAGTGTTCCCTGCTGCTGCAGCAGCCCCAGCCCAAGGTCCAGGCTGTCTCTTGCCACAGAAGTGGCTGGGCAGGGGCTGCATTCCTGCCCCCTCCCCTCCACACCCTCACTGTGGGTGTTGTGCTGCTCTGGCAGATCCATCCCTGCTGATGTCTGGGCTTGGCTGAGCAGATAAATGCTGTGTGTGACAGCAGTGACCCCAGCAGTGACACCGCGTGGGTGGGACACAGGCTGGCGTGAGATTCAACCTGAAACAGGTTCCTTTGCTCATTCCTCTGGGAAATGGCTTCTCATCCAGCCACCTACAGGCTGAGGGTTTGAAAGGGCTGTGGCAGAGACACTGCTGGTGTAAGCACTGCTGAGAGGCTCAAGAAAATCTTTTTTTGTCTGAATTATCTGGTGGCAGGTGGAGGAGCCAGCAGGACCGCAGGCAGCCCCGTGGGTGGGCTGTGCTCAGGTTGTGTTTTGTGTTCTGATGCTGTAAGAGCTGGATCCACCCCAGACTTGTAAAGCAGCCCAGGGGACAGCTGGGAGGAACCACAGATTGTGGCTTTTATTAAAAAACACCTCTTTGCTGCCCTTTACTCTGTGTCACTGCTGTGGCAGTGGGCAAAGCAGGAGGGTCCCCATGTCCTGTTTTTGTCGCTTCCTGGATGTGTGTTATTTTCACAGGTTTGTCCTCTGATCCCAGAGTTTGCTCTTGGCCTTTTTTTTTCCACTTGTGTGGAACTGAGACATGAAATATAACGTGTCCCTTTTAATAATGATCCTCTAATGCTTTTTTCCCCTCAGGGATCCCTGGGCGCTTTACAAATTAGGTCTCAGACACGAGAATCCCCAAAGTGCAGCTCCTTCCAGGATGAAATGTGGATGTTGTTCTACTGAATTATGAGAGGAAAAAATATGGAATGTTGTTTTTTCTGCTCAGTACTCTTTACCCTTCCTTCTCATTGCACTGAGTGACCAGAGAGGGGGAGCCCAGATGATCTGTGTCTGGTGCTGGAAGCCCACCACCTCCCCAGGGCTTCACAGAGCTGGGATTCACATAACTTTCCTCTTTCCTCTTGCTTCAGGCTGCTTGGGTTTATTTTGGGGGCAGAGGAATTGCCCTTTTTCCTGGTGATTTCTCACCTGCAGCCCCCAGTGTGGCCCATACCCAGAGCTCACAGTTCCTGCAGGAGCTCCCACCAGCGCTGGCCTTGGCTCCCTGCCCCTTGCTGATGGTTCACTTTCCGTCAGGCTCTCCCCAGGGGACCTTTTGAAAGTTCTGGTGAATTCTCAAGTCATCAGCAGGGGAGGGTGTGGGGAGGTGGTAATTTGCCTCTGGGCATTGCCTCATGGGTTGGTTCCTCTCTGAAAAGCTGTCCCCATCTCACCCACCATTCCTCTTGCCCCAGTTTAGCTGGGAGCTGAAGGGGGAGCAGTGGTCCCATCTGTTCAGGCCACCCTAGGAGACAGTGGCTGGCTGGGTACCTCCAGGACATCCACAACATTCCCAGGAGCAGAGCAGAGCCAGCTGCCTCTGTCCCTGGGACTGTCACAAGGTGGGAAAAACAGTGCCCGCTCCCAGCATGTGCTGGCACAGATGGCTGCGTGGAGATGCCAGGAGTTTGGGGTTTGTGTGCCCTGGGCACGGAGTGTGACTCTCCCTGGCGTGAGCAGGTGGCAGCCCGGTGACAACACCTCTGCTCCCAGGGACTCTGGAATTCCTGTGCCTCACACCTGCGGCCCCAGGCAGAGCCTCACCTGCTCAGTGCCCGCCCCAGCCGTTGCTGCTGGCACTGTGTGCATCATGCTTGGTTAATAATTCATGTCAGGGGAGACAACGTCAGTGGAATTTATTTAAAACCAGGCAGATCTGACAGTCCGAGTGCTCCTCACGCTCCAGCAGTCCGGGAAAGGCCCGGCTTTGTTAAAACCAGCTCCTCCACCACACAGGGGCTGGCCCAGGGATGGGAGGAGCTGGCTGGTGTCACCTTGCCTGTGCCACCAGATAACCCCCTGGCCTTTCCCTTGCCTCCTGTGAGAAGGATGAACAAATCCTTCCTCAACTCCCTCCCAGGAGGGCTCTGAGCTTTATAGTGGAGGAGACTGAGGGGAGACCTCAGGGGTCTTCAGTGTCCTTGGGAGGGGCAGCAGAGGGGCAGGTACCAATCTCTTCCCTCTGGTGACCAGGGACAGGAGCCAGGGGATGGCTGGAGCTGTGCCAGGAGAGGTTTAGGTTGGATATCAGGAAAGGTTTTTCCCCCAGAGGGTGCTGGGCACTGCCCAGGCTCCCCAGAGAATGGGCACAGCCCCAAGAGCTGCAGGAGAGTTTGGACAGTGCTCTCAGGGATGCACAGGGCGGGGTTGTTGGGGGGTCTGTGCAGGGCCAGGGGTTGGATTGGCGATCCCTGTGGGTCCCTCCCAGCTCAGGATATTCCCTGATTCCATGATTCAAGCACCATAGGGCCGATCCAGAGGGATGCTGAGCAGGAGTCGGGCTCTGAGCCATCTCTCCTCCCCGGGCTCCTGCGAGCAGGTGATCTCTGTGCCGGGGCTGAGGCACCGTCAGGGCAATCTGCGAGGCGTTCACAGCTCACCTGTGCCTGCAGAGCCCTCCCGACAGCGAGCAGGGAGTGCTGCCCTTGCCAGGGAATTGTGTGCGGGGCCCCGCAGGGTCAGCGCCTTCCCCGCCCCATCGGGCTGGGCTCCTGCTCCTGCCCCAGCTCTGCCGGCGCTCTCCGAGCTGTTCCTTCCCCAGGAGGAGGCAGGCTGTGGGTGGCAGGAGCAGGGAGCTGGGGAGTGTTCCTGCTCTGCCATCCGGTAACTGCCTGAGCCTGCAGCAGGGGACCACTGCAATTTGCAAAGCTGGTTCCTGGCACACCCTGAAGATCAATAATCTACTTAGCTGAAAGTTTGCTGGATCTCTGTTCTGCCCTGCATTTTCTCCCATCCCTCGATTGGAGATTTCTTTTGGATTCCTTTCCTTCAGCCCTTCAGTCTCCTCTCAGGAGCCCTGTGCTCTGTTTGTCCCATTTGTTCAGGATTTCAGCCCTTTCCGTGCTGCATCCTCTGGGTGTTGTGCACCCGGGGCTGTCCACAGCCACAGGAGGTGCTCCAGCCTGACACATCCCCTCTGCTCCAGCCTGACACATCCTGCAGCCTGGGGCCACCTGTGACAGGCCAGCGAGGGCAGCAGGTGACAGTGCCATCGGAGTCACAGCCCTGTGTCCCCACCTCCAGCCTGTGCAGGAGTGTGGGATGCAGAGCTATCCTCTGGAGAGATGCTGCTCTGGGAGCCCTGGGAGAAGGGCTTCTCCTCCAGCATCCCTGGGAGCAGAGCTGTGGAAGTGGCTGTGAGGGACAGCACAGCTTTGCCTGCCCTGAGTCACCCCACAGGCTGGAGCCACTGGCATCCAGAGCAGTTCTCAGCTTCCCACCTTCCTTAGCCAGCCACCTGCTGGGCCCGTCTGACCCTTCAGGCTCAGTAATCCTCACCCACAGCCCAGGGTGCTTCATCCCAGGGGGTGTTTTCCCCTGGATTTTTGGCAGCTCTCCCTGTGGCTGCGGCGCCCAGGAAAGGGTTACAGCTCTCCAGCTCCGAACGTTTCAGTTTGCTTTGTTCAGTGCAATGCATATTTCATACGCTCAGCTTCCCAGCTGGCAGAGGCCTGGAAACCCTGCAAGCTGTCGGGTATTGTCTCTCTCCTTCTCCCCTTGTTTGTTTGTTGGCTTTTTTGGGTTGTCATTTTTGTTGGATTTCTCTTTTTTTTTTTTTTTTTTTCCTTTTTCATCTTTCCCAAATTGCTCTCTCTCACCAAAGCCCAAGCCTGGTGCTGACAATGGGGGGCTATCAATAGCTAAATGGCTCCCCAGCTGTAGCCGAGGCAGGGCTGCAGCCAGGGGC
>NW_005054373.1:2355633-2360680 GCF_000277835.1 Geospiza fortis
CTCTGTCCCCCGTGGTTGTGAGTGCAGCTCTTGGCTGTTCATGTCCCCATGGAGGGGACCAGGGCGGCTCCACCTCGCTCTGCTCATCCCAGATCTCTTCAGAGCCCGTGGGGTGGCGCCCACTGAGCTGCCAGGGTTGTTTTGGAGGACTGGACACCCCCTGGCTGGTGTGGGTCTGGGTACTTGGGGATCCCTGTGGGATTCTCCTCACCCTTCCAGGTAGCACAGCTGGTGAGGCTGTAGCTGCTCTTCTGCAGAGGCCAGAGGTGGGCACGTGCCCCCTGTGCCTGGCACTCCTGAGAATGGCCAGGTAAGGACGGGGTGTGACACCTGGCCTGGGCAGTCCTGTCTCTGCCTGTTGCAGAGGAACAACTGGAGGAACACTTGGATTGTTCCTGTCCTATCCCATGCAGACCTCAGCCTAGAGCAGTTCATTCCTTGTCCTCAGTGCTCCTGCACTTCCAGAGCAGCTCTCCTCCAGTTTTTCACTGGTTTTCTTGTCCCTGCTCCATCCCATCCTCATGTATTGGTACCTGGATGGTGAGCTTTGCCTCCAGCATCCCCATTCCATCTCCCATGAGGAGCTTTTCCTCAGCTCCATCATCCCTTCCATCAGGCAGTGTGGGGAATGTGTCATTGAAGGCAGTCTGGATTAGATCTGCAGCTTTTCTTCTCTCTGCAACCCCAGCCCTCAGGATTTCTGGCACAATCCACCTTTGATAAAAACACTCTGCATGTATTCCCATTTTCCATTTGCCTCAGCTCCTTCCAAAGCCCTCTCAGTGCTGGACACTGCACTTGTGTGTGTTCCAGTTATCTTCTTTTTTTTTTTTTGCCATATTTCTCTCATCTCCTCAGGATCCTGTTGTGTGTCCTAACCAAGTAATTCAAGAGTCTCCACTTTGTTGCCCAGGCTGCTTTTGTTCCTGTATAAACATTTTAGCTGCTTCTCATTGATCACATGCTGTTCCTTATCAACTCAGGCATTGATTCCATTCTCAGATGTGTTTATATCTCCTTCCTTCTTTCTCTCTGCCCTCTGGTTTGGTTTTTATTTTTAATTTGTGGCCATGGCTCTGTTTTATTTCTTCCTGGTAGCAAAAGTAGAGGCAGAGGTTGCAGTAGCATCATGTCCTGTTGTTTCTCAGCTGAAAACTCTTCCCATCACAGGGACAGCCTCATTCCAGGAGGATATTTCCTTGCACATGGAAGTTGAATCCATCTCTCAAAAGGATCCCTTTTTCCACAGGAATTTCCTTTGAGCTCACCTTTGTCACAGCACCCTCAGGACCTCTATGAATCTCTTTGCTGTTCTTCCATAGCATCCCAGGCTGGTGTGGGTTGGGAGGATGAAGCTTACCTCATTCATGGGCAGGGAACTTCCACTAGAACATTCCTGTTTGTAGCTCAGGGAGGATTTGGGGTGTTTGTGGAAGAGCCCTGGGCGTGGTGGGGAGGTGCTGAAGGAGGAGGAACTGTCTCAGTGCCAGGGTTCTTGCAGGGGATGGCTCAGCACAGGGAGCAGTCAGAGGCTGTGGGCAGTGTTTGTGCAGTCACAGCTCATCCCAGCCCCCAGACTGCACTTTTAGGGGAGGCTGAAGGAAACCAAACCAAAGGTGGGCCACTGATGGAGTCCTTGCCTGGTCCTCTGCCTGCCCCAGAGTCAGCTGAGGGCACATCCAAGGAGGAGAGCAGGGGCAGTGGGAAGATGTGCTGACATCTCACCTCGTTCATTATCCCAGGGAGCCTGCAAACCACAGGGATGAGAACAGCAGCGTGGAGAGCTGCTGGCATCTCTGCAGCAGTGTTACACATTTAATTTATGGTGTCAATATAGATCAAGAACTTCTGTGTCCGTGGAACAACTGCAGGGAGGGCTGACCTTTCCCAAACTTGGCTTGTTTTCTGTGGTGCTTTTGGGATCATCTGGAGCTGATCAGGCTGGTAACCTAAAAAAATCAGTATTGCCTAAAAATATAGACAATCACTTTTGTTTTCAGTGGAGCAACATTTGCTGTAAGTAGAGGGTTGGGTTGTTTGAAAATAAGTTTCAGTGTTCCAGCTCCACTGTGCACCAGCCTTGCTTTTAAATTTATAACTCTCCAAAATGAAAAGTAAATGGATTGTGTTATTCCCAGCCCTTTTATAAAAGTTAACATTGCAAAAACAGATGTGAAATGTGGCCTCACAGATTACAGCCTGAGCTTGGGGTTTTTAGGTTGGGGCTTTATTTTTTCCTGACTCTCACTGTGCTGTGTCCCTGAGGAGCAGAAATCTGCCTTTTTCCAGCAGGAGGAAAATTGTTCTGTATCTAAATTGCCTCCTGCCAGACTTGTGTGGATGCTGCAGGACACGGAGCTCCAAGGAACCATAGTGCCTTTACAAAACCAGGCAACTTAGCGGGGAATTTTAAATTAGGAATGTACAGGAAAGTTCAGATTGCCTGGCAATTTGGTAATGCTCTAACACACCTCCCAGTCCTAGGACATCCATTCCAGTGTGGCCCTGGGAGGTGGTGATTAAAGGCACTGGCAAGCAGGTTATGATCTGCAGCTTCCTGCAGGAGGCAGGTGAGCACGTCCTCACCTCCCACACCAGGCCTGGCTCTGGTGGGATCTGGAAGAGCAGAGTCTGGGCCAGGCCTGGAGCTGCCCTGCTCTCTGCAGGTCAGGCTGCTGGATGCTGCTGGAGCAAAGGAGGAGCTCAGCCTGGAGCAAAGGAGGCTCAGGGGGGCCCTCCTGGCTCTGCACAGCTCCTGCCAGGAGGGGACAGGGAACAGGGACAGGAGCAGAGGGAACAGCCTCAGGCTGGGCCAGGGCAGCCTCAGGGTGGGCATCAGGAAGAATTTTGTCATGGAAAGGGTGTCAGGCACTGGCAGGGGCTGCCCAGGGAGTCCCCATCCCTGGAGGTGTCCAAGGAACACCTGGAGGTGGCACTCAGTGCTGGGGACAAGGTGGGGATTGGGCACAGCTCGGACTCCATGATCCTGAAGCTCTTTTCCAGCCTCAGTGATCCTGGGATTCTGGGACAAGGCTCTGGGCCAACAAAGCCTTGAAGGGGTGGTGGAGGGGACAGGGAGGTGTCTGGAGGTGCTGGTGGCAGTTAAGGTCCAGCTGAGCAGTGGGGAGCCTGACTTGGGATGCTTCAGGCTTTGTTGTGTCATTTCCTGTGCTCTGGTATGTTAAAAAAGCCCAACAAACACCAGGAAGAAGTGACTTCTCTGGCAGGAGAGGTAAAAGGGCTCCGTCACTTCCACAAACCTCACATACATAAATTATTGTCTTCTATTAGTCACTTTAGGGCTCAGTTGCTTAATTATTTTGATCACAGTAATCATTTATTTACAAGGTGGGGAAAAATGCCAAGCACTTCCAAGCTGAGCAGCACAGCAGGGAGGAGGCAGGGCTGCAGAAACATTTCTTTCCTCCCCACAAGTCAGAATGCTTTTGCTTCATGGAATTATAAGGTCCTTTTTGAGGTCCCTGCTGAGAGATGATGCTCTGATCCACAGCCTTTGGTGCTTCCTCAGGAAAGAGGTTCAGCAAAACCAACTTCAGGTCCCTGTGCAGGAGAAGGCTCCAGGGAGAGCTCAGAGCCCCTAAAGGGGCTCCAGCAGAGCTGGAGAGGGTCTGGGGACAAGGGATGGAGGGACAGGACACAGGGAATGGCTTTAAACTGAAAAGAGGTAGGCTTAGATGGGATATCAGGGAGAACTCTTTCTCTGTGAGGGGGTGAGGCCCTGGCACAGGTGCCCAGAGCAGCTGTGGCTGCCCCTGGATCCCTGGCAGTGCCCAAGGCCAGGCTGGACAGGGCTTGGAGCAGCCTGGGCTAGGGGAAGGTGTCCCTGCCCATGGTGGGACTGGATAAACTTTGAAGTCCTTCCAACCCAGACACTTCCATGACTCTGTGGGTATTTGGGGGATGAAGGGGGAAGGAGGCATCTGGTAGAGTTTAAGTGGATCTCTCTAAAACCTGTTTGCAGCCTGAAGGTGTTTGGGTTTTCTCCTAAAAGTCTGTCTTCCTCCCAATCCCCACCCAAGAACACGCTCTCACCTCCTCAGACCTCACCCTCCAGCTTCCCCTCTGTGTCTCCCACATGTTTCTGCTTAGGAATCCACCGTGCCTTCCCTGCTTCCCAGAGAAGGACAGGCAGCTCTGAGCCTTCCCTAATTCCATGAGATCCATGAGATCTTGGTGCTGCAGCTCCCGGGGCAGAGACCGCAGGAAACAAACGAACAAACGGCCCCTTTGAGCAAACCCCAGGGCCCCGTGCCAGCCAGGGATTCCCAGCCCTTCACAAACCACCCTCCTAATAAAGAGGTAAAATGGCAACGGGGAGAGGGGGAACTATGCATTTTCTAATCACCCAGATTTAGGCCTTCAAAGGATTTATTACAACCTTTTATTTCCATGCGTGGAAAATGGAATCTTATCTCGTCAGCCGGCTGGTCCAGCTCCACTGGCTTTGGAGCAGGGAGCTCTCTAACAGCCTTCAGGGCCACGCTGTGCCTGCCTGTTAAACTTGCTGGAATGCATTAAAGTATGGCCCTGGGAGAGGGGGAGATCCGTGCACTCAGCAGTGTGATGCCTCCAGCAGCTGCTCGTGCCATCGAGCCGTGCTGGAACAACAGGAGCCACCAGGACTGGAGCGAGAAAGGAAACAGCCACCCAGCTGTGTGCTGCCATCCCTGCTCCCAGAGCCAGCCAGCGTGGTGTACCTGGGACTGCAGAGGGGTCAGCTTGGAGGAGATGAATGCCATGAACCTGGAATTTGAGTTGCTGCTGTTGGGGCGCGGTGCTGGGGCTGTCTGTGCCCCTGTGCCACACTGGGAGCAGTGCTGGGGCTGTCTGTGCCCCTGTGCCACGCTGGGAGCAGTGCTGGGGCTGTCTGTGCCCCTGTGCCACACTGGGAGCAGAGCTAGGGCTGGCTGTGCCACACTGGGAGCAGAGCTGGGGCTGTCTGTGCCCCTGTGCCACGCTGGGAGCAGTGCTGGGGCTGTCTGTGCCCCTGTGCCACGCTGGGAGCAGTGCTGGGGCTGTCTGTGCC
>NW_005054373.1:2360745-2363893 GCF_000277835.1 Geospiza fortis
TCTGTGCCACTCTGGGAGCAGTGGTGGGGCTGTCTGTGCCCCTGTGCCACGCTGGGAGCAGTGCTGGGGCTGTCTGTGCCACGCTGGGAGCAGAGCTGGGGCTGTCTGTGCCACACTGGGAGCAGAGCTGGGGCTGTCTGTGCCCCTGTGCCATGCTGGGAGCAGTGCTGGTGACACTCTGAGGGCAGCAAGCAAAATCCTATTAAGATAATGTCACGGCCTCTCTGTTTTACTGTGTGCAAGCCAGCCATAACATCATTAAATTACACAACAGGGAGGTGCCTGCTGCCAAGGGGCTCTGCTCGAGATAAGATGTGGGTTGAGCCGCTGCCAAAATTTGAGTTGATATGACAGGAAGTTTGGAGCGGGTTCAAGGCTTGATTCACACCAGACATGGCACTGTGCAGGTAAATCAGGGCAGGATTGATCCCTGGGGCTGTGCAGGTACCTGGCACCGTGGAATCCTGGGCAGGATGGGGCTGGAGGGGTTTGTAGCAGACAGATTTACAGCTCTTCTTGTGTTCGGGGCTGACAAGAGGAAGCCAGAGCCTGGCAGGGTGTGTAGGTGAAGTTCAGGGAACTGTTTGCAGGTTCTTAGTTCTGCCATCCCCTCCTCAGCCCTTTTGGGGAGTGGGAAGGAGCTTGAACACCAGGACACTGCTCAGGAAGCTGCTTGTTTTGTGATACCACAACTGGAACATCAGGAAAAGGAGTGAGAAGCAAGAGCTGCATCATAAAACCCCACACAGCCTGTAAGAGCCCTGAAACCAGCCTTGCTGGTCCCTCTGTCACCCACCATGTCCCTGCCAGTCTTGTCCATGGAGGCTTTGTGCCTCTTGTGCTCTTCGTGCCTCTTTGTGCCCTTTTTTGTGCCTCTTTGTGCCCTTTCTTGTGCCTCTTTGTGCCCTTTTTCGGATCCTTTGTGCCCTTTGCTGCTGCAGGTGTGGAATTTTGCTCCATGCCCTCCAGACCTCATGGATAGTCTGGATTCCAGCTCCATCTTTCAGATCCATGGGGAGAACTCACCCAGCACCATCCCCACTTTGCCATCACTCAGCAAAATTCCTCATTGGCATTAAGGACTTTTCTTCCCTGCAGCATCTTCCAGGCAGGGAACTGATCCCCAACCAGGGCTCTGGAAGCCTGGGCTGTGTGTGCAGAGATCCCCTTGTCACCCCATCCTCCAGGACAGGACATCAGGAAGGAAATACTTTAAAATGATGCCTTGGAAGCAGTTTTCTAAGCGTTTTCCCTTAGGGAAGCTTTGTTTCCATCAGAGGCTGCAGAGAGCCCGCCCTGCCCTGGGACTGCCTGGCGCTCCAGCACTGCTATTACAGCTTTCCCTCGTGGCCCTGTTGCTGGCACTGCTGAGTTTTGGGGTCCCAGATGGATCCTGGCCGTTGCAGCAGCTCAAGTACAAAGTGGCTGGGAAAGTGGCTTGGAATTCCTGTTCCTGAGCTGTTCTCCATGGAGCACATCCCACAGCACCCTGCCATCCCAGCACACCTTGGTTGTGGATTTCAACTGACAGAGAATGGGTTTAGATGGGATATTGGGGATGAATTCCTGGCTGTGAGGGTGAGCAGGCCCTGGCACAGTTGCCCAGAGCAGCTGTGGCTGCCCTGGATCCCTGGGAGGGCTCAGAAGGGACCATCCCATTCCCAAGAGTATTCCCTGCACGTCTGCTTGTGTGACCTCTCTCCCAGCAGCTGGAAGTTCCAGGATGGCAGTCCTTGTTTTCATATAACACAGGTGCTCATTCCCAGTGCTTTGGAATATCAAAAACACCTGGATGAGCCCTTCCACCTGAGCAGAGATGTCCTGCAGGTGGGCAGGGTGTGGTGGAGCTTGGCCAGGGCTGGAAGAGCCTGTGCTGTGGCTCCTTTATGTCACCCTGCATGCTGCCTGCTGAGTTTCTGTGGTTGAAATGACCCCCAAGGTATTAAAAAGTCTCTTTTTTGCCAGCCCCACGACCAGAGAAGTCGATAATCCTCAGTTCTGCTTTTCAAGGTTGTTTATTTTCTCTTATCTGTTCCATTCTTTCTCTGACCTGCTGAGATCTGTCCGGCAGGTCGGGTTGTGGCGCAGTCCCTGCCCTTGGGGTGGTGTTAGCTTTTTATACTAAGAACTACCTGGACTTTATTTACAATAATTTTCCAATATCACCTATGTTAGACAGTCTGTCTCTACTCTAAACCAATCCAGAAGTGCCACCATCACAGCAGAAAATAGAGGACAAGAAGAAGGACAGGACACACCCAGATTCTTCCACTTTGCCTCTTGAACCCCCATTCTAAAACCCCCAAAATTCTACTTTTTCACCCTGTGACAAATTAACTATCATTCTACTCAAACTCTTGTGGCTTGTAACTCCTCACACAAAGTTGGTGATTGTTTCCATGGGCTGAAATGGAAGGCACAGGTGGTTTTGACTCTGTGCCAAGGTCCCTGAGCCCCCTGCCAGGGTCTCGAGTCCTCCAGGGCAGCCAGAGCAATGTGACACTGGGGGACAGGTGGCAGGGAGCTGCACTGACTGTGTGCCTGTCCTAGGTGACCCCAGGCCTGGAGGGACAGGAGGGGGAGCTGCAGGTGAAGGGCCCCTCGGTGTTCCGCGAGTACTGGAACAGACCCAAGGAGAGCGCGGACGCCTTCACGCCCGACGGATGGTTCCGGACAGGTATGGGGACAGTGCCCCTGGCACAGGGACAGGTATGGGGACAGTGCCCCTGGCACAGGGACAGGGACAGGTAGGGGAACAGTGCCCCAGCCCCAGCACAGGGACAGCAGCTCTGGGTGGATGCATGGCACTGGAGAGGGCTTGGAGCTGGGAGTGCAGGCTGGATGTGTTTCCATGCTGCCTTGGGAAGGGGCTTTGCCTGCCTTGACAATTGTGAGTCACCAAGTAATGGAGGGGAGTTTGGGATCCTTTGCTACTAAGTATGAAATGCCACAGCTTAAT
This sequence comes from Geospiza fortis, assembly GCF_000277835.1. Lineage (NCBI taxonomy): Eukaryota > Metazoa > Chordata > Aves > Passeriformes > Thraupidae > Geospiza > Geospiza fortis. The sequence goes on from NW_005054373.1 coordinate 2,363,705, forward strand.
GTTTTCCTGGGAATTCAGCTTTGCAGACAGGTGGGATTTGTCTCAATTTACACAGGGATTGTGTCACAGAATCATTAACTACCAACTAGAGCCCCCTGAGAGGAGGGTGCGGCCAGGTGGGGGTTGGGCTCCACTTCCAGGCTACCAGTGATTTGAGGAAATGCCTCAAGCTGTGCCAGAGGAGGCTCA
>NW_005054373.1:2363981-2375276 GCF_000277835.1 Geospiza fortis
GAAAGGGCTGTTCATTGGCAAGGGCTGCCCAGGGAGGTGCTGGAGTCCCCATCCCTGGAGGTGTCTAAGAAACAGCTGGATGTGGCACTTAGTGCTCTGGGATGGGTGACACAGTGGGCATCAGTCACAGTTTGGACTTGATGACCTTGGAGGTCTTTTCCAGCCTCAGTGATTCTGGGATTCTCTGATTTCCCCGTTCCCCTCTTTACCGTGTGTTAGCAGTGCTGTGGTGGCAGGAGTCAGGCTGGATTTCTGATGCCTTCTGTGTAACCTGATGTATTGATGGTTCCTGAAGAAGCTGTGATTTATTCTAATTGTTCTCCCGGAGCAGAGCTCACTGCCAGCAGTGTCACCACGAGTCCCCAGGCCAGGCGGGCACCGCGGGCTGGGACCGGCGCATCACCAGCCCTCACGTGGGGTGCAGGGCAATCAGCTTTAAAAATTTTTTTAGTCAACACTCCTGATGAATATTTCAGCTGCAAAGGAATAGCGTGCATTAATTATTGCGAAGAGATGTCTTTAGGAGAAAATGATTTTGAAATTCAGTTTAATTTCATTGTAATGCGCCGCAAACAGGAAGGGAGTATGTGTGTTTAATTGGCTCTCGGGGGTAAGGCCGGGAAGATGGCATGCCTTTGTCACAGGCCATTAGTGATACAGACTGCATAATGAGGGACTACAATCAGCTCACAGCTGCCGGCTCCTACGGGGAGAGAATGATATTAAATAGAAATCAGTATAAATTAAACTTAACCCTTTCGCCAGCCGAGCAAAGCTCAGAAGTGGAAACAAGGGAGGGGAGCAGTGGCAGGAGTGGGGGGTTCAGGGGGGGTCCAGGGGGGCTTGGACAATCCCTCCAGCAGCCAGGTGACCTCTCTGATGTCCCCCTTCCCTCGGGTGGGAGGCTTGAACTCCCTTCCCCATCCCTACCCCTACTCTGCCTTCCTTCCCTTCCTCTCCTGCTCCATCTCTCCTGGATATCAGGTCAGTGGGACTGGGTTTTTCCCAAGCCTCATTTATCCAGCAGTGCCAGGAGCAATCCCATGGCCCCATCCTCACCCTGCCCGCCCCAGCCTCATCAGCAGCCTCTGGAGATCACTCAGAGGTGGCAAAAGTCCTGTGGTGGTAAAAAACCCCTGAGGGAATGAAAAGGGTTGTGTCCTGTCACAGGGATTGGATCTGGAGGGTGAGTTATCCCCATTAAGCACAAACTGGTTACCCTGGAGCCAAAGCCATACTGGCAGGATCCAGCAGAGGTGAATCCAGGCTGTGATTCCCTGTGTCTGCCACTTCCAGGTCATCCAGGTGAGTGTTTTACAGGTGAGGCTGAATGGCAGCACAAGGTGTTCCCAAAGCCCCAGCCATGGCTTTCCTGACTCTGTGCCAGCGTTCTGCTCACTGCTGACCCTTGTGGTGTCCCCAGCAGTGACCTGCAGGCTGCAGGTGGTGGCCAGGTCCCTCAGGGCTGCGCTTTCGCAGAATTATTGGGTGGATTGGATGGGAAGAGACCTTTAAGCTCATCCTGTCCCATGAACAAGGACACCTTCCACTAGACCAGGTTGCTCCAAGCCCTGCCCAAAAAAAGGGGGAAAAACCCAGTGACTTTGATGAATTCAAGATCATGGCTCTTCTGAGAAGCCTCAGAACTCCTGGTGGTGCGGAGGGGATGTGCTGTTGCTCCCATCCTCTTTATTCCCTGGGATTTGTGCTGCTGTCTGCCGATCCCTCCATCTCTCATTTCCATCCGAGTGAATTTGATTATTTTTATTGTATTAACGCTGTTGACAGAGCTGGTTAGATCAAAGTCCCCTGCAGCCATTTCCAGGGAGACTGCTGGGTTTCCACCTGCTGTCATACATCCAAGTGGCACCGAGCCCTCTGAGGCCAGGCTGAGCCCAGAGGAAAAACGCCTGTGGGCATCTGGCTGCTGTCCCTGCTGAGCCTGCCCAGCTCCTGCCCAGCTGTGCCAGGCCCTGCCAGCTGAGAGGCAGCCTCCAAACCCTCACATGCTCCTGAGAGGGGAGGAGAGGGAAAGGAGGAAGGAAAAGAGGGAAGGAAGAGGTTTTTTAGGATGAGGCCCTGGCACAGGGTGCCCAGAGAAGCTATGGCTGCCCCTGGATCCCTGGAAGTGTCCAAGGCCAGGTTTTGGAGCAACCTGGGACAGTGAAAGGTGTCCCTGCCCATGGCAGGGGGTGGCACTGGGTGGTCTTTAAGGTCCCTTCCAGCCCAAACCATTCCATGATTCTGTGAGCAAAATCAAACATTGGGAACTGGAGGAAAGCAGCAGAGAAACAGCAGCTTCTGTGGTCATCCTGATGTCCATCCGTCCATCCATCATCCATCCATCCATCCATCCATCCATCCATCCATCCATCCATCCCTCCCTCCCTCCCTCCCTCCCTCCATCCCTCCCAGCCTTGCCATGCCCACCTGGGCCAGGCCCTGGCACTGCCAGCCTGTGTTGTCCCTGCCCAGGAGGCAGCAGGTGGCTTTGGAAGCACCAGGAGGGTTTGGGAGCATGCTGGGTGCCCAGCATGGTGCCCAGCTCTGCCCCTCTCCCCACATCCCCCTGCCCACCCAGGGTTTCTCCAGAGCAATCTGCCAGTCCAGCCGTGCTCCCCGGGCAGCCACACGGCCTGAGAGCAGCCTGCTCCCCCAGGGAAGGGCAGCTTCCATTCACATTTGCCCATACATCCAGAAAATTAGAATCTGGTGTATTCAGGGAGATTTATTTTCAATTACAGGTTAAGACTGAGACATGAAATAGCACCGGGTTTGAAAGTAGTGCATAAATCCTGCAACAAATCCATGTATCCCTGCTCCATATAATAAGATTTTATTGATTGCTATATTGTATCTGTCAGAATAAAACTCTCTTAATGCATGCATCAGGATGGAGAAGATAGAGAGCTTGTTGGGAGTAGAATCTGATTCAAGAATCAATGCACTTTGATTAATATGTCGTTAAGAAAGTAAGAGTTATTTAACTTGTTTGATGCACATTGCAGAATGATGACTCATATCTGTTAAATTTCTTTCTTTGAGCTGCATTTAAAAAAACCCCCACAACCTTGGAGCTGTTTTTCACGTTGTTACATCTTGGTTTATCAGTGAATTTTTGCTGGATCCTTCTGCCCAGGTCACAAATGCCCCTGAACCCCATCAGTAATAAATCCTATGGCCCAAAACACTTCTCATATCCTATTGTTAAGGCTTTATAGGGAGTACAGAGTGGACCTGGTGTTTCTTTATTCCTTCTGGATGTTCTGCAGTGAAGGAGGAGCTCCAGGGAAAGGAAAACAAAACAAACAAAACCCAACAACAAAAAGAAATTGGTTTTCCACTGTGATTACAAATCCAAGCACCAAGGACAAGCCCTGGCTTTGCTGGGGACATCCCACTCAGCCCTGAATTCCCAGCTTGCTCCAAAACTGGAACATGCTCCTGCTGCAGCCCTGAGTCCCAGTCCAGGGGATGATCCCAGTGCCTCTGACTGGTTTCAGTGACCTGCTGCTGTCTCTGTGTCATTTTCAGACCGAGCTCTCCAGCCCACAGCTGACACCAGCTGCAGATCCTTGCCATTCCCAGCCCTGGCCCCTGCAGATTCCACAGAATCATGGAATAGTTTGGGTGAGGGAGGACCTTTCAAGGCCATCAGGTCCAACCCTCCCATCATGACTGGAGCACCAGGAGGGGCTGAGGGAGCTGGGAAGGGGCTCAGCCTGGAGAAAAGGGGGATCGGGGGGGACCTTGTGGCTCTGCACAGCTCCTGACAGGAGGGGACAGCCGGGGGGGAAACAAGGGACAGGGTGAGACAAAATGGCCTTAGAGAAGGTTTAGGGTGGAGATGGGGGAAATCTCTTTGTGGAAAGGGCAGTGGTGGAGTCTCCATCCCTGAAAGTGTTGGAAAAACATGGATGTGACACTTGGGGACATGGTCAGGGGTGACCATGGTGGTGGTGCAGGGCTGATGGTTGGACTTGATGATCTTCAAGATCTTTTCCAGTTAATTCCATGAATCTGTGATTCCCACCCCTTCTGGTGGGAAAGGCAAAGCCTCCTGCAGGTCCCAGCACAGAGCAATGTGCTGTTTGTAGGAAAGGCCCTGGGCAGGTCATCCTTGGCCAGGCACAGCTCCTGCCTGCTCTGGGGCTGTGCCCTAAGGAGAAGGAGCAGGATGCAGCCCTGTCCCTGTGGCTCAGGCTTTTCCCCATGCCTGGCTGTCCCCAGGGAGCAGCAGGTGTTTCCCTGCCAGGGGAATTGCTCACATCCGTGGGTGGAGCACAGACACCTGAAAGAGAAAATACTTGAGGCTGATCAAGGCAGATTATAAATAGAAATGCATCTAATTAGCATCCTAATCTGCAGGTTTTCTGTTTGTTTGCAGTGGCTTTCCTACTCACAAATCCAGCTAATGCAAATTCTATTTTTACAGAAATGATTCCCTAATTGCAATGTGCTGGAATGATGTGAGTTACCGGTGAGATCCCACCGGATGGAGCAGGGGCTCCCGCCTGGAGCAGCTCCTTGTGGAGCCTGGCAGGGATCAGCTCTGGGGTGGGGCAGGATGGCAGCACTCAGCTGCTGCCTTTGGGACCCTCCTGCCCACAAATGCTGTGGAAGGACACCCCCAAACATGCCAGGTGGACCCCAAACTTGCTGCTGTAGGAGGGGGCAGGAGCAGAAGCCAGAGCAGGCATGTGCTGGGCTCTCCTTTCCACCCAGCCCTAATTTAAGAAGTGTTTCTAAAATTAAAAACATAAAGATGGAATATTTTCTGGTGTATCAGCCTTTATCACCCCCAGAGGTTTCTTACACACACAGTCAGAACACTTTGGAGAGAGAATTCCCTTTTTTGCTTCCTGCTTGGGTATTTATTCCTTCTCCTTGAGGATTCAGCATTTCCAGGGTATTTCCATTATAGTATTTCCATTTCATGTGCCTGACTAGTGGAAGCCTTGGGGTCACCAGCACATGGTTGGGGTGGAACTAGATGAGCTTTAAGGTCCCTTCCAACCCAGAACATTCCGTGATTCCCTGATTCTGTGATTCTGTTTCCCTGAGTGCTGGTGAAACTGATGTTTTCAGCAGTTCAGAGTGACTTGGGATTTTTGTAGCTGTAAATGAGAGCAGCTTTTGGCACAGAATTTGTTTACTCTCTGAAGCTCTGCTCTCGTCGTATCAAACATCTTGGATGCCAACCCTTCCCTGCTTTGAGAACCTCTGCTGCACTGAGGCTTCTTTCCAGAGGCATGGAGCAATTGCTCCCCAGCTGAGAGGCAGTGGGAACAGCAGGCACCTGCAGCTCCAAAATCCAGGCTCTTCCCTTTTGTTCTGTGGCTGCTTTTACCCCTCGAGCTCTGCTGCAGCAGTGCTGCTCTCACAGCCTGGAGGGAGAGCCTGGAACCAGCCCCTGACTGCTGGGAATCATTCCTCCCATCCCATCTTATTCAATTCCATCCCATTTCAGGGATTTGGGAAGGAATTGTTCCCTGGGAGGGTGGGCAGGCCCTGGCACAGGTGCCCAGAGCAGCTGGGGCTGCCCCTGGATCCCTGGCAGTGCCCAAGGTCCCAGGACACTGCATGGAAAAGAAGAGGTGATTTTACCTTTTGCTAAGGTTTGATTGTCCCTCGGGGGCTGCAGGGAGCAGAGGGATCTGCTCTAATGTTTTTATTATAACCATTATTATTTTTTGTTACCACACTCTCCAAAGCTCCACCAGCCACATGCAGCCACACCTTGGAGCATTGACTTCTTTATTACTCTTTGAGTTTTCTTTTTCTTCTCGTTGTCTGCAGGGATTTCCATAAATATTTAAATGCTAATGTGAAAAAAAAGAAGTGTTTTCATTTTTACTTACCCATTTTCTTTTCTGGCTGGTCCTCTGGGCAAACCCATCTGCAGGAATTCAGGCTGGAGGAGCAGGGGGGTCCCTGCTCAGCCTGCATGTGTCATATCAGTCACCCCTGAGTTCCTGCTAGTGAGGACTGAACCTCCAAACTCTCGGCTGCCTGCTTTGCAGAAACCTTCCAGCTTTGCCTGCTTTATCCACTGCTTTCCATTGGAGCAGGACATGCAGCCTGGGGAGTGTTCATCTGCTCCTGTCCTTCACTTCTGAGGCCTCGGAGGGGCTCCTGGCCATGCTGAGCTGAAGAAATGAGATAAAAATGAGGAGCAGCACCTCTGCCAGGGCAGGCAGGATCTGAGGCTCTGCCAGGCTTTGCCAAGGCTGAGTTTCCATTTGGTGCTGTCCTGTCCTGGCTGGATGCCCAGGACTGGGCTGGCACAGGCTGTGTGAGGGTGTCAGTGCCAGCCCAGGCCAAGGCTGGAGCAGGGACCATCTGCAGCAAGCCCTGAGGCCCCAGAACAGGACAGACGTGGCTCTTTGTACTTGGTAGGCAAACCTGCTGCCCAGTGGGGTGTGTTGGGAAGTCTGGCTTGCAGGGGATGGGAGAGGGATGGGCTGGAGAAGGGATGGGCTGGAGAAGGGATGAATTGGAGAAGGGATGGGCTGGAGAAGGGATGGGCTGGAGAAGGGATGGGCTGGAGAAGGGATGGGCTGGAGAAGGGATGGGCTGGAGAAGGGATGGGCTGGAGAAGGGATGGATTGGAGAAGGGATGCAGTGGATGGTGCTTTCCCTGCCCCAGGGGGATCCTGAGTGCAGCCACAGTGCAGTGGGACAGTGACACCAGAGGGTGATGCCCAAACACTGCCCTGCTTTCTTCCCTGTGCTCAGACAAGGAGAAAAATCCTCTTGGGAGCAGGGAAAGGTCTGTGTGGTGGAATGAGCCCACCCACAGGAGCCAGGACGGGGTTGTGGAGGGGGAGTGTGCATGGTGAAGGAAAAAGGAGGTGCAGACAAGCCAGGAGGGTCAGTGGGCATCAGCCTGACTTCTCACCCTGCTGAGAGGTGCAGTAAGTGTGAGGAGCCTTTGGAAAATACCTGTGTGAGGGGAAGGAATCTCTGATAGATCAGCTGAGACAAGGGGTAGCTGCACTCAAGGCAGGTCCCCAAGTCCCTCTGTCCCCTGGCTGGAAGCAGGGTGGGCAGAGCTCAGCTCAGGCTTGAATCAGGCTTGTCTTACCTGCTCCTTTCCCCTGCAGGTCCCTGAGCTGCTGCCAGCTCTCCTGGCACTGCTCCATGTCCCACGCAGCCACACAGCGTGGGGAGGAGAGCCTTATTAGCACAGCTCTTTGTGAGATGCCCTTGAGTGATTTATTTTTTTTCCAGGTGTAAATGCCAGGGGAGGCTGTTCCAGTGCTTCCCATTCTTTCATCTCAGCAGGGTTTTGCCCTTTTTCCCAGCGTGGCTCTGACAGCAGGCTCAGAGCTGCTGCCTGTGGAATACAAAGTTCCCTGGTACAGAGCATGACAGGAATTCATTCCAGCCTGGGCCTTGCCTTTTTTATTTTTTTTCCCTTTTTTAAAAATTTATTTATTTCTGATTTTATTTTCTCCTCATGCTGGCTGCTGCAGGAGTCTCTGGAGAAGTTTTGAGAGTGGGGAGTCCATTGTTTAACCCCTTTCTCCTGGGAGCAGGCAGCTTGAAGATGACCCAATGCCTTTCCCAGATCAGTCATGGAATCACAGAACAGCCTCAGCTGGAAGGGATGCATTGAGATATCAAAGTACAAATCCTGGCCTTGCACAGACACCCCAACAATCCCAGCCTGTGCCTGAGAGCATTGTCCAAATTCTCCTGGAGCTGTGGCAGCTTTGGGGTTGTGCCCATTCCCTCAGGCAGGGACAACTTCCACTGTCCCAGGCTGCTCCAAGCCCTGTCCAGCCTGGCCTTGGACACTGCCAGGGATCCAGGGCCAGCCACAGCTGCTCTGGGCACCTGTGCCAGGGCCTCACCACCCTCAGAGAGAAGGATTTCTCCCTGATATCCCATCTAACCCTACCCCCTTTCAGTTTAAAGCCATTCCCTGTGTCCTGCCCCTCCATCCCTTGTCCCCAGTCCCTCTCCAGCTCTCCTGGAGCCCCTTTATGGGCTCTGAGCTCTCCCTGGAGCCTTCTCCTCTCCAGGTGAGCCCCCCAGCTCTCCCAGCCTGGCTCCAGAGGGACTCCAGCATCTCCTCATGCTGGCACTGTGAGTGCAGCTGGGACTGCCTGGAGAGCAGCAGCTCCAGGCTGAGCTCACCTGCCTGCTCCCAGCACAGGGACAGATCTGCAGCTGCTGAGCCTCTCCCCTCGCTGGCCCTGGGCCCTGCTGGAGGCTCTTGGCAGCACACTGGGGTTGTGCTGCCAGCCAGGGCTGCCCGTGCCAGGAGAGCAGCTGGATCCAGAGGCAGTGCCAGCCCTTCCCAGTGCCCTGGCTCTGCTGGCCAGGGCAGGGACACCAGGAAAGGCTTTGTCCTGCACCCAGGGAGCTGCTGGGGAGAGGGTTTCCTCAGGAATAATTGCTGTGCAATTAATATCCGTGTGGTTTTTTGAGGAGGTTTCAGAGTCTCCCCCTCAGGAGCCTTTGGTGCTTTATTAATGATCATGGGCTGTCCAAACCCACCGTGCTCTGCAGAGGGAGCTCAGAGCAGCCCCAGTGCCTTTGGACAGGATCTGTGAGCCCAGGGAAGGCGTTTGCTGGCCCAGGTGAGCTGGTGAGGGGAGATGGACTGAGGTGTCCCCCAGGAGTCACTCCAGGGCTGTGACACGCTCCAGAGGGAGCAGTGAGCTGGACTCTGGGGCCTGGCAGGTCTCACCCTCCTGGTGTGAGCAGGGTGGGAAAGGTGGGGAGAAGCAGGAGCTGATGGTTTCAGCTGGGTTGGGATTAGCAGGAGCTGCTGGGAATGCAGCCTGCTTCCAGGGAATGCGAGTGCTGAAGGGCTGGGGCGGATGGGGATCGCTGGGGAGAGGAGACCCAGTCTTTCCCAAGTCTAATTAATGTTAATTAGCTACAATTAGTGCTCGTGACCTCTGTTGGCAGCCAAGATGGCTGACAGCAGGGACAGGCATTCCTCACTTCCACGCAATAAATCAAGCTAAAGGTGCTCAGTTATTCAGCCTCTCATTTAGCATTTCATTAGAGAGATCTGTGCACACACATCAGCACTGCTGGGGCAGCCTCAACCCCTGCAGGAGCAGGGATGGCTCCCATCAGTCCAGCAGTGCCAGGGAGGCTCTGGGTCACGGAGAGCTGCATCTCTCACGTGTTGGGAACTCACCCAAGCCCAGGGTTCCAGCAGAGAGTGACTCAGGGAGATGTGGCTTGGAGAGAGGTCTCACTTGCAGGATGAGGGGGAATTCCTGAGCTGGGGACAGTCTGGAAGGTCCCTGTTGGGGGCAGGATGTTGATTCAGCTGGGCCCTGCTTTGCCACGGTGTCTTCTCCCATCTCTTCTCCTAGGGAACAAGAGTGAGCAGCTTTCCCTGGTATCTAACAGCCTTAGAAATTAGGGGAGCTTTCCTCATGGCGAGGGCTGTCCCAGGGCAGCAGTGGAGTCTCCACTCCTGCAGGGATTTAAAACCATGAGGATGTGGCACTTGGGGACACAGATTAGTGCTGGGGAATGGGTGGAATAAACAGTCTTCAGGGCCTTTTTTAAGCTAAATAATTCCATGGTTCTCCTCATGCCAGCAGCATTCCCATGGCACGCTTGGCAAGGACTCTGCCTCTTGCTCTGCAGGGTTTGTGGTTGGGCTGCCCATGCATCCCGTGCCCTCCCTGTGCCAGTGGTGCATGGATAAATGCCCCAGCCAGGCTGGCACACTGTATCAATCTTGTTTAATAGACTGGAAAGCTGCTTGCACGGCGCAGGTCGGGCGAGCAGGGTGATGGATTGCACCTTCCCCGAGCCCAGCGCCGCTGATATATAATGAAATATTTATGATTTATTCCAGCTAATAAACTGGAGTGAAGTGTGTGATGGATGTGAGCAGATGGGGGATCTGTGCATGCAGTTTTCCTGGTGTGGGGGGAGGGAAAGGTGGATGTCTGTGACACAGAGGCAGCGCTCGGCCACCCATCCCACAGAGGGGATGGATTATCTAATTCCTATAAAAAGCCTTTAGCACTTGCCTTATAATAATTTATCCCCCCCACATGGCCTTTCTCCAGCACAGGAACCTCTGGGAATGGGAACAAACCATTTCTTTTTGCACTGGGCTTGGGAGCTTGTGGCCAGAGGGATGGGAAGAGAGGCAGAGTGAGCACAGGAATGTCACTGCTGTGCCACGCTCAGCAGCTTCCCAGCCCCACTGTGCCTGAGCTACTGCAAAAAAATCCTTCCCAGGGGTTCAGGAGGGTGGTGAGACACTGAACTGCCCTGGAAAGAGCAGGGAAACTTGAAAGCACCTGAGAAATGTGACAGGCACACGGAGCTTGTGGCTGCAGGGGGATTCCAAAGCCTGTGAAGGAGCATTCCCATGGTGTGATCTGCAGGCAGGAAAACTCTGCTGAAAGGAGGAGGATGGAGGAGAACCTTCCTGCCAGCTGCCTCTGACTGGTCAGGGGGACCATCACAAGCCCTGAGCTCCTGCATGTGCCCATCCAGCTGTGGGTGCTGGGGTTGGAGACTTGCTCCTGCAAAATCCTCACCTGGCAAAGGGGGTTTGAGCTCCCAGATTTTGGCTCTGCTCTCCCAGAGGTGTGGATCAGCATCAGGGCTCAGGCTCTTCATCACCTGCCTGGGCTGTTGGACCAATCCTACCTGGAAAATAAATCATAATCCTAATCAGTGAGGTGTGTCTGCCAGAGGCTGAGCTCTGCATGGAGCAGCAGCATCAGCAGTGACTCCAGGGAAGTGGGAGGCAGGGAGGAGTTAATGCCAGGGTACAGCAAAGATCCAGAGCCTCCTGCCCACTGCTCCTGCTGTGTGAGGCCAGTCCTCATCCCACGGGGGCTCCTCCTCATCCCCAGCTCTTCCCTTTCTGCCTGATCAGCCTCTGGGTCAGTGTGCTTGGGGATCCTTTGCTGAAAGGCACCAGAGAAGGGCAAAGTGATTATTCCCTGCAAGCTTCCCGGGGTTTTCCAGCTGGGAACTTGCTGGTGTCCCCCCCCAACACGCTCACTGGGTGAGAGCAGTAATTCCAGAGGAATGCAGGAGGGTGAGTGCTCTGCTCTTCCCTCTGGAAATGAGGGATCCTCATGGCAGGAGAGCAGCTGACAGCAGGGAATTCCTCCTGGAATTTGGGAAAAAAGAAACCAAACCCAAAAAAACCAACATAAAGGCTCCCAAAGGAGCAAGGTGCACTGTGTGGTCTGAAGGAGCTCTGCTGGCCGCCCGTGGGTGGCACATGGTGACTGTCCCCAGAGGGGACAGTCCCCTGTGTCACCTGGAGGAGTGGGAATGTGAGAC
>NW_005054373.1:2375286-2380628 GCF_000277835.1 Geospiza fortis
AGATATCCCTGCTCCCCGTCCCCACTCTGAGGAGCACTGGGCTGGGCTCTGCATGGAGCCAAGAGTTTGCAGAAATCAGGAGTGATTCATTAACAGCAAAAAGGTCTAATTAATATTTGAAAGTGCTCCAAGCACATCCTCTGCTGGCAGGGAGGAGCCCCCCAGCATCCCCGGCCCCTGGAGCTCCTGGCTGGAGCATTGACTGCTCAGAGCAGGAGGCTGAAATAATCAGCAAAATCATTTGCCTTTCTAAGGGGGCATTTGCTGTTTCTTGGTATTTTCTGCTGTGCAGCACTTGATCTGCTGGAGCTGTGGCAGACATGGGGAGACATCACAGCTGCAAAGAGCCACATCCCTGGGAGTGATGCTGGTGGAGCAGGCTCTGCTGGTGGCACTGGGCTGTGGGGCTTTGCTTCCAGCCTGGCAGTGCTCATCCTCGGATGGGAGGAGCACCCAGGACACAGCCAAGTCAGAAAGGTCCCTGCTCTCAGATCCGCTGTGGCAGGACAAAAAGATTCCACTGATCTTCTCTTTCCAAGTGGATTCTCTTCTTTGCACCACACTCAAAGGGCAGCACCAACTCCTCTGCCCGAACAGACCTTGTCACTCTCCTGGAGCTGGTACCACACCTGAAATCGCCTGGGAATTATCTGCCAGGTCCCCCTGGAGCTCCGAGCACCAGGGAGGAGGTGCACGGGTCCCGTGGGGTGGGGAGGCAGCTCCCAGGAGCCGGGGGAGCCTGGTGACAGTTCTGTGACAGTTCTGTGACAGTTCTGTGACAGTTTGTAAATCACGGTGGCACCGCCTGCTCCGGGCCGGCCCCGCCTGCCAGTCCCGGCTGGCACGTCTGTGCTGTCACTGCCACCAAGCTGGTGACACCTGTTAGCAAACGCCTCCCAGGCTCCCGAGGGACATCTGTGCCCCAGAGCAGGATGGTGTGCCTGGGCTGGGCTCCTCCTGGGGCTGACCTCTCCTCACCACCGCTGTGCAGGGTTGAAATCCTGGGCTCACAGAGCCCCAGTGCGAGGCCAGCACTGTCCCTGTTTGTGCAGCACATCCCAGAACATTCCTGACCCTCTGTCTAGACCAGGCTGAAGTCACCTGATTTACCTGAAAAGTCATTTTTTATACATACTTCAGCTATCTTAGAGCTCCCTGAAGCCACTCAGCGTTTCCTTTCTTGAACCAAAGTGTTCCCTAGGTCAATAGCTGGTTGTACCTTGGATGTGGGAATTGTGCTCTGTTTGCCAGGAACAAACCACCCTGTGGGTGAGGGTGTTGACTCAGGTGAGGGTTTGATCCTGCAGCTCAGCTCGAGGAGCAAAGGGGCTCTTGTTCTCCACATCCTGGGAAGCAGCTCCAGCAGCCTCTTGGTGCCCACGAGGTCTCAGCACTCACTGAAGGAGGTGCTCAAACTGCAGCAGAGTCCCAAGGGCCCTTTTGTGTTTGCAGTGAGGATTTTGCAACTTGAGGAACCTCATGGCAGAAATCTCTGCAGTTTGAGTTGGGAAATGTTGGTCTCCATTGCCCACGTCTCCTTCTGCATCTCCCTGGGAGGGTGGTGAGGGCTGAGCAGGTTGTCCAGAGATGCTGTGGCTGCCTCTGGATCCCTGGAGGTGTCCAAGGCCAGGCTTGGAGCACTCTGGGATAGTGGAAGGTGTCCCTGCCATGGCAGGGGTGGAACAAGATGAGTTTTAAAGCCCTTCCAATCCAAACCTTCCCCTAATTCTACGTTTTTTACTGGATAAATATATCTAGAATTGCCTGTAACTCCAGCAAAGGGCAGCCCCCACCAGCACAGAGCCTGCTCAGTATGCAGCTCAGCAGAGCCTTTAACATTTCACAGAACAGATGCCCACTGAGCATCTTGAAACAAATCCAAAGGTAGCAGTGACGGCTGCTGTCAGGGAGCAGCAATCCCACGGCCCCACGTGCCACGAGGTGCTGCTGCCATGGCTCTGTGTGCTGACAGGAGCTGGGTGCAGTGCCCCAGGCAGGCAGAGCAGGAGAGGGGGTGTCACAGACCCTCATCTCATCAGCCAAAATTCCCTTTCTGGTGCAGCTGGCCCAGGGCAGGGAGTGCTGGTTGTGGTTCTGAGGTGCATCCTGCTGGATGGAGCAGCTGGGGTGGATGGGACACAGCACCAGCAGCTGCCCACCAGGGCTGGGGGGCCCATGGGGCAGGGACTCACCTGTGACCCCCAGGAGGACAGGCACAGTCCTTGCTGTGGCTCTCAGGGCAGCCCCACTTTGGAGGTGACACTCCCTGGGACAGTCGTTGAGCAAATCCAGCATCTCCTTTTAAGTGATCTGGAATTCCCCACTGGCTGGGGAGGCAGGGAGTGCTGGATGTGCCAGTGCACAGGCTGCCTGATGTGCTGGGCTGGAAGCAGATGGCGCAGGGCAGAGGGTAACAGGGCTGTCCTCAGTGGATGGCATCCCCAGGGCACTCGGGGCTGTCAGCGTGGGAAGTGACAGCCAGGGCCTGCTGCTGGAGAGGAGCTGGAAGGGAAGAAGTGGGGGGAATTGCAGAGCTGGTCCCAGGAGCTCCCAGCAGTCACAATAATAATGTGACAGATCCCCTGCCTGTGCTGTGCTGCCAGGGCAATGGAGGGATCTGTGTGGGGAGCACAGGGATGGGAGGGGAGCAGAACTGTCAGGGATCACTCACCCCATCAGGGCAGAGGGAAAGCAAATGTGGCTGGTTTCCTGTGCTGCCATCCCAGAGAACTGTGTGCCACTGAAGCAGGGCTGAATTCCCTCTCCTCTCCCCATCTTCTCTGTGTGAATAAGCAGCTCCTGCTCCCGGCTCTCCCAGTGCCACCGTTGAATTAATGTCCCCTGTCCCTCCGTGTGTCAGTCACACACCAGGGGATCAGGGTGCAGAAGGCAGTTCATCACAGCAGCCACGACTTCCTCCCCACTCCAAGCAGCCAAACATCCAGAGAGCCCCAGTTTCAAACTTGCCCCAACTTCAGAATATTCCAGACAGCCTTCAGCATCCGTGGAGTGCCAAGGGGCAGGCAAATGCAGGAACAATTAATCATTCCCTGGCTGAGCTGCTCAGGATTTTGGCAGGTGCCAGCTGAGCAGGGACACAGCTCTTCTGGGGAGCAGCCTGGATTTTCAGGACTGATTCTGATGTTTCCTTGCCCTGACAGCGTAAATCTCTGGGCCTTTGCTGCACCACAGTGCCAGAGGTGAGCTGGAAATGGGGTGTGAAAACTGCATCAGGCTGGCACATGCTATGGTACCTGGGCTGACCTGGATCACACCTGTGGGAAGGACAGGTTGGACCAAACATCTTGCTCAGGACAGGCTCATTATCCCAGTGTCATTCCCCACCTTTTTTTTTTTTTGGTGGAATCACAGAATGGTTTAGTTTGGAAGGACCTTAAAGCTCATCTCATTCCATCTTCCACTATCCCAGGCTGGTCCAAGCTGGCCTTGGACACTTCCAGGGATCCAGGGGCAGCCACAGATTCCCTGGGCACCCTCCCAGGGCAGGATTCCTTCCCAATATCCATCCAGCCCTGCCTTGTAGCAGTGGGAGCCCGTTCCCCCTTGCAGCACCAGCAGAGTGCCACAGCCACGTGCCAGGAGAGGCAGAGGGGGGTGAAGGGAGCAGCGTCTGATGGAGCTGTCTGTTTTCCAGGAGACACAGCAGCCTACAAGGACGGCGTGTACTGGATCAAGGGCCGCACCTCCGTGGACATCATCAAGAACGGGGGGTTCAAGGTCAGCGCGCTGGAGGTGGAGCGGCAGCTGCTGGCACATCCCCACATCGCAGGTGTGTGTGTGCTCCCCTGCAGCTCCCCGCCCGTGGGGGGCACTGCCTGCACAGCCCTGCCCTGCCCAGCCCTGCCCTGCGGGTGCCTGCAGCTCCCTGCCCACGGGGGATGTTTGAACCCCGCAGTTCTGCTATCCCGGGGCCGGAGCTGAGTCAGCAGCAGCTCCTGTCTGATTTTGGGAATGAGGCTGCAGTTAAAGCTGCCCTGCCCTTGTTCATGACCCTGTGCAAGGGGGTCAGAAGTGGTGCCCCCACCTGCACACCGCTCTGTACATCATCTTCCTCCCCCCTAACTCCAAATTCTCACACCATGGAGCTTCCTGCCTTTCCCACAGTGAAAAGCTCCGTCCTTGTGTCGGCACAGCAGCCCGCGGTGTTTTCCAGTGCTGACATCCCGTGGCACTTCCCTCCCTGTCACACCTGAGCCCCTGCTGTGCCCAGCTGGGCCCCAGGAGCTGCTCAGGTCCCTGAGGGTCCCTGCTGTCCCTGCAGACGTGGCAGTGATCGGGCCCCCGGACGTGGTGTGGGGGCAGCGGGTCAGCGCCGTGGTGAAGCTGCGCCAGGGCCAGATGCTCTCCGTGAGGGACCTCAAGGACTGGGCCAGGTAAAACCCCAGGAGGGGACAGGGAGAGCAGGCTCAAAGCCAGCAGTGTCCTCAGCAGGGACATGGATAGGATCAGAGCCATGGAATGGTTTAGGTGGGAAGGGATCTTAAAGCTCATCCAGTGCCACCCCTTCCATGGGCAGGGGCACCTTCACGAACCCAGGCTGCTCCAAGCTCTGTCCAGCCTGGCCTTGGGCACTGCCAGGGGATCCAGGGGCAGCCACAGCTGCTCTGGGCACCTGTGCCAGGGCCTGCCCACCCTCACCAGGAAGAATTACTTCCCAATATTCCCTCCATCCCTGCCCTTTGGCAGTTTCAAGCCATTCCCCCTTGTCCAAGCCCTTCAGGCCCTATTAAAAAGTTCTCATAAAGTCTCTTTTCCCACCTGAACAAGCCCATCTCTCTCAGCTTTTCCTCACAGGAGAGATGCTCACTATATCTTAGGTGGCTGCTCATCCCTAAACCCCATGCTGGGGACATTGGTGACCCAGCCAGGAGATCCCTCCATCCCCACTGCAGCCCTGGGGATCCCCCAGGCTGTTCTGGGGGTCCCTGGTGCTGGGCAGGGGGCTTTGCCCAGCCCCCCCTCCCAGAGCGTTCCCTGCACGTCTCTTCCGCGGCTGTCCCCAGCGCTGTGACAGGGACGTGGCTCTGGTGCCCTTGAACGCGAATCCCCCGCAGGGTCCGGCTGCGCTCCCCGCCCGCCTCCCCCTCTCGCCCTGTCTCTCCCCTTTATTTTTTATGTCACTTAGGCTCGCTGGGCCCCTGTTCTCGCACTCCCTGGCAGGAGACACATGTCCCTCTTCAGAGTGATTCATTTTGCGGCTTTCTCCTTGCCCGTGCTCCGCGGCGACAGGCGCCATCCCGAGTTAGCGGCTCCATATGCCGGGCGCTGGTGGCGGTGGCGGGGGGAGGAGGCCGGCCGGGGCTCCGAGGGCTCGGCAGCCT
>NW_005054373.1:2380651-2383773 GCF_000277835.1 Geospiza fortis
GGTCACCCATCCATCCCCCGGAGGGACTCACCTGCGGGCCCTCGGGGCTGGGGCCCCGAACTCCTCACAGCGCTGTCCCTGCTCTGGGGACATCCCTGATCCAGCCAAGGGGCCCCCAGGGATGAGCTGCTCCCACAGAGACAGGCTGGGAGCAAACATCAAACATCCCACCACATCTCTGGGAGGGCTGAGCTTAAATGGGCTCCTGGGGCGTGGGTGGGGGTCCCAGGTGGGGCTGGTTGGGCTCCTGGGAAGGCTCAGCTGGCCCTGCCCAGCTGTGACAGCCCAGTTTGGTGTTCCAGGGACACCATGGCTCCCTACGCCATCCCGACAGAGCTGATCGTGGTGGAGGAGATCCCGCGCAACCAGATGGGCAAAGTCAACAAGAAGGAGCTGCTGAAACGCTTTTACCCAGCCTAGGGCCCACCTGGGGGGCTTGGCCCTGATCCAGGGCATTCTGCCCCTGAGGAGGAGCCAGGGGATCATCTCTGGCAGCTCTGGGCTCACTGCAGCCCAGCCCTTGATGAATGTCCAATGAAAATAGGGTTTGTCCCTCCTGGCTGAGCTGAGCCAGAGCTGCAGAGTTGGGGTTTCCTTGTGGGGAGCCCTTTGGAGGAATCACAGAATCACAGAATGGTTTGGGTTGGAAGGGACCTTAAAGCCCATCCAGTGCCACCCCTGCCATGGCAGGGACACCTTCCACTGTCCCAGGCTGCTCCAAGCCCTGTCCAGCCTTGGGCACTGCCAGGGATCCAGGGGCAGCCAGAGCTGCTCTGGGCACCTGTGCCAGGGCCTGCCCAGCCTCAGAGGGAATGATTTCCCAGCAGAAATAAAGAATAAATCTAAAATCACACACCAATACTGACTGTGTTATCCAGTGTATCTGCCACCACCAAGTGACCCCAGTGCACTATTGATGAATCCCACCTTTCATGATGAATCCCACCTTTCAACGTGGAAGTTTGTCCTGTTTGACTCCACACATGAGCTGCCAGCCCCAGGGGTCGATGGTGCCAGTGGGGCCCCCAGCTGGGTCCATCTGCTCTGGTCCTGTCCACTGCTGAGGGGCTGGCAGGCAGCTCCAGCTTTCCCAGCAGCTGGTGGGGCTCTGGGAGCACCGGAGAGGGCAGGAGGAACAAGGAGCACGAGTAATTACAGGGATTCCTTTGTTAGGGTCACTAGAACCCCAGAAATCTGGGAGGCCATGGAGGGGACCATGGCAGCACATGGTGCTGGGCAGAGCAGGCAGGGAGGGGCTGGGATGAGAGTGGGAAGGGGATGTGGATGGGGACAGGATTTCTCCAGCCCACTGCACAGGGGTCTGGCCACAGGCCTGCTCTGTCCATCCCAACACCCTGCCCACTGTGGCATCTCCTGGATTTCCATACTTCAGGCTCAAAAGGACTTGAGATGGGGACACGAGGGGTACCCAGAGCTCCTGAGGCGCCTCTCAGTGTGTGTGTGTCCCACGTGGCAGGCACAGGGACACACACGTGTGCAACCCAGCAGCAGCGGGAGGGCCCGAGCCCATCCTTTGTTAAAACATCAACGATGCAGTAAATTTTTTAACTTACCAAATAGATCAATATCAAATTATCATGTCTCGCATTCATAACTCTTAAGCAAGCAACAATGGAGAGAGACAAGGTCACTGGAGAATAAATAGCAGCAAAAGCTCTTAATGATCTATCATTCTCGACAACCCCGGGCACCCCGCACCAGCCCGGTGACAAGATCATTAATAAAGCTCTGCAGGAACGCTATCGATTGCTGTGATGGATGATCACAGGTAGCAAATACTGTAAAACACCTGGCTGTCACACACTGAGGAGTAGTTTGGCTCACACCTCGGCAGGGACCAGCCTGGGGCTGTGCCAGGTTTGCTCCTCGGGGATTCCCACAGGGAGGGGGGTCAGGGGTGACCCCGGTTTGGGGCTGCCATCCCTGCTGGACCCTCCTGCCCCCAGCTCCACTCCCACACTGCTGTTCATCCCTGTAGCTGGGGGCTGTTAATTAAAGGCATCATTAAAACACCTGGTCACAGTGGCCTGAGTGGGAGCTGAGCTGGGTGCAGATGGGGTGACCTGGTGCCACTGGATGAACCTGGGGACCTCCAGGAACAGCAGCACAGCCAGGATGGTGGGGATGGATGGGATCCCGAGGCTGTGGGCTCTGCTCCCCCCATACCGCATCCCTCGGGGTGCAGGGGGGCTCTGTGTGTGCCCCCAGCTCCAGGCACTTCTCTTGCCAGCCACACCAGCATTGACGGTGGGATCATATGTACACAACCATTCAATTACCCCGTAATGGCTGCAGGCGATTAAGCCATCAATCTCCTTCATTAGGGCCTGCCAGGCCCGGCCCAGCATCACCCAATACAACCATTAAAACAACAACAACAACCACCCAAAGCAGCAGCTTTAACGCATTGACCGTAACCTCAGCCTGTGACAGCGCTGGGGGTGTCCCCAGCTGGGGACCCACTCACCCCGAGGAGGCGTTGCCCTGCTGGGGGGTCCCCGGGGAGCTGGGGGCTGCCCACCCCTCTGTGCCCCCCCAGCTCGGCACGCCAGGACCCGCTCTAGCACTTTATAGCTGACATTATCTTTTATTGCCATATAAAATCCAAGCTCCGGTGGCTTTATGGGGCTGTGCTGGCGTGTGGCACCTCTGCACTCCCAGCTGCTCCCTCTGCCCCCCTGGGCACTGCCCTGACCCCCCAGGCGCTGCACTGGGGTCACAGCTGGTCCCAGTGCACCACACCACACCTGAGGGACACGACTGGTGCCACACGGGGGTCACGGCAGGTCCAGCTGCACCCCACACTGGGGGTGTCACTGTCGCAGCACACACGCTGGGGGTGTCATGGTCCCGACACCCGGGAGTGACATGTACACTGCTGGGCAGCTCAGGGGTGTCATGGGACGGGGAGCCCCCCAAAATCGGGTGACCCAGCACCCAGAGCAGCACGGGAAGTCCCAGTCCTGGGCCGGCCAACATTTGTGGGACCCCAAATCCCGGGAGCCGCGGTTTGCAGGAGCAGGGCGGTCAGTGCGGGGCCAGCGGGGCCGGGGGTCCCTGCGTGCCGCAGCCCTGGCCGTGCCACCGGCAGCGCCGTCCCC
>NW_005054373.1:2385651-2387670 GCF_000277835.1 Geospiza fortis
GGGACCGGGATGGGCTGAGATGGGATCGGGGGGAGGGTTAGCCGCTTAAAGACACCCTGCTCCTCTTTTTCCCACCCCAGCGGTGGTCCCAGAGCTCCCTGCACCCCCCTGTCCACTCAGGCCCCCCCAGAGCCCCTCATCCTGGTCTCAGGCCTGAGCCACAGGCGCCGTTGGGATTCTGGCCTGGACGCTGTGCTCGGCTGCTTCAGGGCAGGGGAAGGAAAGGGGATCACCCCACAAGAATGGGGCCCCCAGCGTCCCTCCCTCACATCCCGATCCCCCCCAGCTCCAGCAGCCCCCAGGGGCGGGCGGGGGGCTTCTCCTGCTGGAGGAGGGAGCAGAGAAAGACCTGGAGGCCACAGCGCAGCCCCCGAGGCTCAGAAGCAGCCCCTTGTCCTGCCCGCCCCGTGGGGCTGCGACACAGCCCCCTCCCCACGGCCCCCTCCCGGGGACCCCCGGCACAGCCAGCCCCACTGCCCGTTCCCCTGTCCCCCATCAGGGCACACACGGCCCCCAGGGCTCCAGGGACCCCCCGGCAGCCAGCGGTGCAGGCACAGCTGGGCACAGATGTGGGCGCAAGGCTGGCGCTGCCCAGATGTGCTCCCTCCTTGGGGAGGGGACAGCGCCTGTCCCCGGGGCCAGGACGAGGGTGGCACAGAGCTGGGGGTGGGTGGCTGCACGCATAGCTTTCTGCCCCCAGCTCCCACAGTCCCCCCCACAATTACCCCAAATCCCTGACCTTGGTTCTACACAGCCCCATAACCCATCCTTCCCCCACAGCTCTCTGACCCCACTGCAGCCCACCAGAACTCCTGTCCCCGTTGTTTCCATCCCGAATCTCCCCCTCACAGCCCCCAGCTCCATCTCAGGCCCCCAGCTCTGCCTCTGCCTCCGCCAGCACCCCAGCCCTGTCCCCCAGGGTCACACTGAGAGCCCAAACTTATCCCTGCCCCCCCAGCCCATCCTGGGGAAGCTGCGTGGTGACAGTGACATGGAGGGGGGGCCATGGTAGGTGCTGCCTGCCCGAGGCACCCCCCCTTCCCCAGGGGTCCTGTGGGGCACAGCCCATGCCCAGGGCACCACCAGGGTCATTTGTGGGGCACCCCTTCCTGGTGAGCCCAGCAGGACAGCCACCACCACCACACCGGGGTGGCAGGGGACACTGACACAGAGATCCTGGGGAAGCTGCGTGGTCTCTGCGTTACCCCAGACCCAACCCAGCCCCACCAGGGGGACCCAGCACCGTGCACACCCAGCCCAGGTGCAGCTCCCTGCCCACTGCCCTGGGGTTCCACCCCAGCCCGGAGTTTTGGGGTCTCTGGCAGCGCCGTGTCCCCCCAGGGTGCCAGCCCAGCCCAGGCAGGAGCTGCAGCCCCCCAGGCCTGGGGGCAGCACGAGGCCCCTCGGCGGGTGAAGAGGGCCTGGGTGATCCCCCCCATCAGCGTCTCAGAGAACCACAAGCGCATCCCCCACCTCCTGGTGCAGGTAGGTGAGAGCCCCCAGCCTCTCCCCCAGCTCGCAGAGTGGGGACATCCTGGGCAGGGGGATTGCACGGGGGCACCCCCAGAGGGGCAGAGACCCCAGCCTGGGACACCCAGCCCTGATTTTCCTGGGGCAGATCAAGTCAGACAAGCAGCAGCCCGGTGGGGTGATCTACAGCATCAAAGGGCCGGGGGTGGATGAGGAGCCCCTGGGCATCTTCTCCATCGACAAGTTCAGCGGGAAGGTTTTCCTCAACACCGTGCTGGACCGGGAGGAGCACGACCGCTACCGGGTAAGGACGGTCCTGGGTGCCCACAGCCCCTCCCTGGGTGCCCAGGCAGGCCCCGACCCCCACTCTGCACCCACAGCTCAGAGCCTTCGCTCTGGACCTGGGCGGGGTCACCCTGGAGGAGCCCACGGACCTGGAGATCATCGTGGTGGACCAGAACGACAACCGGCCCCTGTTCCGGCAGGACGTGTTCACCGGGCGGGTGGTGGAGGGGGCTGAGCCAGGTGGGACCGCCCGGGGTCTGGGAT
>NW_005054373.1:2392602-2392940 GCF_000277835.1 Geospiza fortis
GCCGCGTGGCCAGCAGCCAGCGCGGTGACTCCAGCAGCAGGGCCGGGCACCTGGGGCACGGGTGTCAGGTCACGGGGCTCCCCGCGGGCCTGGCCACCCTCCAGCCCCGACCTGCCCACCTGGCTTCAAAGCAACGCTGCCCAGAAACCCTCAGCTCCAAACCTGAGCAAACATTTACCCAGGGTGGGGGGTTCCACTCCTCTGGAGGGCCCCGGGGGGCCTTTGATCCCCACCGCGGCCCCGGGCAGGGTGTGCTGGGCTGGGAACAGCTTGGCACCAGCCCCGGGCACAGCCCAGCCCCACGCAGCCCCCTGCCCGGGGCTCCTTACCACCAGCTG
>NW_005054373.1:2393665-2394115 GCF_000277835.1 Geospiza fortis
GCCCAGGGCCCCCCGTTACCTGTCACAGGCCAGGCCGGCGGTGACACTGCCCAGGGTCCAGCCCAGAAGGTGCGTGGTCTGCTCCAGGGGCACCTTCCAGCGCGAGGCACACACCAGGTCCCACTGCGGGGACACAGCGGGGAGGTGTCAGCGCGGGGGGCTTGGCAGACCCCTGGCACTGCCCACAGGGATGGGATGGACAGGGCTGCAGGGCTCCTGGAGAACCCCCACCCCACAAACAGAAATGCGGGCACAGATGTGAGAGGACAGTACTGGCGATTCCACCCTGCAGCCCCTCAGCACCTCCGCCAGGGCTCCCCCAGCCAGCCCAAACCCCTCCAGGGGTCACCGCTGCCCCTGCACACCCAGGGCTTTCCCGAGGGATCCTTTGCGGACCCCCCAGTTTGTCCCCCCCGACTCCTCTCAGGTATCCCCCCCAGAGCGCTCCCA
>NW_005054373.1:2394951-2395949 GCF_000277835.1 Geospiza fortis
CTCCATGGTGCTCCTGACCCCTCTCAGGACCAGGGACCCCCCGGCCCAGCTGGTGCTGGGGGTCCTGGGGTGCAGCCGGGGGTTCCAGGACCCATCTGGGAACACCCACAAATGCACCCAGGTCCCCCCAGACCTCAGAGGGGGCCAGGGGAATCTCTGACACCCCCTCGAGGAAGGGAACGTGCTGGCACCCAGCACCACGTGAGCCCGTGGGAAGAGCCAAGAGAGCAGCCAAACTGCAAACAGGCTTTACTTCCCTGTTCCTTCTAAAATTTACTCACAAATGTGATTTCTGGGGGCAGCAGCATCACTTGGTGTTCAGCTTCAGACCTGCAATGGTGGAAAAACTCCATCTGCAAAATCACATTGAAAACCACACTGAAAAATCACACTAAAAAATCCCACCTGCATTTTTTTTTTGCCTCCCTCTGAGGGATCCACACCCCCACACATATCTGGGAGTTACACCGGGAGGAAAACTGACCCTGGAGACTGCCAAGGTCACCAGCACCGTGGTCAGATGAGCCCGTGGGACTTTCCAGCTTCACATGCTCATGAAAGGCCTCTCTGTGACTACAGAGATAAATGTATGGCTGTTTAACAAAATAAAGACCAGGGATGGAAATTAATCCAAGAACAAGTGTTACCTGTGGCTGCTTTCTTGAAGCCCCTGAGACAAGACAGCCCTCGGTCCCAGCATTGGCTCCACACTCATCCCACAGCCCAGGAAAAGGATGGGGGGAAAATCCCTCTGGCTGCTGCTGGGACATGGCACTGCCATCCTGCTGAGGCTGTGTGAGCTCCAGTCCTGGGGGCAGCAGTGCCAGGGCAGGGGCTGAGGGCTGGGCAGGGGACGGTGGGACCCTCTGGCTCTTCTGAAGCTGCTGTGATGCGTTGGAGTGAAATCCTCCAGGATCCCCCTGCCCCCACCGTGGAAAATTCCTCAAGTGGCTGCAAAGCTGGCAGCAGTGAGGGGGAGCTGGGGGTCAGTGGGGTCA
>NW_005054373.1:2395970-2401146 GCF_000277835.1 Geospiza fortis
GCCACCAGGAAAGGCTGGGCAGCAGGAGCAGGGAAGGCACAGAGGTCCTGGAAAGGCACTGGGATCTGCCTCCAGCTGCACCCCTGAGCTGGTGACTGAGGACTGAGTTTGCCTGGATCCACCCATCCCTGTCCAGACTCTGCAACCCCAAAACAGCATCTCCTGCTCAGTGAACTCACCAACACAGGGGGGTCCCCTCTCTTCATGACCCACCCCTGGAGGGTTCCAATCCCACTGCACACAGAGAGACACAGAAAAGAATGAATGATGTTTAAAATCATAGAATAGTTTGGACTGGAAGAGACCTTAAAAAGCTCATCTTGCTCCATCCCCTGCCATGGGCAGCTGATCTGAGCAACCTTTTCCTTGACAGGGAAACTGATGCCCAGGGTGAACTATAAATACAAAGATAATTTTAATTAATTTATTTATTTCTTTACACATAACTGAAAGTGATGTTACAGTACATAAGTTATTTACAACTGTGCAGTAATGTGTTGCAAAATAAATTATCTAGAAGGCAGCAAAAGTACATTGTTAATGTATATAAAAACTGTACAGCATTTATGGGATACAATTTTTCTTTATATGAGTATTGGCTCTGTAGTGTTTTCAAGTTATGTTCTCAGAAAGAGAAACGAAATGCCCAAGATTAAAGGAAAAAATATATAAACCACGTGGATTTTACTCCATTAAAAACACAGTTGGCAAAGTCCTTTCTCTGCGTCGCCGTCTCCCCGGCCGTGCCGCCCCGGCGGCTCCTCTGCCCGTCCCCAGCGGCTGCTGCGGGGCCACCGGCACATCCCGGAGCTGTCCCCGCTCCGGAGCCGCCGCTGCCCAACTTGGACACTGTCCTTTTGTTTCTAATTGTTGTTTTTTTGTGATTTTTTTTTTGTAGCTTTTTTTTTGTTTTGGTTTTTTTTTTTTTTTTAGACATACCCATGATGGAACGAGAAACTCAAAAACCCCCCCCCCCCTCAGCAGCTTCTGCAACACACACATGGTGTCCTTGGCCTCGTCCCTCCGCACCTCGGCCAGTCCCGGGGCCGCTGAGCGCCCGCTGCCCGCGCTGCCCGGAGCCTCCTCGGAGCTGCGCCCGGCCCGCTGCCCCAGGGGCCGCGTCAGTCCGGAAGCGAGGGACACGTCGTGAAGAAAGTGCAATTATTTTTCTTATTGTTTTGTTTTCTGCCGATAGCTGCTTCCTCCTCCTCTGACCAGGGATTCATCAGCAAGCGGTTAAGGGTGAATGTGAGCTCGACCGCCCGACCTCGGAGCGCTCCCGTCCTTGCCAGTGTTCAGAGATGTCTCCTGGGCTGGAACTGTCATGCCGGCAAGAGCACAAAGTCATCGTTCACGTCGACCATTGGCACATAGAACGAGGGCACCTCGTTGACGCAGAGGGATTTGTGCCCCGCGGGGTCCAGCTCCTGCACCTTCAGCTGCCACTCCATCCTCTGCACCGCGTTCAGGGCAGCTGCTTCGTGTTGCTGTCGCATGAGCAGGCACGTCTGGATTGGGAAACAACAACGGGACGTGAGGGCTGAGTGGCAGGCACAGGCAGGACCATGCAGCCACAGTTAAATGCAGCAAGGGGTGCCACACACAGGACAAATGGATTTCGAATCTCTGCTGAGCCCAGCTCCAGGAGGAGCCAAGGCAAAAACGAAAGTTTGGGTTTGAAAGGTTTGTCAGCACTCCAGAGCATCCACTCCCATGCAACACTGCCCTGACAATCTCTGGACGCCCACTCTGTGCTGGAAACCACTAAGGCAGCTCCCTGGCTCCAGCCACAGGCAGAACCCTCCTGGAATGCCCCTGCCTGGAGCACGGGGCTCCCACAGCTCTCACCTTCATCCGGTCGTACTTGTCATCCACGTCCTGCAGCCAGGAAATGAACTGTCGCGCGTTGAAACGGTCTCTGACTGATTTGTTTTCGTCTCCCTAAGGACGGGACAGCAAAGGGAGGGACATGGGATTAGTTGTGTGCTTTAAGCAGTTACAGGTCTCACAGGCCATATTCATAAGCCCCTCCTGGGGCACACACTCCTCAGAACTGCAGTGCCTGCAGGGAGGGAGGACGGTCATCACTGCTGCCAGCTGCTCCTGCAGCCCTTTCCAGGGGTTTGGCCTCAGGTGGGGATGCACCCATGTGCACATACTCCCTGCTTCTCCTTGCTTTGCAGGGAGTCTGTCCATGTCAGCCCATCACAACACCTGCACCTCTCTGACTCCTTCAGCTGATGCCAGGATAGCAGCAGCACGGACACTTGGCTGGGAAATGCGGACGGATAAATCAGAGCTCCTGGATCAATACACAGCTCACTAATAAATCCCAGGATGCTGTCCCTGCCCAGGATCCCTCCTGCAATGCAGCAGTGTAATGTTTCTCTTCCCTTCCTTCCACAGGGAGAAACACCTCAGAATGTAGTAAAGGAAACCTTTCCAGCATGCAGATGATCCTGACCAAGAAGGATGGAGGGTCCCAAGACTCACTGATGAAGCTGAGCCATCTCTGCTCCTAACAGACATGACCTCCCTGTATCCCACATTCAGTTAGACAATTAGGCAAATGATGTTCCAAGTCACAGAGTAATTTGGATTGGAAGGGACCTTAAAGCCCATCTCATTCCACTCCCTGCCATGGGACACTTTCCACTATTCCAGGTTGCTCCAAGCCCCATCCAACCTGGTTTTGGACACTTCCAGGGATAGTGCAACCACAGGTTCTCTGGGCAGCCTGTGCCAGGGCCTCTCCACCCTCACAGAGAACAATTCCTTCCCAGTATCCCATCTAACTCTGGAGGAGGTGACATCCTGCACCTGTGTGCAGCGGTGGGTGACCTGAGCAAGGAGGGCACTAGTAACTCCTGCCTCCATGCTTCCCTCCATCCCTCCAGAAAAGCCTATCTCCCTCAGGGTCTTGCAGAGCCCCTGAGGCCCTTCCTCACCGCTGAGCAGGCACCGACCTGATTTTCCAGAGGCATGTTGTACACCTCGGAGTCCAGCAGCATGGTGCAGGCACTGAAGGGCACGGCCTGGTTGGCGATGGTCCTGGCTGCCCGGCAGTGCACCCGCAGGATCTCCTGCTCGCAGGACACGATGAGCTTCTCCTGAGGAAGAGAGGAGCAGTGAGTGTGGCAGCCTCAGCCCTGCCAGCAGGGGAGATTGGGGCCCTGCTCCCCAGCTGGAGTGTGCCCTTACCCGCTCTATGCTGTGCTGCAGGCGCAGCTTGCCCCGCACGGCCTCCTGCTGCTTGAAGAGCTCCTTGAGCGGCTCTGCGAGCGACGGCGGCGGCGCGATCTGCGGGCACAGGGCACGGGCAGGGGTGAGAGCAGGACCTCTGAGGGGCACAGCCCGGGGGCTGATTGGGGCCCTGCTCCCCAGCTGGAGTGTGCCCTTACCCGCTCTATGCTGTGCTGCAGGCGCAGCTTGCCCCGCACGGCCTCCTGCTGCTTGAAGAGCTCCTTGAGCGGCTCTGCGAGCGACGGCGGCGGCGCGATCTGCGGGCACAGGGCACGGGCAGGGGTGAGAGCAGGACCTCTGAGGGGCACAGCCCGGGGGCTGCACCCTGAAATGTGTGCTGGGAGAGAGGAACATCCCGTGGGGTGCTGGGGAGAAGCTCTGCCAAGGACAAGGTCCTGCCAGTGCTCAGACTCAGTGAGGGTGAGAACTTGGAAAGAACAACCAGAGCCTGACACGCCCTCGCGCTGCCAGGCAGGGTGTGCAGCAAGGAATGGAGCCTGGTCACACTGACCCTTCTCCTCCAGCCTGGAGCCCACATTTACCACCTGCAGCACCACATTTATTGGTGCATTTTTATTACCAAGGCTGCTCCTGCAGCACAGCAGCAAAATGCTGATCCCAGTGCCAAGTCAAAGAGCAAAGCTTGGGAAAATGATGGCAGGAGTTAAGAGCCATCTTTTTCTCATGTTCCAGGGTCATTATCCTGTTACTACACTGCTGCAAGAGCAGTTTTACCCTCCCAGCCTCAGATCTAGTGGATTCTTACAAACTTTGCTCTAACGCCTGACCAAAACTCAGGTCCCTCAGCACAGTTCAAGATCTTCTCTGCAAAAATGCAGCAACTCAGGGGCTGCATTTACCACACAGCCAGGCACTTACCCAGGCTCAGGTTTGGTGTCATATTCCAAAGGCAGGTTGGGGCACATTGGCATTGCAAGGTGGTGACAGAGCATGGGGGACAGCTTGGATGTGTGTGTAACAGTGAGGGGGGACAGTTCCCGAGGCTAAAGAGAGAAGGTGACTCACCACTGGAATATGGAGCTTGCTTAGGGGTTTGCCATCCAACAGGTAGGAGCCTGTGTAGGTGACATACTCAGCGTAGCACTGAGGAGCTTGGGGAGTAATGTAGCACAGGATTTTCCGCTTCTCCTCAATCTTCTTCCTGATCTGGAGGTACTCGAAGTAGGGGTTGGACCTGTCGCTGTGGTAAGGTTCGATGTCGTCCAGTTTGATGGCATCGACGATAGCTGCCAGGGTCTGCTGGATCATCTCCCTCGTCTGCTGGGTGGACGTGTTGATCTGCTGCTGCAGCTGCTGGTTGGAGCGCTGGAAGCGGCGCTTCCGCGGGTGCTGAGCCTGGGAATCGTCCTCCTCCGTGATGCGGCCTTTGGCACGCGTGACGGGCGCGGAGACGGGAGGAAATTCCTTCTCGGATGCGGCGGCATTCTGCTTGTTTTGGTTGGCGAGCATCTGAGCCCGGTTCCTGGTAATCCGCTGAGGAATCTCTTCTATTTTGGGTGGTTTGGGAGCTTCTGCTACTGGTTTTTGTACTGGTTCCACAATTTCTGCTTGAGCGTTGCCAGGAGGAGCGTCCGCCTGGGGCGGCGGGGCCTGGGTCCCTCCCCGGGCCGTGGCACTGTCCTGTGGAGCGCTGGCCTCAGAGCTGGCCACGGGCACGGGACAGGGCTGGGAGCTGCCCTCTGCCACCCCACCAGCCGATGGCAGCTCCTCGTGCACAGCCTCCACCTCTTTGCTCTCGGCCTGCGCAGGCTCGGGCGGGGTCTGCTGGAACACCTGCGCTTCCGAGTCCTCCGCTGCCTTCTCCTCAGCTGCGTTCAGCGCTTCCGAGGTGGATTCTTGTGTGGCCACTTCTGGTTTCTGCTCCTCTGCTGGTGGCTCTGTGTCCGTGGGCAGGGTGGGGGCAGCCTGGCTA
>NW_005054373.1:2401210-2401894 GCF_000277835.1 Geospiza fortis
AGGCCAGCGCTGTGTTCGGGAGCTGCTGCTGCTGGGCTTTCCTCCACTGCTTCTGCCTCCGTCATCTCCGTCTCTGCAACGTCCTTAGGCTGGAGTGGCAGCTCTGGGAGCGAGAAGGGGCCAAGGTCCAATTCATCCTCCGCCACTGCCTCCTCTGCTTTCGCAGGTGCTGCATTGTTGTTTTCCAAATAGCTGTTTTCTGGTGCAGCAACGACTTCAGCCTGAGGTTCTGCTGGCACACACGGGGGCTCTGGAGGGATCTCTGGTGCTTCTTCTGGAAGAGGCTTGCAGTTGTTGAAGAAGGTGTCTAACCTAGTAGGGGACATGTATGGAGCTTGCTCCTCAGCATTTGCAATTTCTCCTGGAACTGCTTCCTCAGCATCCTCCTTGACTTCCTCCAGCCTCGGTTCAGACACTGACAGAGGGTATGAGATGGGAGAAACAGGGTACGAAGTCTCTGTGGGAATGAAGGCTACTGGTGCAGGATGAATTGGCTCTAGGGAACAGAGTGGAGGTTTAGGGGACTCGGAAAACCTCTGGGGAGATTTCATCAGAAGCTCCGAGCCCATGGACCAGGTGACAGAGTGCTCTGCAGGGTTGCCCATGAGGCTGGGAGGAATGGTGGTGTCCGGGTTTCGGGAAGGAGGGTTATCCCAGTCTATGTTGTTTTGTTCAGGCATTCCT
>NW_005054373.1:2403959-2404269 GCF_000277835.1 Geospiza fortis
GGCAGCTGCTGGTTGGAGCGCTGGAAGCGGCGCTTCCGCGGGTGCTGAGCCTGGGAATCGTCCTCCTCCGTGATGCGGCCTTTGGCACGCGTGACGGGCGCGGAGACGGGAGGAAATTCCTTCTCGGATGCGGCGGCATTCTGCTTGTTTTGGTTGGCGAGCATCTGAGCCCGGTTCCTGGTAATCCGCTGAGGAATCTCTTCTATTTTGGGTGGTTTGGGAGCTTCTGCTACTGGTTTTTGTACTGGTTCCACAATTTCTGCTTGAGCGTTGCCAGGAGGAGCGTCCGCCTGGGGGGGCGGGGGCCGGG
>NW_005054373.1:2404544-2419504 GCF_000277835.1 Geospiza fortis
TGGGGGGGGGGGCCGCGGCCTGGCTAGCCGGCGGCTCCTCTGGCTCACCGGACGCTATCACGGACGCGCCGGCTTTGATGATGCCAGCGCTCGGTTCTGGAGCTGCTGCTGCTGGGCTTTCCTCCACTGCTTCTGCCTCCGTCATCTCCGTCTCTGCAACGTCCTTAGGCTGGAGTGGCAGCTCTGGGAGCGAGAAGGGGCCAAGGTCCAATTCATCCTCGGTGTTGGTGAAGGGGTCTGGCCACGTCACCGCCTCCTCTGCATTCGCAGGTGCTGCATTGTTGTTTTCCAAATAGCTGTTTTCTGGTGCAGCAACGACTTCAGCCTGAGGTTCTGCTGGCACACACGGGGGCTCTGGAGGGATCTCTGGTGCTTCTTCTGGAAGAGGCTTGCAGTTGTTGAAGAAGGTGTCTAACCTAGTAGGGGACATGTATGGAGCTTGCTCCTCAGCATTTGCAATTTCTCCTGGAACTGCTTCCTCAGCATCCTCCTTGACTTCCTCCAGCCTCGGTTCAGACACTGACAGAGGGTATGAGATGGGAGAAACAGGGTACGAAGTCTCTGTGGGAATGAAGGCTACTGGTGCAGGATGAATTGGCTCTAGGGAACAGAGTGGAGGTTTAGGGGACTCGGAAAACCTCTGGGGAGATTTCATCAGAAGCTCCGAGCCCATGGACCAGGTGACAGAGTGCTCTGCAGGGTTGCCCATGAGGCTGGGAGGAATGGTGGTGTCCGGGTTTCGGGAAGGAGGGTTATCCCAGTCTATGTTGTTTTGTTCAGGAATTCCTGAACTAAAATGGTTTTCCTCGATGGGTGGTAGGTAGGTGGATTCTGGTGGCATGATGGAGGCAGTGGCTTGCTGCTCCTCTGTGGTATCCAAGGGCATGCCGATGTCGGGGGGAAGAGCACTTTCCACTGAAGGAGCCAGCAACTCATCCCTGTGCGAAGGGGAGGATTTTGCTTGTAAACCAGAAAAGACACTTTCGGGAGACTGGGCGACCCCGCTGACGGCTCCCGGAGCGCAGTGCAAAGCTTCCACTTTGGGCGAGGAAACTCCATAATCCGAGGGAAGGGGGACTTTCTCCTCCATTAAATGCTGCACAGGAGAGTCATAATTTGACGTTGCTGGGACACTTTGCTGTCTGAAAAACTTATCTCCAACGCTGAACTCCTCTTCGGGCGCCCTCCTGATATCCACTGAGATGGAGCGGTAGAGGTTTGAGGAGGGAATGGTGCGAGTTGGGGTCTGACTGGGGTTCTCAGGGAGCCCGCTGGAAACGTTGGTGTATCTGTCGAAGAAGGAAGGAGAGCAGGCGTTCATGGACATGGTGGAGATGGGCAGCGAGTGCTGAGAGTCTGCACACTCGAACATCAGGTCTGTGTAGTCCTCGTTGCTGCACGATGGAGTCCTGGGAGTCTGCATCACCTCCTCGTAGCTCGGGCAGGACACGACGGATGCCGGGGTTGGGACACCCGTGGGCCGGTTCTGATCTGGCCGGGGAGATGCTGGCAGGATCTCCTTCAGCTGAGGACCCGTGATCCAGTCCTTGGAGTCTGTCCCCACAGCAGGCTGTGCCTTGTTTTCCGGTGACAGGATAGGAGTCAGGGGACCCAACTCTTTGAGTTTCTTGTCCTTGAGCTGCGTGTCCAGTGTTAGCGGCTTCTTGGTTGGCAGATCCAGGCTCCTCTTGCGCACATCCTCCGAGCTCTTAAGTTTGTCCTTCAACTTGGGGTCTCCGGACCTGTGCCGCATTTTCTCCATTTGCTTCATTCTCTCCTTGTGTCTTTTGTGGCGTTCCTCGATCTCCAGGTCTTTCTGGCTCAGCATCCTCTCAAAGCTGGTCATCATCAAATCACCATCTCCCAGAAGTTTCTCCCTTGGCCTGGCATCCTTCTTGCCGCTGTCTTTGGAAAGGGTTATTTTTTCATTCCCATTGCTTATTTTTATGGACTCTGATTTGTCTTTATCTTGATTCTCCTTAAGCTTCTCCTTCAGTTTGGTTTCACCGAATTTGAGGTTGTCCTCCTTGGATTTATCTTTAAAGGTGGTAACTTGAGGCCCGTCCTTATCTTTGAGTGTTGACTTTGGCTCATCTTTGTGATGTTTAAAGAAACCATCTGTGTGTTTGTCCCTATGCTTTTCCTTTTCCTCCTTCCATTTTTCCTTGTGTTTATCCCGCTTCTTTTTCTCTTTAGCTGTGCTGATGGTGCTGGAACTGTAAGTCTTTTCTTTCTCCGCCTTCTTTGACAGCTCTCTTTCAGAATCATTTTTATCCTTCTTTTCAGAAAATAAGTAATCAATGCTCTTCTCCGGTTCCTCATCAGCGTCTGCCTTCATGTTGTAGGAAGAGCCAAAAGCCTCCCCATCCACAGAGAAATCCTTTTCATAATGAGTGGAATCCTTTCTGCTGCTGGAGTCCTTGAATTCTTCTGATTTTTCCTTTTTCTCTGTCTTCTCTTTCTTTGCTTTTTCTTTCTCATGACTTTTCTTTGAGGAAGATGAGGAATGTCGGTGCCTCTCCTTCTCCTTGAGCTTGTCCTGAAGGCAGGGTAAAGGGAGAGAGTCCTTAAACTTTTCTTCAGCGGCATCGGTTAGAGAGAGGTTAGAAGACTCGAAGAGGCTGGTGAGTCCTGGCTCTTGCCCTCTGTCTGTGAAGCTGTCAGAGGAGATCTCACTGATTTTGTCATTGGAGTCATCCCTGTAGTCATTCAAAGCCTCCTCCTCCAGTTTCTCCAGCAGGCTCTTCTCCGACTCCCCTCCTTTTGAAGACTTCTTCTCTTTGGAATGCTCCTTGTCTGGCTTCTCCTTATGTTTGCTTTTCACCTTGTCCTCACTGGTGTGTTTCTTCTCAACCTTTTCTGGGAGCTTTTGCTTGTTTTTCTTCTCCTGAGTGGAATCTATGGACATCCTTTCCTTCCTGTCCTTATACTTCTCACTGGAGTCTTTATCTTTCTTCTCTTTGTGTTTCTCAAAGGAACTCTTCTCCTTCTTCTCCTTTCCCCCTTCCGATGTTCCTTTGTCCTTTTTCTTCTCCTTGGACTCCTTGTCCTTCTGCTTCTCCGAGTGCTGCCGGTCAGAGGAGTACTTGCGGTGCTTGTCGGGGTACAGCTCCTTCTCGGCCGTGGCACCATCGTCCTTGTCCTGCAGGCTGTCCAGGCGATGCCCCTCGCTGCCAGCTGAATCACCCACCTTGAACCCGCTCAGGCTGTAATCGTCCCTCTCATCCTCGCTCTCATCTGTGAAGATGTCAGCGATACTGTACCAGCTCTTCTCCTTGCCCTTCTTCTCATCCTTCTTCTCGGAGAAATCGTCTCTGTCTGTGGAAAAGGTTTTCTCTTTCTTCTCCTTCACCTGGTCGAAGGAGCTCTTCCTCTCCTTGTCTTTGCTGTGAAGATCCTTGTATTTCTCCTTAGGTTCTTTCTTCTCTTTGAAACTCTTCTCTAGTTCTTTGTCCTTCAGGATTTTCTCTGGAGCAGCTTTTTCATTTTTCTCCTTGTCGCCTTCTTTGGATTTTTCCTTGTATTTTTCTGGCTTCACCTTTTCTTTTTTTTCTTTATCAGGAGCATCTTTCTTCTCCTTTTCCTTCCCAGAATGGTGCCTCTCCCAGCTCTCCAGGGTTTTGCCACTGAACTCAGGGTCAGACTTATCCTTGAAGAATGTTTCACAGCCATACTCCTTGAAGTCATCTCGATAGGGCTCCTCCTGCTTCGTCTTGGGATCTTTTCGCTCTTTAGAGCCATCAGAGGAATCTTTTCTGTCTTTGTTGGTTTCACCTGTGTCTTTTTCTTTCCTCTCCTTGCCAGTCTCTACAGAATCCTTCCTTTTCTTATCCTTTTCAGGCAAATAACTGGGAGTAACTTTGTGCCTGTCTGTTTGGTCCTTTTTCTTCTCAGAGCTTTTCTCCACATAATCCCTCTCCTTTTTCTTTAAGAAGGTGTCCTTTTCATTCCGCTTCTCGTTGTATTCCTTCTTCTCTTTTATTTTGTTTTCCTTTTTCTTGTCTTTAATTTCCTCTTTCACAGGTTCGATGATTAGCTTTGCCACGGTGTCATTTTTAATCTCCCTGAAATCTGTTATTGGAGAATCCCAGCTGTCCTCACCCTTGAAATCGAAGGATGAATCAGAGGACAGGTCTGAAAACCACCTCTCCTGCTGATCGTCCGAAAGGCTGAACTTTGTGTCCTCGCTTTCGGCAAACTGAGCTTTGTTATTAAACTCATCAAACCCGGACTCGTCCCTGTAAAGTTTTTCTTTTTTGCTTTTTTCCTTCTCTTCCTTGAAGGATTTTTCTTTCTCTAGTTTAGAAACCTTCTCCTCCTTCAGCTCATTCTTCTTCTCAGATTTGGACTGCTTGTCCTTTGACTTCTTCTTTCTCTCCTCCTTGTGTATTCTCGGCTTCTCCTCCTTGGGCGATTTCTCCTTGACAGGTTTCTCTTTTTCTGATTTACTCAATCCTTCTCTGAAGGATTTGCTCAGGTCTTTACTACCATCTTTGATTTTTCTTAATGATTTCTCCTCTTTTGAGGATTTTCCAGTCTCATCTTTAAACAACCACTCCTTCTCCTCTGCTTTACCTTTGGGGAGCTTTTCCTCCTTTTTACCATGTTCCCTATCGTGCTTTAACACTTTCAACTTGTTTTCGACTGGATTTTCTGTCTCTACTATCAAGCCTTTCTCAGGCTTTTGTTTAGAGTCCTCAAACTCAAAAGAAAATGTTTTGATTATTTTAATGTCTTGGCTGATGGGACACTGTCCCTTCTCCTTGTTTTTATGTTTGTGTTTTGTTTTATGCTTTTTAACAACCTTCCCCTCCTTGTCCAGCTTTGGAATTGCTCCATCCACATTGCTATGGAATGAATTCTT
Source organism: Geospiza fortis (assembly GCF_000277835.1). Lineage (NCBI taxonomy): Eukaryota > Metazoa > Chordata > Aves > Passeriformes > Thraupidae > Geospiza > Geospiza fortis. The sequence continues at coordinate 2,409,409 of NW_005054373.1, forward strand.
TTTCTCAGAAACAGTGTTGTGGGGGGTGTTTTTCTTTTTGTGCTCTGGTTTCTTCCTGACTGGCTTTAGCGACTCTAAGCTCGAGTCCTCGGACGAGTAGTCTGACTCGCTCGTCAGCCTCGTCCTGGTGGAGTCCGATAGGGAACTGACGTCTGACCAAGCTGGAGAAGATATGGTTTTCCAATTGTCCGTCCTCCAGTGCTTGGAGTGCTGTTCTGTAAGACTGGGATTATGTTTCTGGGATGCTAAACTCCCATGTGAAGAGGTCGATGAGGCAGACAGAGAGTTAAACAAGGAGGATTCCTTTAGCACTAGCCTTGAGTCCTTTACACAGCTAGAGCTCTGTAGAGAGTCTCTATCATCCTCCTCACTCTCCACGTTTTCACTCTCTGATTCAGAGGAACAAAACTTGTCATTTTTTTTGCCAAACCGAACCTCTTTGCTTTTTGTCTCCTTCTTCCGCTTCTTTTTTACTTTGCTTTTCTCCTTGGGCGCCTTGGTGCTGGCGGGCTCCCGAATTTTGCTGCTGGGCAGTATGGAGTGCGTGGAGAGGCGCAGCTTCTCCCCCGTGCCCACGGCCACGCTGGTCTCCTCCTCATCCGAGCTGTCCGACAGGATGCGGTGGGCAGCTTTCTTTGGTGTAATTGTGTTATTTTTAGTATAAGTTTTCACTTCCATTTTGGGTATGGAAATGAAACTGTTTGCTTTAGTCTCTTTCCTGTAATCCTTTTTCAGCAAATGTTTGTCATCGACCGGTGGGACCCGGTCCTGCTCATCGTCCTCATCGAATTCATACTCATCCTTCACCGGGGTGATGGTTTTGGGGGGCTCCTGGGCCTTGGGCTTGTGCTTCAAACCCTTCTCAAACTCTGAGTCTGTGTTATTGCCATCAACGGAGCTGGAGGGAGCGAAGGAAGGGGCGTCCTCCTCTTCTGAGGTCTCTGCAGAGAGAGAACAGTGTGTGAAAGACTGCCAAGGGTTCTGGGGAGGGAACATCACTGGTCTCCTGCACACACCAACCCCTGCAAACATCCTGACACCCTTTGGCTTCACCCAGCCTTTGCAAGCTGGCACCCGACAGCTTGGGGGATTTTTTTGGAAGGAAGCTCCTCCAGGTCCAACCTGCATGGGTTGTTCTTCAAAATAACATCCTGGGTGTATCATGAGAACTTTGGAACAGGGTTATGACTGCACACAGTGTAGGTGAAGGCTCCCCAAAAGACTGAAAACTCTAATTTGCACTAATTAAAACCTGCAGAGTGTCCCACAGTGGTGGCACTGGAGGAAGAGGCTCTAGCAGGGACAGCCTGGAAGCAGAAACTGAAATTCCAGTGCTGGGAAAGCTGAACAACAGGAACACAGGGTGGGCACGCAAACCCCTTCCTCTCCACTGGAATTACCCACCTTTCAAAGGTAAGACACCCATTTACCTGCAACTGGCTTCCAATCCTACATCCCAACTGCACCAGGGAAGCAATCTCAATGCTGGCTTCCAGGGCAAACAGCCGCCCAAGCTAAAGCTGGTGGTTACGTTGTCTGAATTTGGGTTACAGCCACAGGTGGGCTCCTGACCATGGCAGCATCTGACTTCCCTGTCCTCCTAAGGTCTCTGTGTTAGCTGCAGGCCACAGCTGTCACTGCCATGGACACAGAAAGGCCAATCTCACCTGTGGAGCTCTCCTCACTGGAGGGGTACGTGGTCTTCCCCAGGAGCAGGTTCACCATTGTGGGAGAATTCGCTACTTTCAAAGGTGTCTCGCCCTTCCTGTTGCTTTGATGAGGATTCCCTCCATAATGCAACAACAATTTCACCACCTGAAAAGAGAAACTGAGGCTTGACGATGCTCACCATGTTTTGAATCCAGTTTTTTTTTTTGGCATGATTTTTTTACATAACTAAAAAATTGGTGTCTTCAGGACATGCCTTGTACTACCAACACAAGAGAGAAGCCCCAGCAACATTCCCAGGGACGTGGTGGAATCACCATCTCTGGAAGTGTTCAAAAAACATTTAGGGACAGGGTTTAGTGGTGCACTGGCATCACTAAAAGCAGGAGGTTAATGGCTGGGCTTGATGACTGGGGAGGTCTTTTCCAACCTTTATGATCCTGTGATTCTAAGAACCAAGCTGGGCAGGAAAGAAGGATGAAGAACAAGAACAAAATCATGCTCCTGTCCCAATTCCAGAAGAATGAACTATCCCCCTGTGCAGGGGGATAAACACTCAACAGCTCTGAAACAGGGAAATTCACACAATCTGGGAATAACTTAGATTGGAAGGGACATTCAAGCCCATCCCATGCCACCCCCTGCCATGGGCAGGGACACCTTCCACCAACCCAGGCTGCTCCAAGCCCTGTGCAGCCTGGCCTTGAACACAACCTCCTGCCCACTCCATGGGAAACGAGACAAAACTCAAATCTGTGTGTTTTCACAAGTTTCCAGGAGAGTGGTTTAAAGCAGGGCAGGGAATGCCAGCAGCCTGACCTTGAAGTGGCCGTTGTTGGCCGCGTCGTGCAGGGGGGTGTCATCGTCCAGCCCCTTGGTGTTGACCTCGGCGCCCGCCGCCAGCAGCTGCTTGGCCACGTCGTAGTAGCCCCGGTTGCAGGCCTCGTGCAGCGCCGTCCAGCCTGCAAGGACAGGGACACTCAGGACATGGCACCACCCTCACAGTGACACTGAGACACAGGGACAGCCTGCAGGGTCAGCCTGGTCAGAGCTGTGCTGCTCTGACGGCCAAGTGTCTGCCTGGATCCCCGTGGTGCAGCAGGAAGGAACCTGCAGCTCTGCCCTGCTACTCCTGCCAGGCAGTCACAGCATCAATGCCCCTTCTCCCTCTGGTCATACCACGTGCTACAGTCAGAGCATCTGCCAGACCTGACACAGCCCCTGGAAATGGGAAGTTTTATACGGGAAATAAGGAGAATAGCTGATGTCATGAAAAAGGCAGGTCATAAATCTGTTCCCCTTTATACCATCATAAAATGGTTTGGGTTGGGAGGGACCTCAAAGCTCATCCATTCCCACCCCCTGCCACGGGGTGTTCCACTATCCCAGGTTGCTCCAACTCCCCTCCAATCTGGCCTTCAATGCTTCCAGCAATGGGGCAGCCACAGCTTCTCTGAGCAACCAGTGCCAGGGCATCACCACCTTCACAGGGAACAATTTCTTCCTAACATCCCATCTAACCCTGCCCTATGTCAGCTGAAGGCCATTCCCTCTTGTTCTGCCACTCCATGGTCCTGTGAAATGTCCCTCTCCAGCCTTCTCTGAAGCTCCTTTAGGTTTGGCTCTAGGTTCCAAACCCCTCTGTAAGCGAAACGCTGGTGCCCAGACCAGGCCTGAGCTCAGAACTGCAGACAGGGCTCGAGACAGCCCCCACACAGATTTTCTGTGTGCTCTCCAAACACAGGAACACCGGCCTGGGCTGGGGGGGAAAACAAACAGCAGCCTCTCCACAGTAACGGCAGCTCCAGCTCTCAAACAAATCTCCGAAGAGCACAGAACAAACTATTTTATCGTGTTCCACAGCCTATTTTTAAGCAGAGCCTGTTTTGAAGTTTGGCAGCGCGGCTGCTCCGGTGTTTTGCTGATAGCGCCGTGGGAGCGCGTTCCGTTACCTTCACTTTGGAGGGGGCACCTGTGCCCGGAATTAATCACAACTGATACTTCAGTCTGGCACTGGGATTAATCATACGGGTGGAGGAACAGCCATGTCTATTTATAGCCCCAAAATCATGCGAAGAGAACAGCAAAGAGCAAAGTCAAGCTCAGGGATGTGCTGGAGAAAGGCTGATCCAGCCCCACTGAATGGCACCTTCATCACCCCTTCACCAGAATCCCGGGGCTGCCTTTCCCTGCAGGACTCAGGGCTGTTCCCATCTCATCCCACCACCCTAAGCAGGAGCCTGGCAGCACTGCTGAGGAGGAGGAGGAGAAGGAGGTAATACTCCTTAGCTGAGGGTCAGGATGGTTAATAACTCCTCCAACTTGGGTGCCTGGTGGGAGCCTAACCTTGCCCTTCACATTCCCTCCCCATCAGCAGCACCCCCACATTCAGTCTTTAAAAACAACTCCCAAAAATTCACAGGCATCAGCCCCCCAACTCCAGAGAGCTGACTTCACAAACCCACTCTCAGCAGTATTTCTGTGCACGTAATTCCTTCTGTTTTAAGTAAAAATAGAGCTAAACCAGCCCACCTCCCTTTGCAAATCACCCTCCAGACTTCCAACACGGCACCCCCATCGAGGAGCAGAAGGAAACAGTCCAGAGTGGCCTGGTCAGTTTTGGTGTGTGGAGCCACAACAGCTCCAGGGATTCTCTGGATCCTGCCCAGCCCAGCTTCACCACCTCAAGCAGACTGCACAGCCTGGGAATTCTGCTCCCAAACTCCACCAAGAAATCTGATGCTTTGGGGGGATTTTTAATGTGTCTTTTTGTTGTCGTTTGTTTTGTTTTTTAAGGGGCAAAAAGACCTTTTCCTCTTCAAAGAGCAAAATCACAATTTTTGGCAAATCCCCTCTTTCCAAGGCACAACCCCATGTCAGAAACAAACTACTTTTTCTGCTGGGAGTCGTTCTTGCAGGTGGAACACGCAACCAGGTGGGAAGAAAGCTGGGATTCCTGGGCTGTTACCTGCAAAGTCCTTCACATTGACATCTGCACCCTCGATGATGAGCTCCTTGATGCGCCGGGCGTCCCCGCGGATGGCAGCGCGGTGCAGCCGAGTCTCTCCTCGCTCGTTTCTCTTATTTACTTTATCTTTGGTTTTGGAGGCAGAGTTGGGAGTTCCCTTCTGACAAACTGTAGACTGAGAGGGATGCTTTGGTGTTGTGTCAACTGCAGGGAGGAGAGAAACAGCATCAGGGACTGCCATTCCGTGGAGTTCCTAAGCCCTTAGAGGGAGCTCGTGCATCACGTTTGGTTTCGGCTCTTCCTGAAATATTCACCACAAGGCAGCAAGAGGCAACCCAGGCTCTGGAGTGGATGTGAACAGAGCAGCCTGTGTGTCCCACAGAGATGGGAATCTCGGGCTGCCAGACCCACTGGAGAGCTGCAGTCCTGGCAAACACTGTGGGCAATCCCGTGATCTGGGAGCACACAATGCAGCTCCTTACCCTCAAACCTCAGCTCCCGAGGGAAGTGGCCTTTTACCAAGCACATGTGAGGCCTGACAGCCTTGGGAGGAGACTGCATTTCCTGGGAGAACACTGGAATGCTCTGCAGCTTTTTCCCTTTTTGTTTTCCCACATAACAGCAACACGAGCAGTGAGATTGGTTGTTTTTTGGCTAAAAGCTGCAGTGTTGTGTGTAGGATGTGGATGGGAGCACATGGATAGCACAGACCCTCCAAAAATGGGGGGGGGGAACATGTTTGCAACAGATAAAAATTACTAGAAGACAAAATCCATGGTAAACACATTCCAGCTGCTTCACACCTCAAGTTACAGCTGTGGTGGTTACACATCTTATCTCCTTCTGAGAAAAGGAACATTAAAAACCTACAGAGGATGATATTTTGTCTTCCTTCACAATCCTCCTCTACTGAGATAGCCTGAGAGGTCAGTGGGAAACACAGAGCTGAGGTGGAAGAGGCTCCCATGGAAGCAAAGCTCCAGCTGAGCAGCCAGGGCAGGCTGGGGGTGCCTGGATTGGGCCCGAGGGACCCTGGAAAAAGGAAGGGCAGCCAGAGCCACGAGCAGATCCCAGTGACACCACAGCTGGAGAGCCCTGTGGGAGGAGTGAGATCCCAGAGAGCAGCAAAGCAGCCCCCCTGCCCCGTGCCAGGGGTGGCAGCTCAGTCCTGAACCTCTGGAGAGCCCAGGAACCGGGAATTCCGGACATTTGGGAGCCTCTGGCTGCAGCTCCCAGCTGCCTGCCCACCCTTCAGACAACCCCAGCTCACCTGGGCTGTTTGCAGACTCTTCTGCTGTCATCTGCATGAGGAGAGCGACCTGCTGGCGCTCGGAGAGCGGGTAGCCGGCCCGGATCCCCGACAGGCCCATGCCGAAGAGCAGGCCCGGCTTCCTGGTGGCGGGCTCCTTTTTAATCCTCTTCCGCTCGGGACCCTGCTTCTCTGTGGGACAAGGACACAGGACACAAGCCATCAGTGCCACTGAGCCCAAAGCCACGCTCCTGTCTGAGCGTGGGACTGACAGATCCACAAAGCTTGTGCTGAGGGAGGGATCCCTGTGGCAATGGATCCCTGTGCTGAGGGAGGGATCCCTGTGGCAATGGATCCCTGTGCTGAGGGAGGGATCCCTGTGCTGGGTGATGGATCCCTGCGCTGAGGGAGGGATCCCTGTGGCGATGGATCCCTGTGCTGGGTGATGGATCCCTGTGCTGAGGGACGGATCTGTGTGGTGATGGATCCCTGTGCTGAGGGAGGGATCCCTGCAGTGGGAGCACTGGCACGTGGAGCAGGCTCACAGTGCTGAGGGTGCAGCCAGGACATGCCCCACTCCTGCTCCTCCACCACCAAAGAGCAGCAGAGGAAAGAGGGAGCAGACCCTTTGAGGGGCCACAGCCAGTGCTGCACCACCCATCCTGCTTCAGGAGCCTCCATCCTATGCCAGGGTGCCTGGAGGAGCCTACTCAGACTGACACCAGCACAGCATGGACCCAGCTGGAGGCACTGAACAGCATCAGCAATGAGAGCTGAAAATATAGTCTGGCAGCTCAGAAATGTGGCCATCACACCCATCTCATCATCATCATAGCAAGGAGGCTGCAGCCAAACAGGCGTGGGCAGCACCAGGCTGGTCCTCTCCTCCCAAAGTGGCTGCTCCCACCTGGCCCAGAACACCCAACTGCCCTCAGGTCTTCTGCAACCCCCTAAAAAAATCCCAAACAAACATGAGGGGAGGGGAGGAAGAAACCCCAGAAGTGCCTGGCTTGTCATCCCAAATCCAGCCTGATACTTGATCTCCTAAATCATCCAGCTGCAAAGGCAGCTCCTGCTGAGAGACCAAGAGCAAGCACCCCCAAACCACAGTCACACAGCCATGGAATGGTTGGGTGGGAAGGAACCTTGAAGCCCATCCAGTCCCACCCCCATGGCAGGGACACCTTCCACTATCCCAGGGGGCTCCAAGCTCTGTCCAGCCTGGCCTTGGACACTGCCAGGGATGAGGCAGCCACAGCTGCTCTGGGCAGTGTGAAGGTGCCTCAGTACCTTCAGATTAATAAAACCCAGCAATGCTGCAGCCTCTCCCAGCTCTGCTCAGCCCCTGTGTCACACTAGATGCAGGTCACGGGCACGTGGCCAGCAGGATGGAGCCTGTGGTGCCTCCACACAAAGTCCAGCAGGTCAGCTGGAACCACCAAGGGACAGGGTCACACATGGTCACCAGGCTGTGCCCCACAGCACAGGGTTCTTCCTCCACCCCCCAGGGGCAGCTGAGGAAAGGTCTCTGGCAGAGGAGGGCAGCAGCAGGTGGGGATGTTCTGCTCCTGCTGCTCACAGCTCAGGCACAGCCAGCTCCAGAAACCTCTTCTGGGCACAGTGCACAGAGCTGCCAGCCTCTGCTGCTCAGGCCCACCTGGAGCAGGTGATTTCCATCCACCCCTGCTCCTGGGATCCTGTACATTTAAGAAATAATGACTGTTCCAGGGAACCTCTCAACCAGAGAGCTGGGCCGCCCCTCTTCAAAGCCCACTGCTCATTGCCCAGAGAAGCTGTGTCTGCCCCTGGATCCCTGCAAGTGGCCAAGGCCAGGCTGGACAGAGCTTGGAGCCTGCAGAAGGTGTCCCTGCCTGTGGTAGGGGTGGGATGAGACCAGTCTTAAGGTCCTTCCCAACCCAAACCATTCCATAATTCTATGAAATGCAAGCCCTGGAAACATGTCTGCATTGAAGGCGAATCCCAGTCTACTCTGAAACCACATTTTGGTCATCCTGGCAGCTGTAACAGAGCTGGAAGATGAAATCAGATCCTAGGACAGTTTTTTAATGGCTTAAAATAAAATTAAACCCAGCGTGCTTATGGGAAGACAACTTTGCCAGGGTGGCTCCAGGAGCCGCGGTGCTGCGCTGCGTGTCCTGCCAGGGGACACAGGCACACCTGACCCATGTGTGCAGCACCTCTCCAAGCTGATTAAACCCTGCTCAGCCAGGCCTGGCTTCCCCCAGCCTTGGTCACATCCAGCCATGCCTCAAAGCCTGCAATAAAGAGCTTGAGGGGTCACATCTTGGCTGGTGCCACCAAGCAGAGTCCCTGGAGCACACCATGCCCAGGGCTGCTCTGCACGTACAGAGCCACAATTAGAATGGGAACATTTTCATTAATATCCCTTGGCTGCTGCAGGTTGTCAGCACGAGCCTGGGATTTGCAAAAATTGATTATCAAGTTCAACCGAAACCCCCCTAAACTCCTATTCATTCTGCAGTTGCAGAAATTTCCTCCTCCACAGAACATTTAACATTACAAAGCATGTGATCAACAAGATAAAAATAAATTGGAAAGCGGCTGCCGCGCTCTCGCTCGCTATGGGGAGGCAGCCGAGGACTCGGGCTCGTGCTTCCTGCTGGGAAGGGCTCAGGGCCAGCTGGATGGGACCTGGAGCAACCTGGTGTGACACCCTACCCTGAAGGTCCAGTGGAGGGTGTCCTGCCCATGGCAGGGCGTGGAGATGAGCTTTAAGCTCCCTTCCAACCCAAACCATGCCATGATTCTGTGATTCTATGGCTCCATGGCATGGGCAGCGTGGCAGCCCCCGGCTCCCTGCCTGGCACACTCCTCAGACAATGTGGAGGGACCACAAAAGCAAGATCCTTAATTGGGTCTGAAATGTAAGCAGAGGATGGAGACAGAGCTGCTCCCACCATCCACCTCCCATCCTGAGTCTCTGCAGGGTGAGAGCCCTGCCTGGCTGATCCCAGGCTCACCGAGCTGCACGTGTGTTATTTCAGCCCAGAGGATTTTACTCAGAATCAGATTTGCAGCAGATTTAAAGGTGCCCCTGCACAGAGATCTCAGCTGCCTGGCTCCTGCAGGCTGCTCCTGCGCCTCCGAATAACTGCGCCTCTGGAACATCTTGCAGCAACACAGAGCGACTGGAGAGAAACTCTCCCAGTGCTACCCACCTCGGCTGACAGAAAAAAAGCTTATTTGCACTAAAACCCCTTCAGCAAGCACAAACCCCAGTGACATGGGGGGTGTGCAGGCAGGCAGCCCTCAGTGCTGGCAGCGGCGCTGGCTGGACCGTGCACACAGATCCCAGTGGGAGAAGACCATGGCAGCCCATGGATGCTCCGTGAGCCCAGGATGAGCCACACCTCCATGCAGCTATTTTTAAAGCAGCTTGTTTGCTGCTTGCTTCAGCCCTTCTGCAAACCTCCCAAGCATCAGCCCTGGTTTAATTCGGGGATCCTGCTCGGCTCTTCCCTCGCGCTGACGCCAGCAGGAACCGCGTGTGCAGCTTAAAGGGGAAAGCAGGAGCTGAGCTGGGAGCTGCTCCTGCCTTCCACCACACCGAGCCCGAGAGGCTGCCAAGGCTGAGCAGGAGCAGACTCCCAGGACAAAGGGTTTGAGCATCACCCAGAGGGTGGTTCTCGTGCCCACACGAGACTCTGGGCAGTGCTGCAATGGGGAGCACAAATCCAGGGCTGCTGGAAGTGCCTCGGCAGCTCCAGAGGGAGCCCAGAGGAGACAGAGGGATTCAGAGCTGCTGGGCTGGCTCTGTGGGCAGACACGGGCAGAACCCAGCCCCAGCTGAAACGGAGACGGGCAGGAGGAGAGCAGGGCGGTGATGGAAAACCTCTCAGAGGTTTCTCCACACACGGTGTGACTCTGGCAGGTTGTGGGGACGCCGGAGCCACACAGCCCCTCACTCCCTACGCAGGCAGCACACCCTGTAATGCAGAAAGCATCTGCTCCCGCTGCTCGGCATGACAACACACGCACGGGAGGTGGAACCCTGAGGAAAAATACCAGCTCCAAAGCAGCAGCAGCTCCTGCCGAGCGTCTCGGCCACGCCGAGTGCCGCCCCAGCAGCGAGAGGGGCTCTGCAGGCGCTGCTGAGCCCAGCCAGCACCACCAGAGATCAATAGGAATAAATTAGAGCGGCAGGGACAGCAACAGAGACCGCCCCGGAC
>NW_005054373.1:2419561-2423678 GCF_000277835.1 Geospiza fortis
TCCTGCTGCACAACTTGGAGGGCAGCAAACGTTCTGCAGCATGTCGGCCCAGAGCAGGGCAGAGCAGGTCCCTGAGGATGCACTCCCAGGCTCACAGGGCACCTGCGATGTGGGCCCCTGGCTCAGGAGGGAAAAGGCTGACAGCAGCACGGTCCCACCACACACCAAGGCTCTGGGCTGCTCCAGAACTGAAGGACAAGCAGGCTGAGGGAAGGCTGGAGGTGGCAGAAGCAGCATGGAATGGGAAGCAGCACCATGGCACCGATGGACAAACAAGAGAGGGCAGCAGGACAGGCCAGAGCACGTGGTGGTGAAGAGCTCAGTGAGGAGGGTGAGCAGGAGACCCCTGGAACGCAGAGGAACACGGCTTGGGCTGGGGGGACACTGGCACCAGGAGATCATGGGCATGCTGCACACAATGGACCAGGGGCACAGCCAGGAGCTGATTTGGTTTATCAACCTAGTGCCACAAAGGAAAACAAGACGAAAAGCAAGGTCTGCCCTGAGAGAAGGCGCCCTGAGCTGCACCCATAGAGTGGGGAGCTCGTTCCCACCTGAAGGATGGAGGACCAGAGCCAGAGCTTCGTCCCACACTGCTGGAAAGGATGGTGGAGACCTTGGCTGTGAGTCAGGAGCAGAGAAAAGGTGCCAGCAGGAGGAACAAGCCCCTTTATAACCATGTCAGTGTGCAGCTGAGCCCACCATCCCCAGTGCTCAGCTGAGCTCCCTGGGGTTGAGGATCTGCAGGGCCCAACCCCACCGGCTGCAGTATTTTAAAATACGATTTGACTAGAGGGGTTTAATGCTGTGAGACAGCCTGTGGTCCAAATCCAGGTGCTCTCCCTACACTTGTGGGCCAGACCCCACAGCTGTGCCCTGATGTGTAAAAGCAGCTCCTTCACAGAGTGGCCACTGGCTCCCAACATGCTGTGAGAGGAACCCAGAGGCTTCATCACAAACAACAATCTCCATGTTAAAAGTGAGTTATTCAGAGCAAAATCAATTTTCAAGTCCAGACCGTTCATTTCCCACGAAACAGAAAGAGCTGGAGGAGGGAGGACGGGGGAGGAAGGCTCTGGCCAACCCTCCCCTCCCAGAGCTGGGGCCAGGACACTCTGCAGACAGTGCTGATAAAAGCTCTTGTATTATGGAAAAAGCCATCATTGATAGATTTTTGGTTCACAGAGACACAGCACACTGCAACCTCTCCCTCTGCATGTTAAGGAGGTGATGAGGGGGGAGGAGGGAGATTTATGGCAGCTCCCGTCATAAAACGACCTGGTTTTCTGCGCAGCCCTTCCCAGATGGCTGCTGCACACGGGGAGTTTCTCAGGGTGATCTGAAGGCTGCTGTGTGCCAGGCTCTGCACACTGTACCGGCATTATGGAGCCCAGCTAGGAAGGGAGAAGCTCTGACATTCACTCTCTCCCTGGTTGCTAGGTGAGAACAGTTTCTTACTATTTTAGTAAAAGGACTGAAATGACACAAGCAAAGAAAGCCCTGCTGCAGCACAGCCCCTGCGAGCCCCCAGCTGCACACACCGGAGCGCAGCCAGGCCAGGGAACGGCACAAACACCACTGTGGGGTGCAGATGCCCTTTTTAATAAGCCAGCAATTTGCTTCTCACGGGTTCCCTCGCCAGCCTCGCCGAGCTGGGACTAACGAGCCCGTTCCCATGCCGTGTCACTCCAAACACTCCAGCATTAGGCAGGCAGCAGCCGGCTCCGGGAGAGGATGGTTTGGGTCAGCTGATTCATCAAGCATTTTCTAACCTACTAATTAGTGTCACGTAACAACCTCGGGGGATTAGAGAGAAGGAGTTTGAAGCTCCAAGGCCAGCTCCTGCCAACCATATTCACGCTGGCCCTTGTCCACCACAGCACCTTCCTGGCCGGCCACAAGCCCCTGGAATCAGCCCTGGGCACCAGGAGAGCCCTCGGAGCCCAGGAAGGTTGATATGCACAGACCAGCTTGGAGAGCTGGTGGGGTTTCTCCCTCCCTTATTCCTCCAAGAGCACTCAGGGGAGGAGATGGACACATGGGGAGAGAACTGGACAAAGAAGGAGGGACTGGAACACAAAGGGAGGGAGCTGGGCATCCAGGGAGGCAGTGGGACCCCAAGGAGAGCAGGGCCCCCAGCATTACCAGCTTTGACCCAGCCTTGCTCAGCCCTTCCCAGCTCCCAGGGAGAGCTGTCAGAGGTCAAAATTATCTCAGCATGCTCTGAGATTTGTATTGAGCCCCAACTCTCCCTGCTGATGACTACAGGCCTGGAAACCACAGCTGCACCTCAAGCCAAGGGACTCAAGTGACAGTGTGACATCCAGCTAAGGAAACTATCCTCAGGAGCAGCGGGCACAGGGAATCCTGCTCTCCGTGCACCTCCCAGCTGCTCTGCAGCAGCGTTCCCTGTCCCACCGCGCAGCAGGGACCTGTTGGTGCAGATCCCGAGGCAGGTGGGGAGTGCCCGGCCCCACGCCGGCAGTCTGGTGCCGTTGAGTCAGCCGTGACTCAGCCGTGGCTCAGCGCCGCGGCACCGCTGCGCCAGCGCCCGTGCCCACCTCTGCTGCCAGGTGCCTGCCCAGCAGGAGCGTTCCCTTCTCCCTGCTGCTCCTCTCCGTGTGTTTGTTAATGCCACCATCAGCCGGTGCTGCAGGGTCTGAAGCCCCTCCTGGCGCGGGGAGCTGCAGGCAGCCTGGCACGCTGCTGGGGGGGAGCAGAGCTGGCTGTGCTCGCTCGGCGGCTGCCAGGCTGCACGTAGGCTCTGGGCAGCGCCTGTGCGTGTGGGGAGATGCCACACGAGGGAAGGAGAAGGAAGGAGGAGAAGTCTGAGGCACAGAGATGCTGCTCCCACAGCGCTGGAGCTGTAGCATGCACAGTCTAGTTTCTCACGGCTCGATGCCGTTTTTTTTTTTCCTAAAGACAGTTTATTTAGTTAACTCTAAGGAACCCGAGAGCCAGAACTGTTGCTCTAGAAACCATTTTGAGGAAGATTATTTTAAAAGATTTAGCTCTGAACCAACTGTACCCAAACCATGAGCTCAGCACAGTGCTGGCCAGTAGTGCCTCTGGGAGCCCACAGAATCCTGGAATGGTCTGGGGGGGAAGGGACCTCAAAGCTCATCTTGTCCCACCCCCTGCCATGGGGGGGACACCTTTCACTATCCCAGGGTGCTCCAAGTCCTGTCCAACCTGGCCTTGGACACATCCAGGGATCCAGGGGCAGCCACAGCTGCTCTGGGCACCTGTGCCAGGGCCTGCCCACCCTCCCAGGGAGGAATTCCTTCCCAATATCCCATGTACCCCACAGCCATCCTGCAGCAGCAGCTGCTGCCCCACACCTGACCCGGGCAGGTTGTGCTGCCCTTCCACGGGAAACAAACCCACCTTTGATGTTTCTCACCCCAGCTATGGAGCACCTACGTCAAGGCTGAGCCAGAGCCATCCGGGAAAAAAGCAACACACACCGTGCTAAGGAAAATGAGTCACTGCAACACATCAGGATGAGGATCCATGCTATTGTTTAAACACTTGAAGAGGAGAAAAATACCCCACTAGAGGCAAGGAGAGAGCTCTGCTAGCTCCCAGCTCCCACGTCCTTACAGCTGAATTCCACATGGCTGTGGAACATCCTGGCACACCCCCTCACGCACACACAGCAGCCCGTGGACACAGCCTGGGAAGCAGGACCACGTTACATAAACCAGCCGGGGTCAGCCAGCAGCGATGGTGCAATCCCACTTCTCTGAGGGCTGGGAGCAGAGCTGAGCAGCACAACAAGCAGCAGCAGCCTCCCCCTCCTGCAGGAACACAGGGTGGGTGCACAGCAGCCTCTGTTCCAGACAAAAGCCTGTCCTGCGTGTCACACCTGTGTCCTCAGCCAGGTGTCACTGATGGCACCAGCACAGACCTGGGGCACCCCTCCACCCCAGAATGTGCAGCTTCTGAGCACCACAAACACGTCTGTACCTGCCTCTACCTCGAGCCAGACCAAGGACCACACAGGCTTGAAACACCCCACAGTTGCAATAGGGTGGTGCAAGAGCAAAGCAAGGTGCCAGGAAGTCTCCTCCTATCTCCACTAAGTCTTTTCCCATCTCCAGCATCTGATTCCTGC
>NW_005054373.1:2424033-2463302 GCF_000277835.1 Geospiza fortis
CTGGGATCTCCAACCCAGTGGCTGAGTCACTTCCTCCCCAGTCCCCACCAAACAGGTTGCCTGCACCTCCCATACACCTTCCCAGAGGTTGTGAGAGCCCAGTTTGTCTTTAAATGGGTGCCATGAACCCCTCTGGGTCTCCTCTGGGAGCTGGGCTGCTGCTACTCCTCAGCTCACCCACTTCCCCAGGAAGGATGAGCTCTGCAGAGGAAGGGGAAGAGCTCTGCAGAGGAAGGAGAGGACGTGTCTGAGATAAGAGTCACACAGCTGCAAAAGCACAGGGGTACCAGGGGAGCCTCTGAGCAGGGGGTCTCATGGGCTGCTGCTCCCACCCAGCAGCCACAGCCTCTCCCAACAGCTCTCTCTGCTCTCCTCTGCGCTTGGTTTCCTTCTTGCTGCTGCCAGTGCAAACATTTCCAACACCTCTGCAGCCAGAGAGAGCCTGGAGCCCTGGGAAAAGCAGATCCCTGTCGTGACATTCCAGCTGTCACGAGGGTCAGACAGCCCTGCAGCGACTCTGGGCTTCAACTCTCAACCCAGTATTGAATGGGGCACAAACACCCTTGACAAAGAGCAGCTCCAGCTCTGCTTCATCAGCTCTGCCTGGCCTCAGTCACACCCCCAGGGAGACACCACAGCAACCCAAAACCTTGCAAATGGCCAACATATTTAAGAGAATTAATGAACGTTGGGAAACTCTCTCCCCAGACAGGGAGTTCAGGAACACAAACCCGTGGAGACACTGGGCCACCCTCAGGACATGTCACCACCATGTGTCCTGCCCCTGGAACAGCCTCACTGCTGCAGTGGCACTCCTGGCCCTCCCAGATCTGCCCTCCTGACTCCTGAAGCAGAGGAGACACATCCCACATCAGGCCATCTGCCAGGGTCACCCCACAGCACCACCAAACACAGCCCTTGGGCCATTTTCAAGCACGTTCCCAACTTTTAGCCCCTTTTATCTCTTTACACAACCACTGAGCTTTATCACAACTATTTCCAAATGCACATTTCTTAGGGATGTACAGTAAGGACCCACACAAACCTCTGCCCAGAAACCCACAGCTCAGCCCATTACAACCAAACAATACCATTTTCTCCATGCCAAAGCTTTGTGACAGCTCTTCCCAACTGCTAACAAATCCAACAGCCCATCCAGGAGCCTCATGCAGCAGCCACTCTTCTGCTACGAGACTGACCTGCTTGACCAGATTCTACTTGCTGATTTTCTTTTGAAGACTACTCAGCTTTACTCCCTTGTTTTCCAAGTTCTCACAAGCAGGCCCTGCTCCATGGCTTGTCCCAGCCACAGTTCCTGAACTGGGGTAATCAGAAACAAGAACAGACAAGAGCTGAAGGAAGGGGGGGGTCTCCTCACACAGCCATGGCTTTGTCCACCTACAAACATCACTAAGAACAGATGTGCACACGTGGAGCAGAACAGTTCTCCAGCTCCTTGTCCACGTGCCTCTTCCTTCAACTAAAAAACACAGGGAATTTGGTACAACACTTCCCTATGGATTGGCTGCACTCTGGACCCTGTGTGCTCCCCAGCAGCCCCAGCAGCCAGGGTTTGAGGGTGGGATGTGGCATTTCTGTACCTGTATCCGAGTCTTTTTGATCTCCATTTGTTCCGACAGTGAAAGGCAGCTTGCGTTTGGTCGCTCGCTCTTTCACCTCTTTGCCGCCATCGCTCCGGTCCAACTTTGGAGTCTTGGTTAGAGAAACTTTATCTTTATCCTGCAACGAAAAGAGACTCAGGTCAACAAGAGCCTTCTCCACACTGTGCTCACCCGATTCCCCAAATCCTGCACAGGTCTCATAGAACATCCCTTCCCTTTCTGCTGTGGGTTTGCCAAGGCAGCCTCCACCAAGACACAAAGCTCTACCAGCACCAAAGAAGAGCCAGGCCAATCAAGGCTGCTGTGTGGCGCCAAATTCCAACCAATTCTTGTGAAAAATGAAGCCAACACTGTGTGTGAGGCTGAGGATGCACACAGCTGTGGGCATGGAGGGAAGGCAGACAGGGATGGGGGAATCTGAGGATTTCCAAATGCAACCACACCACAAGAAAGACTCATTCCTGCTTTGTATCAGTCCTGCTTGTTTGGGCTGGTTTGGATTTTAATGTGAAGTAGAAATGCTGTGAACTGCTCCAAAGCAGGGAGAGATTTTGAATGAACATCCCAACCAAAAGGTACAGAAACTGAGACAGGTGAGATTTTTCACCTGACCAGGGAGAGCTGGGTCCCAGCTCAAACTCCAGGAGCCCAGTGTGCCAGGAATGCACAGCCCCAGGTCATGCCCTGTGTTTTTTGTATGTGAGGAACAGGATTATTTTAACTGAGCAGTTCTGGACTGACCACTGTGCCCCTGCCTGAACAACGAGGGCAGCACAAGCAGCTTTGTCACAGATCTGATTTCAACAACCCAGCAAAACCCAGACTCTGCGCTTGAGAGGCAGACTAAGATTAAACACAAGAACCTCGGCACACGAAATCATGCCAGAGCTGGCCGGAAGCTCAGAGGAGCCAACCTAGGAGTATTCCCTTGTTTAGAGAGGCACAGTCCCTCTGCCTGGCCCTGGCAGCTCCTGGCAGGTGGCCCAGCGGCAGCAGTCACAGGACTGCGGTGTCACTGTCACCGTGTGCGTCGCTCCTTCCCCTTTCCGTGTCTGTCTGGAGCCCAGAGCTCACCCACAGAGGAGAGAGGAGCCCCTGAGCTGCCCCAGGGGATGTGTTTGCAGCCCCGGAGCGAGGATGAAGGAAATGGGCTGGGGAATCCCTTTTTTGGTAAAGCAAGAGAAACAAACCTGCCTGACGGGGCTGTGCGGTGGGAGGCAGCCAAGGCACGCTCGGAGCCCCAGCAAGGGCAGCCCTGCTGGAGAGCACCGGCCCTGCAGCGACGGCACAGAGCCCCCACAGCCAAAATAAACACTCCAGCATTTCCTCTCAACCCTCCAGATTGAAAAGCTTTTGCTTTTTATGCTTTCTGAGGTGAACAAAAATAGTTCAAACTAAAAAAATGATGTCACTTCTACCGCTCTGAGGTGGCAGTGAGGGCAGAGGGTTCCATCACCTGCCAGGAATGTCATGTTGTGAGCAGGTACCCTAGTCTGTCCTAGTTCTACAATTCTATGAAATATTTTATCAAAGGAATAAAATAAAATGTGTATATTGCCTGAAAAAAAAAGCCACCAAATAAATAATGCACTTTTTTCCAGAGTGGCCATTCACAGTCTGAACTTTTCCTTATATCTACCTGAATAAAAGGCATCTCTGAACACTTCAGACAGGAGTCTGTGAGGTTCCTCCAGGGTGAAGCAGTCAGGGCACCAAGGCTGTCAGAGTTCAAGAAGCATCTCAATGATGCTCTTAGACACACAGGTAGGTTTTCTGCTGGATTAATGCTGCCTGGGATCTCCGTGCACTCACTCAGGAGTGAGAAAAAGGGTAGGACAGGTAAAAATACAGCTCATTCTAAAAGTTTGAATCATGGAATTGTTTGGGTTGGAAGGGACCTCAAAGTTCATCGTGTTCCAAGCCCTGTCCTGGGCAGGGACACCTTCCACTAGCCCAGGGTGGTCCAAGCTCTGTCCAACCTGGTCTTGGACACTTCCAGGGATCCAGGAGCAGTCACAGCTGCTCTGGGCCCCTGTGCCAGGGCCTGCCCACCCTCTCAGGGAAGGATTTCTTCCCAATATCCCATCTAATCCTGCCCCCTGTCAGTTTAAAGCCACGTTGCCAAAATCTCCCTGTGGGAGGAGAGACAGAGCAGAGGACCCATGAACAAACCCTCCTGAGAGCAGAGGTGAGCCCAGCGTGGCCCTGGCAGTGCCCATGTGAATCCTGGTGCTGGGCAAGCTCGGGCAGAGCTCCCTTTGCATCCAGCCCAAGGCTGGGAGCTGCTGCTGCAGCCAGCTCAGCACAATCCTGCACCAGGCAGCCACGGCAGCGCCGGCACCGCTTTGAAGATTCATTCCCACAGCAGCACCACGATAACCTTTCCTACTAATTGGAGCAAGGAAGATCCAGACTTTGCTTCCCCCTGGAAAGCAGAGACCTGCTGGGGATGCCTGCAGCACTGGGTGGAACATCAATGCAGCTGGAGAGTCCAATTCCTGAAGGTTTTCGTTTTCTTATTTTAAGCTTTACTTCCCTAATTATTTCCAATTCGGTAATGAAGAATGTTGTCCTTTACTCGAGTAAAACCTGGTTTCATTTTTAGGCCTTCTCATGTTTAAAGTAAGCTCAGACTCATAGGAATCCGGTTTCACAAATGGAACAAATCCAAACTAGAATCACAAAATCCTGGAATGGTTTGGCTTGGAAGAGACCTCAAAGCTTATCTCATCCCAACCCTTTTTGCCATGGGCAGGGACACCTTCCACTAGATCAGGCTCTCAGAGCCCCATCCAGCCTGGCCTCAACACTGCAGAGAAACCTGTATGAACAGCCCTGTGTGAGAGCTGGGGCTCTCCAAGGCTGGGACAGGAGTTTGGGGAGGGGAACAGTCGAGAGCTCAGCAGCAGCAGCCAGCTCCCCTTTGCAGGTGTTAATAAAAGCTGCTTTGGCAAAGGGCAGCCAGCAGCTGTGAGTGCAGAAAAAATCCCCTCCTGCCACATTACACTTGCAGGAGAGTTACTGTATGAGTAAGAACCCACCTTGAGCTCCTCTTGCAAAAGTGAAAAGATGCACCACAAGCTGCTCTCAGCTGCTGCGGTCGGAGCACAAACCCACCAGGAACTGGCCCCAGCAGCCACCCAGAGTGAGATGCTGCAGGGTGGGGATGGAAGGGCTTCTCCCATCAGCACCACAGACCCTGATACCAATCTGCTCAGGGCACTTGTGACACACAAACTGGCCAGAGGCCAGTCCTCCGAGCAAGAACAATCCTGCGGGGGTTTTTGATGCAGACTTCTGCAACACAGAGCCATTTAGATGGGGCTCTGAGTGACCTCAAAGATGAGCTTTAAGGTCCTTTCCAACCCAAACCAGCCCATGATTTATGATTTACAAAGCCATGCAAAGAAATCTGTATTTCCAGCCCCGTCACCCTCCTCAGACAGAGCCTGACTCGCAGCCCAGTGCTTATGCAGAGACTTGCACTGCCAGCCATGGAAATCCCCAAAGCCCTTTGTTCTCCAAAATGAGCTCCAAGCATTTCAGGTTGTGATGTCAGTAAAAATTAGGCAGCAATGAACAAAACCAGCCCGGGCAGCCTGGGAGGAGGGGCCCAGGAGGGCTCCAAGGCCGGTGCCCCAGGCCATGCCCCACGTCAGACTCCTGCTGTGGGCAAACAACCCACACTGCAAAAAGCAAATGCTGCCACAGAGGGACTTTCCCTGCACCAGTGGGTCTGTCCTGGCTCTGCCAGCGGGGAGGGAGAGGGGGCAGAAGGTTCCCACCCTGTACCACAAAAAGGAATGGACTCAGTTTTACCCAGAAAGCAACTGGATGTGGTGAAAACCAAACAATTCCCTAAATCCGGGCCCCTCGAAGCCTTCCCAAATCCAGAGCACAGCACAAGCACACACAAAATGCCAGAAAGTTTGAATTTGTGTTGTTATCAATGTTGCAATAAAACATGTGGAGCATGGAGGTGACTGGAGCTGAAGCTCCATTCCTGTGAGCCTCAGGCACCAAAGTTTGTAAGAAATATGTCCCAGTGATGAGCACGGGCTGATTAACTTCACTGAAGTGTCATCTCTGCAGTCACCCAGACACCCCTGCGGGTTTCGCACCCCAGAGGGTGACTCTGTGCTGGACACAGAGCCCAGCACTCACTCATCCAGTCTGGAAAGCCCTGACAGCACAACAGCTACATGAAGATTCATGAAGAACCAAAAAGTAAGGACCACGTTCCCTTTTCTGAAAAGGGGAGAAGGGGAAAGAGAAAAACCTCCATTTTTTTTTTAACCTCTGCCAGCTCCTACAAGCAAAAACCAGGGTAAGTGCTGTTCTGCTTGGTGCTCACTGCAGCAAAAATGCACTTTTGACTGCGCAAGAGGGAGCATTTCCCCATAAAGAGGCAAAGGCTGTGCTGAGCACACGGTGTAACCACGCAGCCAGGCCGGGCCCTTCAGGAAATGCTTCTGACAACTGATATAACCCTTGCTGTGGTGCTCTGCTCTGCCTCAGCCATGAGTAATCTCCTCCTGCTACGGGGATCTGTGGATCTAGACCAGAAAGGAGAATTATTCATATATGGCATGCAGATTTTTACAAAAGCCTCCAGGCTGAAGGGAGCAGGAGGAGCCCAGGGGCTGCCAGCACCCGCCCCGGGCAGGCTTGTGCAGCCTTATAAGGGCTCCAGTAACCCTGGGAGAAACAGCTCCTCATCCAACAGCACGGAGCACCCAACCCCTCAGACATGCTGCTCTTTAATCCACCTCCCTCCCAGGGCTGCATCCCACTAGTTCCTAAGTCCCTCCCGTGGAGGGGCAGGGAGCAGAGAGCCAGGAGTGCCCTCCTATAAGGAGCTCTGCTGCTGCTCACAGCAGCTCACAGCCTCTCCCCCAAGCAGGAGCCCTTGGAGCAGGGCAGCTCCCCTGGGAGCCTGCTACGTGATGGAGCACAGAACTCGGGTGCAAAAGCTGGTGATCACAGAATAAGCTGGTGATCACAGAATCCTGAATGGTCTGGGTGGGAAGGGACCTCTAAACTCACCTGGATCCCCCCCCTGCCATGGACACCTTCCACTATCCCAGGGTGCTCCAAGCCCCATCCAGCCTGGCCTTGGACAATTTCAGGGATCCAGAGGCAGTCACAGCTTCTCTGGGCACCCTGTGCCAAGGCCTCAGCACCCTCACAGGG
Organism: Geospiza fortis; assembly: GCF_000277835.1. Lineage (NCBI taxonomy): Eukaryota > Metazoa > Chordata > Aves > Passeriformes > Thraupidae > Geospiza > Geospiza fortis. The sequence goes on from NW_005054373.1 coordinate 2,430,849, forward strand.
AAGAATTCCTTGCCAATATCCCATCTAAACCTCCTCTTTTTCAGCTCAAGGCCAGCCCCCTTGTCCCCTGTGGTACTCAGCCCAGTGCAGCACCAGGATGCCCCTCCAACTGCCAGAGCTGCAGAGCCCAGGCATGTAAAGCCTGTTTAATGCTCAATCAACCACTGATCCTAAGGTCCCATTAAGAGGAGAACGCTTGGTTGGCATCACTTTGCCACGCTGTCCCCGTGCCCACGGCAGGTCCCTGTGCCTGACCCGGGCTCTGCCCTCCCTCTCCAGCCTGGCAGGGAAGCTGTGCCAAGTCCCAGCTCGGGCCTTTGAACGTGTTGACAAAGGCAAGATAAATGCAAGGCAGCGCTTGCTGACAGGCAGGTACAACAGCGTCTGCAGGGAGGAGGTCGAAGTGCTTTTCCCCTGAGTCACTGCTCCAGCTCAGCTTCAGAATTAACCAGAAACAGGGCAAAAGCCACTCGGGCTGAGCTCAGCTCAGCCCCTGGAAGACAAGAGCCTGTGAAAAAGCCAGAACTGAAGGAGCAGAAGCCCTGCCCTGTCCCCTCTCAGCGGCACTCGGAAGGGAGGCAGGAATTGTGTCCTAGTTATTTAGCCAGCAGGAGATAACTCCGCTTCCCGGCGTGCCCCGCGCCGCTCGACAAACCTGCTCTGTAAATAACACACAGCCTTTGAGCTGCCGGGAGTGCATGGAATAAAATGGGAGCTGATTCATATTCCAACTGATCCTCTCCCTCCCCAAGCACCTGCGCCAGCATTAAGCCTCTTACCCGGCGCAGAGCGAGCCTGTATTTACATATCCTGCACTGCTGGGCACTGCCTCCTCTGCCAGGGCAAAGGCTGGCATCTCCCCAGTGCTGCTGGGCAGCTGCTCCCCCTCCAACACCCCTGAGCCCAGATCTGCCCCTCCCAGCAGTCCCACAGCACTCCTGCACCCACCTGCACCTGCAGTGACACAGAGAGATGGGGCAGATGCCACCCCAAGGTGCTCCATAACCAAACCCCGCTGGATTTTCCTGCTGGTTATTTTGTATTTTTCTCATTTTGTCAGCAATATGAGCTCAGTCACAGAAGGAGTTACTGCCATCACTGGGGTGGGACTGCAGGGGAAGTGACGGAGCTGGGGCTCACCATGCTCAGCTTCAGCTCCCGGGCCTGGCAGAAAGTCCCAGGGGAATGCTGAGAAACTGGAGCAAGGAGATGAAAGGGAAGTGGATGAGATTTGCTCCTTAGCAGAATTCAGTAGAGGTAGGTTTTCATGTTTATTTAAAGGTTACATTTGCAGAGTTTTCTGCACAGCTATTGACTGGAAATGACTGATACTGAGAAGGGGGGAAAAAGCTGAATGAGAGCAGACTGGGCTCATGCCTGGAGCAAAATGAGATGAAGAGGAGAAGCGTGAAGGTATTTATCCTTAAACTCAGATTTCATCTCAGTAGTTTCACCTAAGCCACGCCAAAAACCAGACAACACCTCAGATCAACTCTCAGAAGCAGCAATTTCAGCAGAGCAACTCGCAGGCTGAGCCTGGTCCAGCAGTGCTGCTGGGGAAGCCAGAGCAGCCGTGCTGACAAGGACCTGGATTTCCACCCAGAGGAGGAGAAGCTCCTCCCTCACCCAGCACACACTTGCACCATCACCACATCACTTAGATCTCCACAGCTGAGTGCAGAAAACCCTAAAAACACACAGAACTTGCAAAAGAGAATCTTCCAAAGCAGCCCCTGCTGCTCAGCTGACGCGGGCTCAGGTGAGCACAGCAATTCCTGGGAAGGATTGCAGCCACAGGGATGGGAAACAAACCCAACCCCATCAGCTGGCAGAGCACCAGCACACCAATGTAAATGCCCAGGTAAGAGCCCAGGGCAACCTCCTGCCATCTCAAACAATCCCATGGCTTCACAACTCCAGGCTCAAAGAGCAGCACCCCAAAGGAGGGCAGGAGGCCCAGACACCTTACCTTTTTCCCCGTTTGTTTCTCCACCATGTCGTTGCTGAGAGAGAAATCTTCTGACTGTGGTGTTTTAGAACACCCACCCTTGGGCATCGTTCTGCCTTCCTTACTTGATCTTCATTTATGCTGCCATCGCCTCATCATCAACCGTCTGCAGGAGAGAGGAAAAGGGAGGTCAGACATCTCAAAGGGTCTCTCCATTGTGGGGGGAAGAACAAGGATAAACCCCCTCCCAACCCCTGCACAGCAACACCAGGATGGCAGAGCACCCTCACATGTGGAAATAGCTGCAGCAGGCTCCTGCCACCTTCCCTGAGAGTAACAAGGTGCTGCAAGGAATCACACGTGGAATCACACAGAATCCCTGAGCCTGGAAAAGACCTCCCAGAGCACTGAGTCCAACCTGTGCCCAATCCCAGCCCTGTCACCAGCCCAGAGCACTCAGTGCCATGTCCAGGCCTTCCTTGGATGACACCCTCAGGCACGAGAACTCTGCCCTCTCCCCAGGCAGACCCTTCCAATGCCTGACAACCCCTTCCATGAAGAAATTCCTCCTGGTATCCAACCTGAACCTCCCCTGGCACAGCCTGAGGCTGGTTCCTCTCACCCTATCACTTGTTTCCTGGGAGAAGAGGCCAACTCCAAAGTGGATCAGACACAGCTTGTTTCATATGCAAGGAATAGCCTAGAAGGGATCAAATCCCACCAAAGAGCAACAGCCCTGCTGCTCTCCATGCACAGCATCACCCCAAGCCCACATAGAGCCTGCTGCAGTGTGTCCTGAGCATGGGGACACAGCCCAGGCTGGGACAGCCCTGCACCCCAGTTTGCCACACTGAATTCCCAGACACACTTGCAGAACCAAACCAATTACAAAACCTCCATTAAAAATACACTTTCTGAACGTGTTGCCATCGTGAGGCAGGAGCAGGGAGCACGGAGGGCTCGGTGTTCCAGGGCTGGTTTGTCACAGCTCCTCACCCTGCCCTGCACCTTGGCCTGGGAAAGCCAACCTGGAGAGGACAAAGCTCCTGCTCCTCCTGGGTTGCCTGGTTACAGGGCTGGGAAGACAACTGCCATGTGAAATACAGCTGGAGCAGGGCTCAGAACACCAGCTGCAGCCAAAGCCCTCTCAGGTGAACAAGAATATCTCCTCTCCCCAGACCAGAGGCTGGAGAGCATCAGCGGAATGGGGTATCTGTGAGGAGTGACCCCCAGCAACCCCAACAGCAACTGGGCTCCTGGCCTGAGCCTGGAGTGGCACAGACAGGAACTTTTCCCAACGTAATTGTCACCTGCCAGCTCTAAATTGCACCATTTACATCTTACAGCAGCAGCTCTGCAGAGCTACAACTGCAGGAAACTGTCCAGGGAGATGGGAATTCTCGGAGAGGAGAGAGAGAGAGGAGTCTTGTATTTAGAAGTTCTCTGGAAATCCCTTCAAAATTTCTGTTCCATTTACGCCTCAGAGGCCTTGGGACACTTTGGGTTCGTTTTTTTTGGTTTTGTTTCTAAAGGTGGTTCAGAGGCCCCAGCCCAGCCCTGAAGCAGCACAAATTCCCAGACCAAAGCACCAGGCACAGACAGCGCTGGTGTTTCCAGCAGGAGACTTTGCTTCCCAAGGCAGCTGACTCTCCAGCCCAGCTCCTCTGCCTGGCTGTGGGAAGGCTGTTATCCCATATTTCATATCCTGTATTTAGGAACTAAACTTTGGGAACTGAGAAAACACCTCCTCGTGTCCCCCTGCTCGACACAGGGACAGCCCAGCAGAGCCCACAGGGTCCCCTCCATGCTGCACATCCACTGGGTCCCTGCAGCCATTCCCAGCCCCAGGAATCTCCCTCTGCCAGGCATCATTAGCCAGCTGGGAACATGTCAGAATTATTTCCCCTCGGTTTCTCTTACAGGGGCTCATTAAGGTGCAGATACAGGAGACAGGAGCGTGTGCCTGGAAGGAGGCAGGAGGAGAGGACAATATTCCATTCAATATTCACTGCAAATCTAAGAGGTGGAAATTCAGATGAAGTGCTGGGCAAGGGAAATTTATTTCTATTAAATAAATTGGATATTAAACCCAAGCAGCTTCACTTCTGCTGATGGAGGGACCAGCCACGCTCTGCTCCCAAACCCAGCCCCACGTCACTGCTCAAAGCACCCCAGGATCCTCACACTGCCAATGTCTTCCCAAAAAAACCGTGCCCACTCCCAAGTCTTTGTGGCTGCTTGTACCAGGGTAGGCACCTATTCACGTGGAGCTTCCAAAACCTGTTTAACTGAGAAAAGGCCAGACGGATGCCAGATTAATTCTGCGCCCCTTCTGTTCGCGGAGCTGACTCATTACACTTGGAAAGCCGGCTGCCTCTCCGGGTAAACACAGCCCTGGCCTGTTCCACAGCTTGCAGGGAGTATCACATTTGCACAACAATTACCGACAACGACGCTGCCTTCCTTTCATTTTTAAGCACGTTTAATAAGTTCGTTTCATTTTTAAGCACGTTTAATAAGAGTCAGAGGGGAGGCACAGATTCCTGGCTGGAAGAGCCTTCCCCAGCTCGAGACAGCATTTGCAGAGTGGCAAATCTAGGGCTGCAGAACGACAATTTGGCTTCAATCCCTCCTCGTTTAAGAGCTGGATGAGCCACCCCCTTTCCACGATGCCCCTCTCAAGCTCACCTCCCTACAGGAGACAAGCAGCACCCTTCCTATTCCACAAACAATTAACTCAGCTCCTCGGAGCAGCCGATTACATGTGGCTGCACAACACCAAGTGGGAGACCGAGTGAGCTCAACAGAATATAATCCCTCGTACTTCTCCAGGAAAACAAAGGAGCTGCTTACCCCTGGCCAGGGGCCAGCCCGGTGCACAGCAGGCCCCCAGCCTGGCCACGGCAGACCCTGCTGCTGGAGAGGCTGGATCCCACTCAGCCCCCTGGGAAAGCGGTGAATAGAGAGGGGGAGCCTGCCCTGGGATGGACTGGGCTGGGCATGGCAGCTCCTGCTGTTCCAGGATGGCTGGATGCAGCAGGGAAGGCTGTGGTGGTCCCAGCCCATGGAGTATTGCCAGCTGGGAGACAGCTGGAAGACACCCAGCCCAGTCACCCTGCTCTGGACTGGGGCCCTCCTGCTCCCCCCTGCCCTGGGGGGGGATCAGAGCCCCCACAGCACCCCGAGCAGCCTCCCAGAGGATGGAGGAACAGGACTCTCTGGAACACAATCAGGAGCAGGGCTTGAGCCATGAGGAATGAGTCTGGGAATGGCAGGGCTCTGCAGAGCCAGCCCCGGGCACACCCACCCACGATCGTCCCCTGTCCCCACACTGGGCCAAGGAAACAGCTGAAAATGGTTTTTCTTTTGCCCAGGGCATAACAAGTCCAAGCCACACACTGAGACCAAATACGTCTGTGAAGGACCTCAAAAGACCACAATCCCGAAAGGGATGGAAGGGAAGGGGGCGTCATCTCCCCTTGGAGGGAGGAGGAAGAGGAGGAGGATGAAAGCACTGCTGGCTCCAACCCCAGGACATGTGGGCAGCCGGGAGGCAGCGTGGGAGCTGCGGCACCCATCAGCCAGGACAGGCTCCCGGTGAAGGCAAGAGGCAAACTGGGACAGGGACAAAGAACAAGGACAAAGCCCACAGACAGACTCCAGCCCTGCCAGACAGCACCAACTCTGGGCTCGACAGGAGAGCAGCTCCTGAGTAACCAACCCTAGGGACATTTAAACTCCCCTTCCCTACCCCTCCTGCTTCATGGAACCAGTGAGCAACACCCCAACATCCTCATCTGTGCCATGGGCAGGGACACCTTCCACTGGACCAGGCTGCTCCGAGCCCCTTCCAACCTGGCCCTGGACACCTCCAGGGATGGGGCAGCTGCTCTGGGCAACCTCCCCACCCTCAGAGGAAAGAATAAAGAACATTTCCAGATGCATCTCCGAGGGGAATGACAGCCTTTCCTGGACTCAGCCCTCCTTCCCTGCCCTCCCGCAGAGCAGCCAAACTCCTGCCATTCAATCTGAAGCCACAACAAATGAGCTCATGCCCACGATCTGTGCACTGCAGCCTGCCTGTACCCCGCCAGCTTGGAGTAAAAAAGATTGTGGAGCCTTCTTTAAATGCCAGAATAGGAGGGAGCTGGCTGGAGGCTCCTGCCCATGCAAACCCCCCGATGCAATTAGAGCCCCAGACACTATTTGCACAGATCCAACACATTTGTTTGGTCTGAAAAGGTTGGAATAGGAACAAGCCTGTGAAAAACGAAAATTTTAATACCTCAGTCTCCTTTTAAGGATGCTGTCTTAAATCTTTGAAAATTGCCTTAGATTAATAACTCACACCCACAATTTGACACTTGTCCCCCAGCTCTGGAAAGCAAAGGCAAAAAACCAAGAGCTGATGTCTTTCAACACACAGAACCACTGAATCCCAGAATGGTTTGGGTTGGAAGCGACCTCAAAGCTCATCCCATTCCACCCCCTGCCATGGGCAGGGACACCTTCCACTAGAGCAGGTTGCTCCAATCCCTGCCCAACACTTGCAGGGGTGAGGCAGTCCCAGCTTCTCAAAAACAGCACTGTCCCAGCTTCAGCCCAGCCCTGCTGTGTGCTCAGGCTGCTCCACCAAGGCATCCCCTGCACCAGGTAATCCACCTGCCCCAGCACCATCCTGCACCTGTCTGGCCAACACGAGCCACAGTTAGTCCCTAGAAGTGCCTGTGAGCAGCAGCAGGAGTGCAGTTTGGGGAACAAGGAGCAATTGTTCTTTGTGCTCCAGATCAGCTCTGGAAGAGCAAAGTCCATGGTTTTCCACGGTGAGTACACACGGCCGGGAGCAGCAGGAGCCCTGCAAACCTGCACAGCAAACACAGGTGGTTTCCCCAGCACCTGACAATGGGTAATCACAAAGATTAGTTAGTACTGAGATAGAGCAGTGTGAGGTGCTAATTCCTAGAGCCAGAACTCAAACCACGGAGGATGGAGAGCGCAGTCAGTGGGGCAGCACTGTCACCTGGTGTCACAGCTGGGCCCACCCTGGTCTCACAGCTCCATCATGTCACTCCTTATCAGGAGTTCTTAGTGATGACACATCTTTCTTCACCTCTTTGCTGGGCTTCTCCTTTCCTGTTCTCAGTCACTGCCTGGTCCCAAGTAACTGTCCTTTCTTCCCCCTTTCCAAAAATATTTATTCTTTACCCCATATATCCTGACCTCCTGATATCCTGCAAGGACTGGCTTGGGCAAGGCTTGCTCTCTCTCAAACACACACCAGCCAAGTAAACTTGCTCAGCTGGAACCACGGAACGCCAGACTGGGACAGAAGGGACCTTAAATCCCATCTCATTCCACCCCTGCCATGGGCAGGAACACCTTCTGTACATCAGGGTGCTCCAAACCCTGGCCTTGGACACTTCCAGGGATGGGGCAGCCATAGCTGCTCTGGGCTACCTTTGCCAGGGCCTCACCACCCTCACTGTAACAAAATACAATGATCCTGCAGCCTAAGTTACTTAAATTAAACTGAATTAAATAATATTACTGACTTACAGCAGCTGTTAGTATTTCAATCTTTTGTGGGACAGATGCCCTTTCCCAGAGTTCCTCAGGACCTGCAGAAAACAACACAGTGGAGCAGCTGAGGCTGCACATGGATGTGCACCCAGGTCTCCAAGGATCACCATGAAGATGATGCTCATGACCTTGCTGGGCACCATGAATGCCCAGCTCCCCCATGGTTCTCCAGTATGGCTCCACCACACGAGCCCACCCTGGCTAAGGGGCTCAATTCGAGCCACAACCCCACACCTGTGACCTCCCAGCGTCTCCTCCTGTCCCAGCAAGAGAGCAGTGGTCTCCAATTCTGACAACTCAACATATTTCTACTGCACCAAGTGTTGCTATTTAACAGGATTATATTTGGAAATTTCTGCTCAACCACACTGTGATTCAGAATCTTCCAGCTGGGACCATTCTCAGGAGACACAAAATCCAAACTAGAAGAGCTCTGACAGAGCCCTGCACCCACTAGCAGCCACTCGCCTGTGTGGTTTCTCCGGGAGCAATTTTTCCCACAAACCCTTCCCTCAATTATCCGTCCACAGCTGCCTCTGGTATTGCTCCATTTCGGGATGCTGCCGATGATCTGGGTCCTGGCCAAGTTACAAAACTGTACTTTGAGTCAGTGCTCGGGGCTGTGGTCTGGGAGCAGGATTAGCTGTGATGTGGAAACCTCTGGAGCAGCCAGAGCGCTACAGGAAGGCAGCTGCACCACTGCTAGCCAGGGTGGGAAAGCTGATTATGACACTGTTGTCCTCTCTGGGATGGCTCTGGATCACCAGCCCAGATCAAAACCTGATGGAGAGAGAGGACTCTGCGCTTCTCCCATCTCCTCAGCTTCTGCTGGACACCCATCAGGCTTCAGCCAGGGAAGAGCTGTAACCACGTCTACAACACAGTCACTACCAGAGTTTCTGCACATCAACCTCCTTAAAACAGTGACCAACTCCCCACGGCCATTCCCAGTGCTGCTGCACATGGGAGGAAAAACACAGCCTGAACTACCCAGCATAAAGGGAACAAGGGAGAAATGCAATGCTGCTGAGCTGAGAAGTCTAAGGAGCTTCACCTGCAGCTCACCAGGATGTGAGTTGGATCTTGAAAGTCCAATCAGCTGGAAAAGACAGGGATCCCCCCAGGGCTACTTTATCCTGGCAGAATTTCAGCACCACAGATCTGCAGAACCAGCTCCATTCCCAGGACAGTCTGGGGAGCTGGGCTCTGCCCCCTGTGCCAGTCATGGAGTCATGGCTGCGGCTTCCAAATGCAGCTCAAGGGGTTTGGCAGCATCAGCCAAGCCCCAGAAACGAGCCAGACACGATTTTCAAGACAGAGAAACAAATGAGCACAGACAATTCCTGACCGTCAGGGCCCGAAGGGTGGCAGATGCAGCAGCAGTGGCTGTCGGTGCCCTGGCAGTGCCCTGTGTCACCCACACCACGGTGGCACTGGGCTGGCAGGGGCTGCTGGCTCGCTCTGCTCCCTCCTTGGCCAGGCTGAGCATCCCCTGTGCTCCCAACCTGTGCATGGTCCATCCTCCCACTGCTGCCACCAGGGCCCTTCCCAAGGGGAGGCTGCAGGACCAGCACTGCTCCTGTGGAAAGCTGCTGGTGGCTCCAGCGAGTCCCATCTGCTGCTCAGCTGCACAACAGGAGGGCTGGGGAAGGGAGCAGGACCAAGGGTGTGTTTGGGCTCATTTGTGGGTGTCTGAATGAGCACAGGCATCACCATCCTGCGCCTCATCACCAACAACCCTGTGCCTGGTTCACCCCTGGGCACTCAGAAATGGCTCTGAGATAACAGAGCTGAACAGAGACCTGGCCCTGGGAGCCTGGGCTGCCTGAATTCCATAACTACTCCATATTCCCAGTGTCCATCTCTGTACATACGTGTGCACATGGACACACACACATTTAATGGACACACATCCCCTAGTAAAACCCCACTGAGACTCACTCCTGTCCTGCCCAGTTTTTGGTACCAGTGTGTTCACATCTAGGACAAGAAACAGCCTTAACTACAAATAAACCACGTGACTTAAGCTCTTAAACCCGAGAGGAGAACACAAACAAGCACAGTCATTACATAAGAGAGAAACCAGAAATATTTTGCAAAAGGTGCCATGACCCAACAGGGCACTTCAAGTCAAGAGACCCTCAACTGAGAGCTCTGCAACACCAGCTACCCCCCCAGTGAAATCCCTGCTTGAGCCTTGGGGGATTTGGACAAAAGTTTTGGGATGAATGTGTTTATATCTGGTTTCAGTCCGTGATGTCGCAACAGGCAAGTAACATCTTCTCCCAGCTGTGAGCAGGAAAATCCATGGTAATGGCAGCAAAACATTCCTCATTCTCCCATTCTTGCACAATTCTTCCCAAGACCCTTTTTTCCATCTCAGCATCCTCGTGCTTCCTCCCAGTGTGGGAACCTCAGAAATATTTTTGGTGGATTCAGGAACAAGGTCCAGACAGAACAAATCTCACACAGGGGCCCTGAAGGCATCAGGCTTTGGGGAAAACCCAGCACAGAAATTCAGTGATTTCCTGTTATTTGGGGCCTGCAAACCCAGGAGTTTTGTTTTCCTATTTCTTCTTTCTCCCTGAGGCCAGGGGCTTCCAGATTCCAGACTCACATTTGATCCACGTACAAAACACTTTGCAGCAGCACTGGGATTTGTTTGCCACGTTACTGGCAGCTTTTAAATGACAGGGCAACAACTGAATAGACATGGACAGAAGGTCAGGTGGAAATGGGCTTGGAGCAACCTGGCCTAGTAGAAGATGTCCCTGACCATGGCAGGGGGTGGGATGAGAGGAGCTTTAAGGTCCCTTCCCACCCAAACTGTTGCATGATTCTATGAAAAGACTGATTCACAGCTCCCATTAAACTGGAATTCTGTAAGCATGGAAGGCACCTGGGGAGATGAGGAAAAGCCTGGGCCATGAGAAATTCCAGCCCAGTGCCAGGGCAGCACTCGGCAGGGAAGCCCTTCTCCCAAGCACAGCAGCTCAGCACAGCACCAGGGCTGGGCCAGCACCGGGCTCCAGCCGCATCCACAGCTCCAGGCAGCCAGGAGGGAAGGGCAGGGAGGCACAGTGGGGGCATGGAAGGGCTTCCGTGCTCATTTCTGGGCTCACTCAGAGCTGGCTCCCCTTGTCCTCAGCTGCAGAACCATCACCACACTTTCTGTACCACTCCAAAAGCCATGGTGGCTCCCTGAGCCCTGCCACACTGATACCAGCAGTGGACTTCCTGATTGTTGCAGCTCGAGCTGGAAGCTGAGCTCCAGCTGGAGCTGTGCTGCTGACGACAGCCCATCACTACTGACCGAGCTGTGTGACACAGCTTGCTGTGCTTCCATGGGGCTCTGCGTGCCACAGCCAGCACAGCAAACACAAATCCTGAGCTCCTCCAGGCAAGCACACACCCTCTGCTGCCAGGTGTATGGGGGGAAGCACCGAGCCCGTTACCTTCCCCACTTCTGCTCTTCGTGTTCCAGAAGCCAAACCTCCTGTCCACTTTTCCCATTCCTGGTCCAGCACACGGTGACTTGGCTGTGGTGGTGCCAGGAGGCTCAGGCCGGGCTCAGCCCGGTGCCAGGAGGCTCAGGCCGGGCTCAGCCCCGTGCCAGGAGGCTCAGGCCGGGCTCAGGCCGGGCTCAGCCCCGTGCCAGGAGGCTCAGGCCGGGCTCAGCTCTGTGCCAGGACCCTGGCTGGCCACACGTCACAGCCCAGGGGAAGGGGCCATCCTGGGCCAGGGTCTGGCAGGGAGGTTTGGGCATAGCACAACCCTGCTGGCTGGTTTGCAAATAATCAAAGCAAGGTGAGTTCTCCACAAACCTGCAGCTTTCCATCTCCCAGATCACACAGCTTTTGAAGGAGCTCCATTGTATATAAAGACACAGGAGTGCATTTACCAAAAAGGGTATGTTCTTGTATGGGGGAAACTCCATTTTAACTACAGAGCTCTTGTTGAAGATGCCATGGGGAGCTGTAAGAACAGATCTGCTTTAACAGATTTTTCTCTAAGGACACGAGTCCCCAAAAACAAAAACCTGAGAGCCTCTCCTGATTTTGAGCCCAGTGAAGTGACACAAGGCCTCTGGTAAAACAATTCGTTATAGAGCTGTTGCTTCAACTGGCCAAAACCTGAGAATACCCAGAGAGGCTGTGGATCCTCCGTCCCTGGAAGTGTTCAAGGCCAAGTTGGACAGGGCTTGGATCAACCTGATCTAGTGGAAGGTGTCCCTGCCCATGGCACAGGGTGGGACAACATGAGCTTTAATGTCCTTTCCAAACCAAACCACTCCATGACTCTGTAATTCTAGGAATACCTGGAGCACCTGACCAGACACGTGCTGTGGTGGGATGTGTGGCCCTGCTGATGTCCCCAGCACAGCCCCACCACAGCTCACCCAGGAGCCCCAGCATCTCCCAAAAGGCAAAGCACAGACAACACATACATGTGGCAAACTGAGGGAAAAAAACCCAACAGATTCTCTGCCGCCTCCTTGTCTTCCCTAAAAAGCAAGGTCTGTCTCCCAGCTGCCTGCTGGATCCGCCTGCCTCCCCCAGGCTGAGGAGCCCGGGGTGAACACGAGGCACTTGGGAGCAGAATTTGGAGAGGGGAGGGATCAAAGCCAGGCTTTGCAACCCTGGCGGGGGGAAAATAAGCTGGGAGTGACAGGAACCTCTACCCCAAAAGCAGCCCAAAGCCAGGCTGCAGCCACACCAAAATAACACATCAGGGGATGCATGGAGCCAAGTCCTGGAGCAGGATCATGAGGATCCAGGTAGGAATGGAACAATGGGAGCAGTACTATTCACTGCTGGTCCCCCAGGTCTGCGCCAGGCCGAGGTGGCACACCTGGCGCACAGCACACATAGTCCCAGCAGGATCACAGCAAGCAAAAGGGAACCACAGCCTTGAGAGCTGAGCACAGCCAGCTCTCCCTGTGATCTGAGGCCTGAACCTTCTCACAAAGCAGAGTGGAACCCTGGCACAACCAGGCTCAGGAGCACACAGCCACGCTGAGCTCCCCCTGCACCTGAGGGCAGATGCTGCTGGTGCCCACGGAGGGCTCAGCCCCAGAGGCCACAGGAGCAGGACAGAAGTGCCAGCCTTTGGCAGAGTTTTGTGCTCTTGGCTTGGTCCTTTACCTATGGGGTGAATAAGGGCACAGAAAACAACCCAACCACATCTTGTCCCAAACTGATTTTGCCCCCTAGCCAAGGTGAGGGAGATGGGAATGTCAGAGCTGTGGTTCCCAAGCACTGCACACTGAAGCTCATCCACCTCTCCAGAGAATCCCACAGACTGGGCAGTTCCACCAGACACCTCCTGACTGAAAGCTGCCCAGCAGAGCCTGGCCACCTCCAGGGAGCACTGCCCTGTTTCACGTACCCCACACCTGGGCTGGGGCATACAGCACTCAGGACTTAAAGACAAGCAACAACAAAGCACATGAATTCACCAATGGGCTCCACGTGATCCCACCACGAGCTCCACAACCTGCAGGAGCAACACAGGAATTTCCTCCTTGGGCTGCTGACCTACTAAACTGGTTGGAATCAGCGGCATCAAACACTCCATGTCGGAAAGGAGTTTAACAGGCTGGAAAGGGGTTTTACAGCCTGGAAGGGCTTTCAGTGCCCGCACGCTCCGTGCTGGCTCTGCAGGGAGCTTTTCCCGTGGCTGGGCAGAGCCCAGCTCCCTCGGGGCTGTGTTTGCCCAGGCCAGCAGCCGCCTGCCCCGGCTGTGCAAACAGCGGCCCCGGCCCCACGCAGTATCGTGGCAACGTGGCTGAAGCCGGCTTTGCAAACTCACCAAGTGTGCAAATTAATTTCATTATCCGCTCTTGCACATCATAAGGAGGGAAAACAAATAACCTGCCCGAAAGTACATTCTAGTAATTATTAACAGGGCGTCAGCAGAGCCCGGGGGAGCAGAGAGGACGGGCCGGGAGCAGAGCCTGGCACTGCCGGGCTGGAGCACTCTGCACGTCGGGACTCCGTAAATCTAAACCCCAGCCTCGTGTGCCTCTGCTCCCTGCTCAGCCCCAGGAGTCTCCACACGCCTGGCTGCACCTTCTCCCAGCAGTAAAACCATCCCAGTAACTCACCAGCAAAGCTCTTGGCTTCCATTTGCTTTTGCTTTCACGGAATCACTGAGATTAGAAAAGACCTCCAAGACCAGCAAGTCCAACCCGTGACCAATCTAGGGATTGCAGTCACCAGACCAGCACACTGAGGGTCATGTCCAGGCACCCCCTGAACACCTCCAGGGATGGGGACGCCACCACCCCCCTGGGCAGCCCCTGCCAATGACTGACAACCTTTTCCATGAAGAAATTCTTCCCAATGTCCAACCTGAGCCTCCCTCGCACAAAGTCCCTCTCCCCCACACACACACTGGAGCACCCTGAGCTGTCAGGGCTGTACACAAACCTCCTCTGGCAACGACTGGCAAAAACCCAGGTGCGCACTGAGTGTTCTGATTCCTATTTTATTTTACAATAAAAGCCTCCTTCAGCTTGGCAGCAATGCTGCCCTATCCCAGAAATCCCCCTCCCTCCAAAAATAAGAGCAAACTCTGAGATTTAATACCCTGTAGCACATGATAATTTAATTCAGTGCTGCATGCCTGGATTACACGACCCCTTCCCTGTCCTGACAGGCACAAATCCCGTGCTATGGCAAAATGCGGTTAGGGAGCTGGAATTTCTGTACAATAATCTTCACTCTTAGAAATCCAAGCCACTCCCATGTCCCCCGTGATGATGTGGCTGTAGATGACAATGAACCAACCCCATGGGCCTGACCCCACCACAAAGCACTCCTGAATGCTGTATCTGCGCCAGGAATTGAGGAGATCCCTCCCTGCCTGCCCTGGCTGCCTCCTGAAAGGCATTTGGAAAGCATCTTCTGAGGCTCCCAGTTTGGGGGGATTTAGTTTGATCACGGAAAACTGAGAGGTTCTCAGTTTGGAGGAGAGCAGAGCACTCTGAACCTACCAAATCCAGGCTGGACAAGGTTGGGAGGAGGTGTCCCTGCCCATGGCAGGGGGTGGAACAGGATGAGCTGCAAGATCCCACCCAAACCATCCCATGATTCTGTGATTCTACAGCAGGGCTGTGGCAGAGCTCCAGCAAATCTTCAGGCATTATTAGTAAGCCATTAAGAGACACTGTCAAGACAGATAGGCTTTGAGATTGCTTTCCAAGGCAGTTGTCAGGGACTTTGGGATGCACCAGGTGCTGCAGCAGCAGCTCAATTTTCCCTGCAAGCAGCCTGTCATGTGAGCACTGCTTCAACAGGGACCTCACAGCAAGAACCCAAGATTTTTCCAAGGTGCAGCCACATCCTAAACCTGGCCTGGCGTTGCATCATGGCCATGGGACTTAGTCAGAGCCTGCTTTGGATGAGATTCCTGTACAAACCTGCTCCCACAGGAGCACCCAGCTCCCTGCAGGCACAGCCTGGGGATAGAACACCCTGACCCAGGGGTGCTGATTCACCAGACAGGCTCCTCCAGCCCCTGTCCCAGCGCCAGAGGGGCACCAGAGCCCGTGGATCCATCTGTGCTCTCCTCCCTCCCTGTGCCTTGTTTTCGGCAGGGAAGATCCAGCTGCATGTCCACAACCCTTAAAACAAACTCCCCCGTGGTTCCTGGAGCTTTTTATCCCCCGTGCTCTTGAGAACATCAATATAAACAGATCTGCACAGAAATTCTTTCATCTTCTACCAGCCAAGGGCTCCTTGTGCTGCTCTGCAAGGCTGGAGGGCGTGGTGACCTTCAAGGGCTTCCCCAGCCTTCCTCCTCCTCCCCCCACTCCACCAACTGATCACAAACCAAGCCATGGCTCCTCATGGAACCTACATGCTCCATGCACACAGAATCCCAGAGTCACTGAGTTTGGAAAACACCTCCAAGATCCTCACATTACTACAACCTCCATGAGATCTTCGTGCTCCATTCCCACCCACTGCCCGTCTGGGAAGGTGCAGGTCCCCACTGGCCAAGTCCAAAGGTATTTTCACATTCCCTCTATTTCCAAGCAGTTTCTGTATGACTCACACTCTGTCACAATCTATTTTCCCTGAGTTAAGTCAAAGTGCAGGGATTTGAAGTCAAGTCATCCATTCATGATGTATTTTCTTCTCCTTCCTTCTCTCCTCAAGACCTCCCTCAGTACATTTTCTTAAAGTGCTCTGTATATCCCTATTCTGCTGGACCTGGCCACGTGGTTTTATAGGAACAGCATTAACCAACATGTTTAATCCAGACTGCTTTTTGGTTTTATGTGTTTTGTCCTTTTTTTAAATCAGCAGTACAGTTTTCCATAGTCTAAGTGGAATCAAAGATAACCCATAACACCATTTCCACTCTCTTCCATTTAAAGACACCCTCAACATTTCTCAGAGAGCACAAGCAAGACCAAGGGGCGATTTTCTGCCTTTCTGATGTTAAAAAGCACCTGTTTCTAGTTCTGGGCCATAACACACTGTCCATAACCATGTGTGAGCAGGGAACACTGCAGGTCCAGAGCTGGAAGAAGCTCTCCAATCCCTCATTACTCTGGATGGATGGAAATTGCTGGATAAGGACACTTCCACCCGCTGGTTTTCTCTCCCATCCTTATTTTTTTGCATCTTTACATCCTTTTGCATCTTTAACACGTGACCAGCCTTAAGAAGCTGAGTTCTGTCCTCATTTTAGTGCGAGCTCACCACGCTGCTGCTGCCATCAGCCCAAGGGTGTGAGTCACAACCCAGCCTGCACATGAAGCGATTTATTTAAAATTCCATGGAAAATGTTAACGCCTCGGTGCCGTACGGGGAAAGTCTATCCCACCCATCCCACCCATCGTGCTGCTCCAGCCCCAGCACCTGGGCTGGGTGTGCTGAGCCACCAGAGAGCCAGGCTGGAGCTGGAAACATCTCCAGCAGCTACCCCAGCACACGGGGGCTTCACTGTTCCCATTCAATCCCACCTTCCATGCAAAAGGGAACAACAGCAACGAGTCCAAGGAAAACTCCACACGTCATTATCCCCAGTGTGCTCTGAGCACAAGTTCCTCCCCAGGCAGCCATGGCAGGCTCAGGTTTAAAGCACACCTGAATGTAGCCATCCTGTAGGAATTATAGCTGCCAACAATCTATAAATACTTGTATTATTTACTCATTTTAGCAAATCCTTAAGTGGCCTCTCAATACATAATGGGGCTCACAAGAAACATGTGAACAAACCTTCCTGGTGCAACAGGACAAAGGGTGATGGTTTTAAATTAAAAGAGGAGAAATTCAAATCAGATATAAGGAAGAAACTCTTCCCTGTGAGAGTGGGGAGGCACAGGGTGCCCAGAGAAGCTGTGGCACCCACCTGGGTCCCTGGCAGTGTCCAAGGCCAGGCTAGAGGAGGCTTGTAGCAACCTGGGACAGTGGAAGGTGTCCCTGCACATGGCAGGGGCTGGAACCGTTTAAGGTTCTTCCAACCCAAACCTTTCCATGATTCTGTGATGGTTCCATACTGATGCTCCCAAGAGTGGCAGCTCAGCGTGGTGGGACTTGAGGACCAGGTCCCCAGCTCCCACTTCCAGGCTAATCCACCACCTGTCAGAGGTCAAACAGCCCTTCCCACAACATGCACAAGTGACAAACTCCTTAAGGTCACACATCAGCCACGACTGCTTCAAATGCCACTGGCCAACAGACCCCACCAGGAGCCATCAGAGATGCTTCTCCTGAGCCCCCTGCTCCTGCCACGGGACCTGCTGCATTCCAGTCCATTCCCAAGGCCAGCAGAGCACCCTCCTGCAGCTCCTGGTGCAGGGGATCACACGGTTTGGCCCCTCCAGGTCTGCATCCCCGGCAGGCACCTCCCGGGCCCGATGGGGATGGGCACGACTCATGTCGGTCTCTCTAAGCCCTTTCACCTCAGAGCCTCGTGACTGGGACTGAGCCAAGAGATTAAAAACAGCTTGTGAAACACAAAGTGTGATTGTTTCCTTTGGGTCTGGGCAGCAGGGTACAGACAGACTGGGATACGGACAAACCAGGGGGTTTCCTGTGCAATGCAGGATGTCACAGGTGCCACACTGTGCCCGGACACACTGCAGCTGTGCAGGACAGGCATCCCTGCCACACTCAGCCTGTCCCACAATACTGGGATATACCGGAAATTCTGTCACTGGAGTTACAGCAAAACATGGCTTGTTCAGTCCTCTGTACAACAGCAAATTAAACCACAGAATCCTTGGAATGCTCTGGGTTAACGGGACATTAATCTCATCCCACCCCCTGCCATGGGCAGGGGCACCTTCCGCTATGCCAGGGTGCTCCAAGCCCTGTCCAATCCATCCTTGGACCCTTCCAGGGATCCAGGGGCAGCCACAGCTTCTCTGCACAATTTGTGGCACCCTCACCACCCCCTCATCCCGTGGGAGCATCTTTTGCTGTCCCACTACACCAGTCCCTCCACCCCACAGATGAAGGATGTGAGGACCAAGCACTATTTGCAGCAGGTTTTACTTCCAAAAAGCCTGGTCCAAACCAGCTGTGGCCACTCTCCCACCACGACTCCTGCAGATGCTCTGCTCTCACTGAGATGTGAACTGGGGAATTTTTTTCCCTGCTTTCTAAAAAGTGCCTGAGGAACAGGTTTAGTTCAGCGCAGGAAGGTGCAGCAGGGAAGGACCAGCTCAGCACTTTGGACACCCAGCCAAGGCATCGATTAGGACCGGCTTTGCACACTAATTGCCATCAGAACTGCCCCTCCCCTCCCGTCGAGTGGAGCCCTGAATGGGGGCATTGTCTCAGGGCAGAGCAGCTCTCCAGCCCCAGCCCCTGCACATGGGACCCTGGTGCTTTGCAGGAACAACAAAATCCCAGCAGAAGTCCATTAGCATCCAAAGGGAGGAGCCTGAATGGATCACAAGGATTCTTTGGAAAGTAAGAGTGAAACGAATGCAGTAAAATGCCACTTTTAAGTGATGCTCATTGTCCAAATTAAACCATCAGCAGCAAAGACCTTGACTCTCCTAAGCTTTCAGTGCAGGACATGCTGCGAGCCGGGAAAGAAGCTGGTAGGAATTTTAAGCCCTGGACTTGTCCCAAGTATGGATTACTCCATTTCTTTGCGAGCACTTGATCACACTGAGCTATATTTGGATTCCCAGAGCCCAAGCTCAAATCTCCAGCAGGGTGTACATGGCTGCAGCCTCTGCCACACACAGGTCCCCATGTCACCCAGCCATGGGACAGGCTCTGTGGGAGCTGGTGAATGTCCCAGCCTGGAGGGGATGGCAGGAGAGAGCAGTGGGCAGCCCCTGTCCTGTCCCCCCCAGGCCCCTGCCCAAAGCCCCCCTCGAGGCTCCCATCCCACTGCTCAGGTTCAGGGTCTGCCTGCTCCTGGAGAGATCCCTGATGCCAAAGCACCTTCCCAGCCCTGCTCCTGTGCAGTCCCTGTGCTGCTGCTCACCCCCAGCTGTTGGCTGTGCGTGGCTATTTTTGCACAGCCTACAGAACAAAAATATAGGGAGCTATGTTAGGTGAAGGCTTGCACTGTTCACGGTGTGATGACAGCCAAACTAGGTCAAGCCTTAGCCAGATTCCTTTAAAAAAGGAAAGGAAAAAATAATCAGTGGGGGAGCAGCAAACTCCTAGGGAAAAAAATGCTTGTGAACATCTACAATACATACTGTGCACTAGATGACTGGGGCAAAAATACATCTATAGCTACATCTTTCTGTAATTTAAATGGTAGATTTTGAATTTTTGAATTTTTTTAAGGACATTAACATGCCTTGAACTGCAAAGGAGATATTCCACATGCATTTAAACCAAAATAGAGTTTTCACCTATGAAATGTAAGCTGGTAGCCCACTTTTGGTGTAGGCTGTGGGCAACTTGATTGTATTCCATGGCTTCTCCCCCATGAATAAAGGTATTCTCCTGCTGCTCTGGGAGCAGGGGGTGGGCAGGTAAGAGGATCCCAGTTCTGGTGAGAAAGCTAACTTGATA
This sequence comes from Geospiza fortis, assembly GCF_000277835.1. Classification (NCBI taxonomy): domain Eukaryota; kingdom Metazoa; phylum Chordata; class Aves; order Passeriformes; family Thraupidae; genus Geospiza; species Geospiza fortis. Next base: position 2,450,382 of record NW_005054373.1, read on the forward strand.
TCATTGTCTACAAGGGGAGAGGAAGGTAAATGAGGTAAATTTCATTCCTATTCCAGAGGACAGATTCCCACTAGGGACTGGATCCTGCTGGGTCAGAGAGAGCTGAGGGTGTCCAGCCTGGAGAGGAGAAGAATCTGGGGAGAACCTAGAGCCCCTTCCAGTGCCTAAAGGGGCACTAAGAGAGCTGGAGAGGGACTTTAGACAACAGCCTGGAGGGACAGGACACAGGGAATGGCTTCTACTGCCAGAGGGCAGAGATGGATGGGATATGGGGAAGGAATTCTACCCTGTGAGGGTGGTGACAGTTGGACAGAGCTTAGAGCAACCTGGGATAGTGGATGGTGTCCCTGCCCATGGAACACACAATAGACATGTGGCCTGGGCCGGGATTGTCATCTCCTGGCAGAGAAAACCCTGAACTCACAACCCTGCAGAGGCTCATGGAAATGAAGAACTGGGTGATTTTAAAACACCTTCCTAGTGAAAAACGTTCCCAGGTTTAGTTAAACGTGCCAGATAAAGCCTCTGTTCCTGTAGAACCTGATGCACGATTATCAGTCAAGGCCAACGTATTTACCCTAAAATTGGGTAATATTGTTTTATGGTTCTTAATAGTTGAAGCCGACAAAGCTCTGAACAGACGCTGCCGAGCAGTTTCTCAGCCTTTCATCAGCGCTGCGTAGGCGTTGAATTCTGGAGCTAATCACCTTAGCAACGGCTCTAAACATATGTGCAGTGACATCAGCTGATTTCTGAAAGCTGTAAATAGAGGATAATAGCACGAAAAAATTCTGGATCCGAGCCAAGACCTAAAAAACATACTATTAAAACACCGCCTGTAATTCAATGTATGCAAACTTGTTTGCATCCCCGCTCCCCAAAACCTGGGTAATTACACACCTACCAGCACAACTGGTGATTGTCCCACTGCAGGCTGCTCTCAGTTTCAGGAATTTCCCAGAAAATGAGGATTTGATAGAAATCCTTCTTTAAATTTAATTTTACAGAGCCTGGAGAAGAAGCTGCAATATGAGGCTGAAGGGACCAGCCCCAGCCCCAGCCCTGCGTTTTAAAGTCAATGAGTAACAGCTTCAACTTGGAGAATTATTTGTAAATAAGAAGATCAACAATGTGCTCATGGGCTTCACCAATGAGTCACGCAGGAACAGGAACCATGGCAAACTGTGCTCCAAGGACGTGCTGAAACACCAAACTGTGCCCTTGCAAAAGAGGAGCTGCAGCAGGAGCAGCAGCGAGGAACCCGCTCCTGGCCGCCGTGCGCCGAGCAGGCAGCCTGAAAGGGGCACATTCTGAATTACCTCATGTTTGGTACCTCATTAAGACCCCAAACTGTCCGTTCAGGGAGTCCCTCAATCAGCCATCAGCGTAAGACACGAGGACAATATAGTTTTTGTTCCCCTCGTCTCGTTGTGACCCATATTCCCGAGGCCTGTTGTGCAGGACGTGACCCGGCCTCCTAAAGAAACTTTTGCAGAGCCTCCGTGGTGAGCTGGCAGCAGGGAGAGAGCGAGGGGAGACGGAGAAACGGCCTTAATAGGATTTTCAAATGTCAAAAAATATCTTTAGCAGGCCCATTTAGGCAGAGGCTCAGCGCTCGCTGAAGTTGAAAGAGGAATTTGCTGTGCAGAGAACACCGCTCGCATGCTAAGTGAAGCTGCGGGAGAGGCCCAAACCACCCGGCTGCTTCCCCTCTCCTCAGAAAACCAAGGCAAGGAGGGCACACACTGCCCTCTGCCCAGGGCAGGGAGGTGATGAGGGTCCCTGTGAGAACCCACCACACAGGGCACGAGGAACCTGCAGGGCAGAGCTGCTGGGCAGCTCCCGGATCCTGGCACTGGTCGCTGGCAAAGGGACTGGCACATCCAGCTCCTCTGATTCTGCTGGGGAGTGTTCAGAGAAGGGAATGGAGCTGGGAAGGGGCTGCAGCACCAGGAGAGGCTGATGGAACCAGAGGAGCTCAGCCTGGAGAAAAGGAGGCTCAGGAGGAACCTTCTGGCTCTCCACAACTCCCTCACAGGAGGGGACAGGCCTTGCTCCCAGGGAACAGGGACAGAACAAGAGGAAATGGCCTCAAGCTGTGCCAGGGAAGGTTCAGGTTGGACATCAGGAGGAATTTTGTCATGGAAAGGATAGTCAGGCATTGGCAGGGGCTGCCCAAGGAAGTGGTGAAGTCCCCATCCCTGGAGGAATGACTGGACATGGCTCTCAGTGTTCTGGTCTGGTGACAAGGTGGGGAGCAATCATACTTGATGATCTTGAGGGTCTTTTGCAACCTCAATGATTTTGTGATTCTGAGAAGTGCCTTGCATTAAAAATAAAAATAACAAGGCAGGGAAAGGGGAATTGCAAACTTGACAAGTGCACAAGGAGGAGGATCCTGCACAGAACCAGAAGCAAAAATCCCCCCTCCTTTTCCCAGGTAGGGTTGGGGCTTTTTCTCTGTCAATTAGAGCTGCAAGGAAATCCAGTGCATTGAGATCAGCAGTGTTAATCGTTATTGCATCTAAATTTAATTAGCATTATTTTTTAACTGCAGGTAATTTACAGTGCCTCACCTAAACGTGGAAATCAAGTAGTGCCTTCTGCTCACTAGAAAACCACCAGGAAAGATAATCCTGCTATTTGCTTTATGCCTTTTAATGTCTGTAATCCACAGCTCCCCATTCCGGGAGACTGCCATGGTTACTCCTGCTCCCTCCATCAAAGGCTCTTGTCTGCATCTTCTGCTGAGCTGCTAAGAATAGCACAGGCCCTTTCCTGAGCTCAGGAAGGTGAGCTGCAGGGAAGGATGGAGTTCCTGGCAGGCACAGGGGAAGAAGGGGATGGGGCCAGCAGGACTGGTCAGCATGGGAACCAGCTGATGGAAGTCCCACACATGGAGGTGCAGCAGCATCTCCTGCTCTCTGCTGTCCTGCTGAGGCTACCAGCATGTCCTCAGCTCCCTGGGATGAGAGGGAAGAAGCTCCTCCCTGTGAGGGTGGGAAGACCCTGGCACAGGGTACCCAGACCAGCGGTGGCTCCCCCTGGATCCCTGACAATGCCCCAGGCCAGGTTGGATGGGGCTTGGAGCAACCTGAGGTAGTGGAAGGTGTCCCTGCCATGGCAGGGGGTGAAACTGGATGATCTTTAAAGTCCTTTTCCATCAAACCAGTCTGGGATCCCATGATCATCTTTATCACTTATTCCCTAACTTTGGAAGGCCCTCTCCACAGCTTGTATCACAGTTTGTGCACATCTGAGCCTTCAGAGTCAGATCTTCACAGAGACCCTAAAATTCTAGATGGGTATTTCAGTTTGAGGAACACCATCCCCAAGGGACAGCCAGCACAAGTCATCTGCCACCAACACCTGGGAAAGAACCAATTGCAACAGTACAACAGTCCCATTGTTTACAACACCATGCACAGGCTGCACTGGTTTCCTGGAAAAGAATCACTTCTCCCATCAACCAGTTCTCCAAAGCTGGCCAAAATCTTGCAGTGTTTCCAATGTGTTTGCTAAGCTGTACACCTGGGAGAGATGGAGGAGATGCTGCTGATGCAGGGAGGATATGGCAGAGTTCCTGGGATGGGAAAAAAGCAAGCTCTGCACTGTGGTGCTGGGATTTGTGTCCTCCCAGCACCAAAGGCTAGCAGGGACTGGTGGAGGCACAGGCAGGTGGATAACCCAGAGCTCAACCATCAGCAAGGAACCATTTCAATATTTCACACATTATGCCCAATAAAAGCTTTCCTGTGTCCAGAGTATTTACAGACCGACGTCAGTAACGCCCAGAGCTGTGCAGGCCGTTCTCGCCGTGCAGCTGGAGGGAACAACAGCAGCTGAAGACCACGGGATCCTCTTGGGAGCCTGGGCAAGGCTGAGATGCTGCTGCAGCTCAGCACCCCTGGAAAACACCTACACCTTCCCCTCCTATGGCCTGTCCTGCCTCCTGTGAGGTGCCACCACAGGGCGGCTCATGGATGGCAGCTGTAGGCCAAGGGATGGGCTCAAGAAGAGCTGGTGCCACCACCCTCATGGGCTGTGGCCTCAGACCAGGAGGCCAGGACCTCCTGGAAAACACAAACCAGCCCTGCACCGTGACCCCAATTCAGTGACACACATCTGGGCACCTCTGGAAAGAGCTTCACTGCAGGGCAAACCTGATGCTCAAGGGTAGCAAAGAAACTCCAGAAAACTGTATAGAAAGCACATCCTCTTTTCCAGACCTACTCCTTTAAAAGCAGATGCTCCACCACCTATGGAAACTGGAGCACATGTGCCCAGAGATAAACAACATCACGGGACAGGTAAGCTGGTTACTCATGATTTATCACACCATCTCCCTCTCTAATTGCAGAGTTAAGCAGGCACTCATCTAATCCACCGTAAGCAGCTTACGCTTCCTTAGGCAGCTCTGGGCCATCGCTCACTTCCTGGTTTGGAAATCATCATTCCCTAAGTCCCTTTCTCTGGAAGGTGAGAAACCAAACCCTTTTCAGTCACCCAGCACAGATTCTGAGACTCGCAACATGCACTCACAGGACAGGTAATTCCTGGAAGCCCAAAATACCTTTCCAGGGCAGTGGTGGAGTCACCATCCCTGGAGGGATTTAAGAACCGTGTGGATATGGCACTTCAGGGACATGGGTTAGGGGTGGCTTTGGCAGTGCTGAGGAAATAGGTGCTCTCAATGATCTAAAGGTCTTTACCAACCTAAAGGATTCTGTGATTTTACCTCATATTCAGTGCTGAGCAAAGCATCTTTCACCTTTGTGTCCTGCTGCTCTGGTCACGCACTGCAGGACCTTGCTCTCTGTTTTCCCAGAATTTCACTCATTTTTTCCATACTAACAGCTGACTCCTCTCTGGTTTGATTCTCTATTTATTCTCCACTAATTTCCCAGGAACAGGGCACCACAACCTGCCCAATTCCTACTGGTTGTCTAGTCGAGTACTTAGAGGGTTTATTTATTTTAATTATATTCTCAAAATCCTTGGAGCCCCACAAAAACGAGCTTAAAAAGCTGCACAAAAAAGTGTCCCCAGTGGTCAGAGTCACTGTTCCCAAAGTCTGGAAAGGCCAGGTTGGATGGGCCTTAGAGCAGCCTGGTCTAGTGGAAGATGTCACTGCCCATGGACGAGCTTTAAGGTCTCTTCCAACCCAAACCATTCCCTGATTCTATGATTAGCCAAAGCACATTATAGCTTTTCTCCACATATCTGTGGGTAAGCAGGAGGTTACAGACAGACTCAAGGGAAAGATCTCAGGGTTTGTGTTACATCAGGCTGTTTTCACTGCTGGGAAGCTCCAGCCGCTGGAAGCAGAAGCTCAGCCGGCGCACGCCACCCGCACGCCTTCGCTCACGGCCCCGGCCAAGGGGAATTTTCTGACTTACACCACCAGAGAACTTCACCCCCAAAACCACCCATGAACTTATGCCAGTGACCCCAAGGCAAGCTTCAAAGTCATGATCCAACACCACCAAGAGCTGCCTTTGATCCCCATAACCCATCGCTGATCAGGGGCGAGTCCTCGGCGCTGAACTCCTCCCACGAGGAATTCTCTTCAGCTTGATACAAAATTTATTTTACCATCTGTAAAATTCATTTGTGTAGTTGCACACCCTGGTAGGCTTGAATGGGCCGAAGGAGTGTTTCAAGTCCCAGTGCAATTTATTATTTAAAAGCAGAGAAATGACATTGCCGGTCGGAGAGCCCGGGTGATGTAATGGGGAGCGCAGTTCCGCTCGCCGCCGGAGCCGCGCGGTACATTAGCGTGCTGGCCAGGGTGGCTGCTCCTATCAATTATTTATAGTCTCCTGGCGTGCAGCCTGGAGAGGGTCACAGCACTGAAAGCCAACTTTATCTGCATTGTTCCCAGCTCCTGCCCAGCTGTCACTCTGCTCCCTAATTTAATACACCCAGCGCAGCGTAAAAGGATGCAGAGCTGCTGCCTGGAATAGGAATGGGGAGGTGGGGTCTACAGCAAGCTGGTGGGGCCTCAGTCATCTTTGTTAAGGTGCTGACTTGGCTGTTTTGAACCTGCCTTTGAGACTCCTCCGGTCACTGGACTGAGATGCAGAGGGATCCAGGGCAGGCGGGGTTGGGGGTGAGAGGTGGGACAGCGGCGGAGCCACGGGATCTCCGTCTCCATTTCCGAGCCACACGAAGGGCAGGCTGCACTGCATGGCTCCTACACATTCCAGCAAGAGCTACTCAATAACAGATGCAAATAAGGGGGGGGGGGGCAGGGGGAGAGGAGAAAGGGCACTGGAGCTCTCCAGAGAAAGAAGTTCATATATAGATGTACATTGAGAAAGGAAAATCTCTCACATGTTGTTGTTACAGCTACAATTTAAAGTGCACAGGGTCCCTTCCAACCCAAACCATTCTGTGATCCACCTGTATTTCACCACTGAGGAAGGGGCAATGTCCCACTGTACTGGGCCACCATGCAGGAAAACAGCTCTCCAAGGCTTTGTCCCTACAACTTAAGAACACACCTCCTCCACTGTTCTCCCAAAATTAAACCTACCACAACAACTCTTTAGACTCTGGAAATACGTCACTCATTTGGCCTGATATCAACATCAATGCAATTAAATTTCAACTGTAGCTGCTTAAGCCAGGTTGGACAGGGCCTGGAGCACTCTGCACTCTGGGATAATGGAAAGTGTCACTGCCCATGGCCAAACTGGAATAGATGAGCTTTAAGGTCTCTTCCAACACAAACCAGTCTGGGATTCTGTGACTCAGGGTCTCCATCAGTGCAGGAGATGCTTCTCCTGGATATTACTCTCACAGAAATCTGGTACAAGAAGATGAGCTGCTACTTTGGCAGCTCCTGTGCTTGGTCCTGCCCCATAGAGCAACAGGATCCAAGCAGCCCAAATATCTGTCTCATGCCATAAACTACAGGCAATTCCAGCTTAAATAATAAGGCATTTTCTCAAGTCTTGTGAAGCCAGGAAAATAATCTGAATGTTCCTGCAATTAGGATTGGCAAACCAGAAGTGCCCAGGTTTGGTTTAAGCCACACAAAATACATTCTGATGACAGTGCCTGGAAACCACACACATAGATTTCATTAAAAACACAACATCTGCACAACAAGGAAGTTGTGGAAAAAGAAAACTCAGGCCCAGAGGAAGCAGATTTGTTCTTCTGTGGCACAAACAGGGGCCCAGAGGAGGCTCCTGCTGAGGCCCAGCCCCACTCCCAGTGCTCCACGAGTGGAGCAAGGGGAATCTCTCCAAATTTGGCACAGACCTCCAGCAGCCAGAGGCGCCAAGTGAGGCAAAAGCAACATCCAAACCTTTTCATATTAGTGTGATTCAGGCAAAGACAAGACAGAAAAACAACTCGCCTTGAAACCAGCAGTGAGCCTTTTCTTCAACTTTTCTGTGCTATGAAAATCAGCAAGATTCTGCCCAAAAAGCCAAAAGGGAGAACTGGGACAGCCATGGGAGGAACAAGCTAGTTCCCACCCCAGAGCCAGTCACAACACTGGGCTGTGTCATTGAGCCAAGCCCAGAACGTGCAGACCACACGCGGCTGCCGCATCTTCGGGGCCTTCACATCCTCCCTGAATCCAGTATTATTTCCATGGCAACTATCTGGAGAACTTATTGAGTAAAAAAAAACCAAGAACAGTTTGAACACACAGACTCTACGTTCGTAACGTACCAACTGACTAAATTAGCAGTGCTAAGATTTTTAGTAATCAAAATAGATCATGTTCCAGCAACTCAGTCTTCTCTGTGCCACAGCTAAAGAGAAAAATCTGATAGTAATAACCAGGGGGGGAAGGAATTACAAGTTTTCCAAGACCACAGCCCTACATCAAGCCAAGTCTTACCCCATTCAAGACATTATTTCAGCACCTGGCAACGCTGTTAAATAAGGCTGAGTTATGCTGTTGAAATGTTCAAATGCTGTTAAATAAGGCTGAGTTTCCATCAGATGATAAACTTGGTTGCAAGGTTCCTAGAGAATCAAAAAGATGACTATCATGACAAAGTACTACAAAAATTCATTGGATAGCCTCAAATCTGTACCAAAAAAGAACCATTTATAACTCTTTCTCACATTTAGCTTGGACGGTTCACAAGTTTGGAGTATTTGCTCTGAGAAAGGACAAGTCACTTATTAAAGCTTACATTAAAAATCAGCAAGACCCATTAGTGCAATACTGAGGAGGAACTGTCTTTCTCCAGAGCAGCACCAGTCCCAAACTTGCAGGGATTTTGTGGCTCCCTTGGAGCCAGGGTAGGCTCAGCCCTGCAGTGACTCCAGTTCCCAGGCACGGGGCTGAGGGAATTACCAAGGTTTTGGCAGCACTCAGAACCAAAGGCTGCCTGAGAATTTCATAACAGCAATTCAGAGTGAGAAGTCAGAATCAACAGGAATGATTTTGAAAGTGCTTTAGAAAAATAAAATGTGGTTAAATGAACTGTTGGCTCGGTCACTCAGTCCAGCCAGGGAGATTACAGGCATTATTGATTTACCTTAGAACAACCTGGGAACTCATTTCCAATGGTTTTTAATGGAATCTGGATTTTCTGTCCTAAGCTGCCTTGTGAGGCTGAGCCTCCTGCAAGGAAATGCAACTGCAGAGCATTAAACTGGCAGCTGTCAGAGGTACAACAGCCCTGTTTGTCTACAGAGAGCGTGCAACAGGACGGGGGCTTCTCAGGCAACTCCAAAAATCACAGCATCATTTAGGCTGGAAAAGAAGAGACCCCCAAGATTGAGTTCAACCTGCGACCAACCCCACCCTGTCACCCAGCCCAGAGCACTGAGTGCCATGCTCACATCACTCCTGAACACTTCCCTGTCAGCCCCTTCAGTGCCTGACAGCCCTTCCCAGGAAGAAATGGATGGAAGCTGGGAGCAGGGGAATCCTCACCCCAAGAGCCAGGGGAGAGGATTTTGACCCAGACAACACACCATCAACCCTAAAGCTCTGCTTCAGCAGCAAAAGCTTCTCCACTTGGGGCAATGTTTTCCCTCACCAGAACACACCACAGCAGGCTTGGCCTCTTGAAACCTTGGGCTGGTTTTAGCAGGTGAACAGAATATTATTCCTTTATGTACCTAAAGCAAAAAAAAAATATATTTTTCTCAACTATTCCAGAAAAAGACTCATGTAATACAAAACCAAGTAGGGAATACTGCAGTCCGAAGGGCTTCCAGAAAGGTGCGAGCAGAGAAAACAGCAGCTCATAGCAGGAAGGAAATTGTAACATTAACCATGGCCTTTGAAGGCAGAGGCAGCTCCGCGTCACCGAGCACCGACAGTGAGCAAAACCAAAGAACAAAACACATCTGATCCCCGGCTACTTCCAAAATCCATCTGCAAACACATCCTGCCCCGAGACAAACGCAGAGCAAGGCGTGATGGAGAGATGGCAATTAACTGCCCCCCTTGCTGTTGTTGTTATCTGCAGTGCCTCGCTGCAAACAAGCTGCCCTTAGCCCCGAGCCAGCCCTTGGCCGCTCGCAAAAATCACTGAGCATTAGATCCTGCCCCTTTTCCTGCTTAATGTCTCACCCTGGAGCTTCAGGAGCTCCCAGCTCTGTCCTTCCCCCTCCTCCTCCAGCTCCTTCCCTTGCAGGCAGCATTCCCCCTCCCTCCCCTGCTGGCCCTGGTGCCAGATGTCAGCCTGACCCCGGAGCCGCTGTTTGGGGTCAGTTATGGGGGTTATGGTGTGAGGGGAGCAGCAGCTCCGCCCTTCCCAGGCTGAGCCGGGACAGCCCCACCGCGCCAGCGAGGGGGTCTGGGCACTGCTGGCAGACTGAGCTCCAGGGATTTTTCCCTGCTAACAAAGCGCCGGCAGGAAGTTTGGGAGCCTGTTCATGTGCACTGCAACAGCAGCCCCGGGCAGCGAGCGCTGGGTAAGGTGACCCCGGACTATGCTCAGCATCAGTCATGGGTAGAAGCGTCACTTACTGCACGAGGAGAACGGGTGACCTGAATGACTCCTGCGAGAATAATTGCACGCTGAAGGCAAGGGCTGAAGTTTCTGGAGGAGGGATGCTGGGAATGCCGTGGCACTCCAAGGAGGACCATTCACAAGACATTGGGCTAACAAAGAGAGCCATGGGGGAATTCAAGATGTATTTAAAATGAACCCAGGCCCCTATTCTTGACCATGCTCCTTGAAGGATGTGCCCCTGATGAAGGAGCGGCTCCAAGGCAACGGAATGCAGTTTGCTGGAAGGGAAGGGGAGAGCTCCCAGCCTGACATAAGCCAGGGCTCGGATTCCTCTATCGCAGAGGCTGCGCCGCAGATAAGGCTGCGTCAACTTTTCCACTGGAGCTCTCTCCCCTCTAAGGTTCACAGTCAGAGCAAAATGTTTTGGTCAGGTGGAAAGTGAACAGAGGCTCCCAAAGCTGGGAGCTGCCGTGTGTACAAAACATCACCGTGTCACCTGCCCAGGCTTGGTTTCCCTCCACTGGGAACGGGAAAACTCATCTTCCTCCCCATGAATTCTTTGCATTCCGGCGCAGTCGATAAGCCCAGCCTCTCCAAGGAGCTGCTTAGAGCCACACAAAGTGCCCTGAAACACCAAACAACCCCAGGGACTGAAACCCAGACAGGTTAAACGTTAACCTGGGAGCTGAGTGGAGGGGACACAACCATGGTGCCGTGATCCTGCTCCAGCCCCACGGCCCAGCTGCAGCTCCACAGCTCAGATCCAGCCCCACACCACCAAACCATGCCCAGACTCCCCACAAGCAGCAGGCACTGACAGCAAGGGAGGTTTTGGACAACTGAAGAATCCCAGGATGGTCGGGGTTGGAACGGACCTTAAAGCTCATCTTGTTCCACCTGCTGCCATGGGCAGGGACACCTTCCACTATCCCAGGGTGCTCCAAGCCCTGTCCAACCTGGCCTGGGACACCTCCGGGGATGGGGCATCCCTAAGGGCATTTCTCTGCTGCAGAGTCCATTTGCCTGTGGGAAGAACAGCAAGGAAAGGGGGTGAAATCTGGCACCTGGTTCCCATCAACACACCAAAGGCAGGGTGAGTGCAGGCTCTGCTCTTCCCAGACTCATCCTCCTGTACAGCAGAGCAGGAGCAGCACACCAGGCTCACTGCTGCCCACTCACTCTGTGGGGCATCTTGGGTTAGTGCGTGGCACACCAGGAAGATGCTCCATTCCCAAGGAAAGTGCCAGAGGAGCCTGGCTCCCCCATGGGCCCCCCAGGCCAGCCCTGTCCCCATGTGCAGGGGGAGTTTTGGGGCCTGGTGCTGTGCAGGGGATGGGGAGGTTTTCCAGGGAGGGATTCCTGTCCTGGCACAGCCCTCCCCCACAGGCCTCGCTGCAGCTATCCCTGAAGACAGAAAAATTTGTGCTTGTTTTTCTGCTGCTGCTGAGCAGCTACGAAATGTCTCCCACCACGGAGAGCCTGAATAAATTCTGGCTCCTGAAGCAGCATCTGATTCAGCTTCTCTCCAACCTCCATCACAATTTCAAACCTTTAATTTCCTAAGGTAAAAGCAATGTCTGTGTCTGATTGCCAGAGGTCAGAGCATTTGTGGTTCATCTCTTTTACCCAATATATACCCAATATTCCAATTTATTTCATTTATGCTAACATTCTGGGGAGACTCTTGGACTGGCCATTACTTATCACAAATTACTGGTCACAAACTTTTCCTCCCTGTCCCCATGGGAGCCCAGGAATTATCCCTGGATGGCCAGGAGAGCCAGCTGTACACACCGTGCTTCCAGCAGCATTTTGGGAATGCCTGGACTTCTCAGGTTCCAGGTCCAAATGAAAAATAACACTAAAAAAGGCAGAAAGGAGGGAAACAGCCTGGTTTTATCCTTCATCTCTTAAATCTGGAGTGCTGGACCAAAACATGGCCATTTTGATCCAGGGAAGCACCCTTGAAAGCTCCATGGATGGGTTTGAGGCCACGTGGAACCTGGAAAGCTCCCCCCAGTACTTCCAGTGAATTCAAGAATTTGCTGCTGTGTGTCAGAGAAGCAACTCTGCTCTTTCTGGAGGGAATGGACAGATTGCAGGAGAAAACTATATCCCAGTTGCTGCCAAATTCCACAGATTCAGTTATTAGTAGGCAATTAGGAATATTATTAACACTTCCTACTACATTAAGCTCCATTTGCAGGGCATCTCAGCGCCAGCCCGGACGTTTCCGACGGAGCCCCCGCTCCGAGGCGCACGTGGCATCACGTACCCAAAACTGTGTCTTCCTGCCCGCTGTCTCCCGGCCCCTTCCCCGCAGCCGGATTTCATGCGGCTGTCTCACGAAATAAAATTGCAAGTAAAAAAAAAAATACAGAGATTAAAAATGAGGGAGGGAAGGGGGGGAAGGTAAATAAAAGCGCGGCGGCACAAAGGGAAAACAATTTTGCTCTTGTTTTTTAACTCACAATCAACATCTGAGCTATTCAGGAAGCTGGTGCACTGCCCTCCAACCAACTTCAATTAGGGAATTCAAAAGCAGTCAGACAAAAGAATGCCTGGGAGTTACTGCACCGCACTGAGATATTTTTAGCAAGAGCTGGGAGGCTGTTTGTGGGACACTGCTTTGCTTCTCTCGCGCTTCAGCTTTTGTATTTACATTCACAGGACAGCGAGATTTACTGGGTCAGAGAGAAAGAGAGGAGAAGCGGCACAACTGACGCGAATCCTTTTGCCTCTGATACTCTTGGAAGGTTTTCCAGCAAAGGCTGATGGAGGCCAGAGTGAAGCAGAACAAGATCTGCCTCCATCTGCTTCAGAAATCGCCTTTCAGCTGCAATCCCCAGTCGCTCCTTTGGAAGGGTGATGCAAAGCCCCCGGAAAGGCGGGCTCGCCCCCACAGCAGGCCGGACACGGCCCCTTCACCCGCACAAAGCTGCGGCCGCTGACCTCGGCCACCCCCGGCTCACCACAAACC